>NW_011948414.1:6155532-6173360 GCF_000503995.2 Ceratosolen solmsi marchali
GGGCGGGGGGGTGCAATAAATTTAAAGAATCGATTAGTTTCCTCGGTCAATTAATGTCACTATTTGACTACTGGCACATTGCAAGATCAGAATATCTCTAATGTATGTAAAAATTATTATGATTTGTAATATTCATACTATTCATAAGTTCCGCGAGTAAATTATAAAATATCGCTTTAATAAAAGAATTATACGCTTCTAATTATGTATAAACAAAATAATAATTAAATAAATAAATAATAGCAATGTTTAACTAATAGTGTGCAAAAATAAAAATTAAAATTTTCTATTAATGCTAATCATTTTATATGATAAAGACTTAAACAGAAATTATTTACGTATCTTAATTTTAATCCGGATTAATAATTAAACTGATTTGTATTTGTTTGAAAATTTGCGCCCTATATAACAAGAAAAAGATTTTTAAATGAAAAGGAAATTTTAAATTGCACGAATCATTCTTTGCAATTTTTTTTGTACATTGTAATGTACAGTTTTAAAAACAAATTAATTTTTTATAACACTGATTTTCATATATCAATTGATAATCCCGTATATGCTAAATTCATCGCCCACGCTCTCCTGTAAATAATACCGCAATCTTACATAAATGCGGTTCTTGGGAAAAATGGGTTCTCGAGAGTCTCTTGGATGTCGAAAAATGGATCATTCCCGAGCCGTCGGAAGTCGACCATAAAGTTTTGACCGATTGTCCATTATGGTTAAACTGTCTGTCCCGTACGACTTATTGTCCCGACGTCGCGGCGTGCCGATGACAAATCACCACATTAGCACAAACTTTGAATATCATGCAATTGGTTTTCTTTTTTACAATTTGTTGGCGACAGCTATTATATGCCTTTCGCCTGATATTCTCATAGGCGGTACATTGTGACGCGAATAACCGATCAATTTTTCCGTCAAGAGTGATTTAAAGGGACAGACGAATGAGTTAATTCGTTACGTTATGCGCGTGCCTTTTATATAACAAACTTTATAAATATTGACAAATATTTTTCACCGAGAGCTTGACTTATTTATTTTGTTTTGTTGCTTTTTATTTTTTAATCCTCGTGTAATGTTAAGAACGGAAAATAATTACTTGCAATTCAGCAGATCTATTTATTCCTTTTATATCAAATATAAATTTATAAAATAAACATTTGTGTATTTGTATATTAAATCTATTTCTACGAATTTTACCGTAAATTCGTAGGAGATACCACCCATTCGATTAATTCTATGATACTTTTAATATTTAAATACGTGTTTGTGAATAACCTTTATTCTACTCGTTAATGCTTGTTTACTTACATACTTTATGTTCTTAATAAATTTTCTAGTACCGTAATTGTCTTACACTTTGTGCATTCTTTGTCTATAATTATATAAGCAATTTCACAGCTAATGTTATGCACATATTTTACATATTCGTTGGTAATTTCGCAGTTCGATTATTACATGAAACTATCATCCAGATATTGATTACATTTAGTAAAATTTCATGTAAAATTATTAATTGTATTGAATTTTTATTAAAAATGGCGAAATGAAGCTAATAATAAAATATAGCATTATTTTATAAATTAGAACAATGAATTCCGAACGAATGTAGATGAACGTACAGCTGTTGAGGGCTGCCCGTCGTTTTCTAATAAATATTTATCGATAAAGGTGTCTTTTTCATCTATGAGTAGTACATTCATTGTTCCATGAACATTCAAAGACTACAATGGATTTTGTAAAAGTAACGACCTGTATCAAAAGCATCAATAATCCCTAAGGTTATCCACGATTTTTCTTTCATTTTCTGTTTTCTAAGCTATCATTGAGCGAGAGTTCGAGAGATCGAGAGATCGAGAGATCGAGAGAGAGAGAGAGAGAGAGAGAGAGAAAATGTCACTATCTTACGTATTGCTAAAATGTTAAATATCTATTTGAGAAAAATGTATATGCAATGAGAATCCTTTCTAAATTTATTGTTCGAATTGATTGATTTTAACTCATTGGCCAATGGTAGGATTCGCTATATCGGAAACTGATGTTCGACTGATGTGGCCGTTGATGATCAAAAATGCACGTGCAACGTAAAGTCGAAACGTGGACAAACAATCAATTTCTGGAAGCAACAAAAGCCCTTACTCACCCCCGGCTAACGATAAAAGAGAGGATACTGGCTCCCGGTGGCAAAAGCTGTCGTGGGCAGAAGAGGCGAGGTAGGCGATAGTCGAGAAGAGGGTGGACATTGTTCGGGAGCACTGGGGTAACGGCAACGTCTCGCTCCGAGTGTTACGATAAATCAACCCTCGAAGCGGTGTAGGAGCGGCACCACCCCCGCCCATAAGCGCGCGCCGTCTATACGCATTGTATGCCGTGGTCGCACTCTTCCCGACCTCGGTCCCGATGAATGTCCAGCTTGCGTCTTTTTATACGTAGACCTCGTATTAATGATGAGAGGTCGAGAGGATGAGTGCCCGCGAGCGGCCGTAGGTATCGTCGACTCGATGAAGCACGATCATTCTTTATTCGACTTTTCATTCTGTCTTCCTCTTCTTTTTCGTGACAAGCAGCACGATGCGGTCGCGTGCTGAGAGATCGAAACCAAATAATGAGAAAAGGGATGCTTAAAATTATTTATTTCTACGAGTCGCCATTGTGACGCTAATATTGTCCCAAGTTAATTTCTTACCATTGAATTACTGAAAATTTTATTCTACTTTATGTTTGATAATAACTTATTTAATTATTAGCCTTTTCTTACCTCTATTAATCTGTATTCCAAGCTCGATTAATAAATTTATTCCTACTTCATTATCAGAATATGAAAGTAAATTTTTATACCTGAGAGCCGTTACTAAAATGGGTCACTATTACCACAATATTTGTATTATAGGTTACCGATTACATCTTGTTAGTTCATAATCATTCTAACTTTTATTTAAAACTCTTTATACATGTGCGCGCGCTCGCGCATGTGTATGATCCTTTACTTTTGTCGGAACTTGTAGAAAATAGATTTAGAAATGGCATTTGATGCATGTGAGAAATGATAAATGTTCAAAGAAACGATTAAGCTGACGCATATCGTTTTCCGAGAAATTCCTTTTGTTTATAAATATTTCTTTAATTACTACATGAAACGCCCATTTAAAAATTAAATTATTCGTTTGTTTATATGTATTACAAGGTTACATTCTTTTATTCAATATAAATCGCAATAATAAGACGCCAATCGTCATGTTTCATTAGCCAGAAAACGCTCGAATCTACAATACATTTTAGCGCATAATCGTGAAAATTCTAAAAACACAGACATTACGAAACACTTAGCTAAATGAGCACTCGGAATATAACAATTATTTGAATGTATGATTTAATAAATATTTTATAATGTTCGTTTGGCTTTGTGCTGCTTTAACCTTTTCCCCATTAATATACAATTTTCATGATTTTAATGTCAGTTCATAAAGTCTTGTCATTATATTAATATTTGCAATTAGAATCCGCATTACTTGTGAAGTAATGTGATTGCAGGTGAGTTTGGGTAAGTAACGTAAGTGAGAAATCAACATTAAATTTGGAAATAATAAAACATGACCAATGTATAATATCAATTTTAACGTTTGCCGCTACTATATCTCTCAAAGTACCCAAATTATTTGCAATGTTAGTGCAAAGTCACAAGATTCAAGCACCGTGACGCGTTGGACAATTTGAGAACAAAGCGCTACAATAATAATTTACAATCGTTAATCGATAAATTCAGTGCACGTATGACGATGAGTGGACCGCAAAGGAAAAACGTTTATTATTTAAACGAGAATGTCCCGAGCGCAATGGTGAAGCGACGCTGGGACGACACTCGAAATTTCCAATGGCGCGCGAGCTCCGTGCGCTCGGCCCCTCGACGCTCATTCGGGGTCGCGACCCGAGCAAACCCACCCGGAGGGCTGGGCCCACGCGCCTTTTGCAGCCCCCGGACACCGCAGTCGGGGTACCGCTGCGTATGGCAGATGCCCGTCCCGCTTCTTCCTCTTGAGCGCACCGCAATAAGCGCACGACCGCCGAGTCGCCATGTCATCGCTTACGAGGAAAGTGACAAAAGATGCGGAGCTTCGACCGAAGCGTGAAAGCGCTTTGTTTCAGCGGCGCTTGTCGCTTACGCGGATCACCGATCGACCCTGACCGTACGTAAGTGAAAGTGCACCCGCGATCGCAAAGTCAAGACCCCGAAATGCGAATGTAGGGTTGGGCGGCCCTTCGGAGGGAAGAGATCGCTGGGAAACGTCATTGCCGTTACATTTTAGCAGACTCTGTTTTATGTATTTCATTTTTCACCAACGATTCCATCATTTATTGATTGCACGTTAATTTTTGCAGTTCGTTTTATCCAAATAGTCGAGACTCTAATGTCAATTATCACTTTAAAAAATCTATCTAAGGTATAAGGTAATCTTTAATAGCAATTAATTTTTATAACGGCTCAAAATGAAGGACAGAACGTGGATTATTATTGTATTGAGAGAGAAGCTCGTCTGATTATTTATTCCACAATATCACTTACGCTCTGCTATACGCGCGAATAAAACATTAAATTTTAATTTTCGTACATGAATGCTATTAAATTAATACAATTAATTAATTATATTTGAAATATTATATATATATATATATATATATATATATATATATATATGCATAGGTATTGATTTGACAATACACAAGGAAATTCAAGGCACTTTGATACTAAAATTTAAACAATAAATCCCAAGACGGATCCAAGCCACTTGGTCGAACAATCCAACGTAAGACATCCTGATGGAGCGTCAAGTTGACCTTCCCCACCCCTTATTTTCCCTCTGGCACGCGTACCTCTCCAACGTATATGCCTCGCGTGGTCACAGATTAATTCCAACGACAAAGCTCCCCCCTCCCCCAACCCGCCCGAGCCACTACCGTTGTTAATCGGGCCTTTGACGCTCCGGCCTACCCTTCAGCCTACCGAAACCCATCTCAGCCCCCGGGCTTCTCGCTCGAATGGCGAAGGGGGCGCGCTCGACTCGTTCTTCAACTACCCCTCCCCCTTCACGAGCTCCTCGTGAAACGCCCCAATCGCCACCGAGAGGGGGTGGGCTTGCCACTATTCATCCCCTCTAGGGCTGCCAGAGTGGCGAGCCTATAAAACCGACTAAGAAATCCTGCACGAGCCAGTACGTGCCAGTAACCCTCGGAGTTGGTTCTTCCCACGTTTAAATTGTTACGTCCCCCCCCCACCCAAACAGCCCCTTGTTTTTAATCCGATGTATGATGCACTCGGCTTTTCCAACTAATTAGTCGGGTTTAAGTTTGCCAGGCCTATGAAGTGAAGTGCATTGCCGACGGAAATACGTTCGCTGATTGGACATTGAAATTTTAGCCGCGAATAAAGAGAGATCGGAAAAAATGTGCGACACCGAGAGATCACACTTTTTTCGGCCGTGGAATTGCTCGACCGAAGAAGAGGATGATGACGATGATGAGGAAGAGGACGAGGATGAAGAGGAAGAGGAGGATGAGGAGGAAGAGGAGGACGAGGAGGAGGATGACGACGAGGAGGAGGAGGTGGTAGTGCCGTCACCCTTTACTTCCGGAACGACGACCATTATTTCCGAGCATTCGGATGCCAGCAGGAAAATGAAGGTCGAGCACGAGGAGGAAGACGATACGGCGAGTGTCATATCTTCGTCCTGCTCGACGCGTAATTACAGCTCGGAAAATGATTCGGTCAGCAGGAGGTCCTGCTCCGTGAGCAGCGAGGAAATGGGCAATGGTAGTCTCAATATGCTCAGCAACTTTGTGCTCGGCAGTCACGATAAAAATCAGGCCAATGAGCGACGAAACTCCAAGAGTGCGATAAGCAGAGGCGAGGAATGCTACACGAACGCCACTTCGCTAGCAGAATGGAATAACGTCAAAGCCTCCAGCCTCTATTATCCTACTTCGTCTATTTACGAGTGCTCTGGTTATCAGTCCCACTGGCCCTTACAAAGTATGTACATAAATGGCACGGGAGGATTCTCCACCGATTACGCTTGGTTACCAGCCAATTATCAAAGTGTGCAAGACGCGGTCAACAGGCTCAGCCACCAAGACGCCGTGGCCAAGCAAATAAAAAAATTGCGGCCGAAAAAATTCAGATGTCACTATTGTAATGTGGCATTCAGTAATAATGGACAGCTCAAGGGCCACTTGAGGATACACACCGGTATGACTGATATTTTACTTAAAACGACATCTTAAGCTAACCTAAGCATAACATTACTGACAATCGCCAATAATTTACCCCTCAATCGATTGCAATTCTCCGCTAGACGAGCTACGAGGCTCTGACATTTACTAAAAGCTTTTAACGTATTATCTTAAAGGACTTGTTGCCCACGAACGTGAATAATTACCATCCTTTTTTTTTCTCATTGCAGGTGAAAGACCATTTAAGTGCGATGCCGAAGGTTGTGGCAAGTCGTTTACGAGGAACGAGGAATTAACGCGCCATAAGCGTATTCATACCGGACTGAGGCCTTACTCGTGTCTCATTTGCCGTAAGGGTTTCGGTCGTAAGGATCATCTGAAAAAGCATACGAAAACCCACGATAATCGAAATGTTTATCAACTTGCGGCCGCGGCGGCCGCCGCTGCTTCCACACCTTTCGCCGGCTTTCACTTTGCACATCATCCGTCGATATCTATAGGAGGAATTCCGTACGCCTATCCCCTTTGATCCCAACAAAAATTACATAATGATAAATTGGATAATTAAAATTTTAAATTTAATCTAATTATTTACTAATGAGCAAAGTCAAAAACTGCTTGATTAGCCGCTTAAATGTGCGTGATTTTTGCAATAAAATCGAGTATTCCGAAGAATTCTAGTATCTTATCTCACTTTTCTTTGATTCTGTTCAAACATAATATATATATATATATATATTATTTTAGGATGTGATCTGCAGGGAAAATACAAACAAGTATTGTCATTTGTCAATGTTTAGGAATTATTGTTGGAAATATTTATGCAAAAATGCAAAACGAAAAATGATATACTGTAACCAGTGATACTTCTTCGAATATGGTTTTTGATTCATTTCTAGTGCGATAAGATGAAAACAAAAATCTATTTGTACATAGTACCTTCTATCGACCTTATTTTAATGAATCGAGAAAATAAGTGATAAAGTGATAATTACGATAAGGATATTAATTTGATTATTTAATGTTATACTCGTGTATGAATGATAATGAAAAAAAAGCAACTGTCCAGAAATAAATATTTCACATAAGCCTTTCACATAAGCTATAAGATAATAAAATGATGCATTTGATAATGTAAATAATAAAAGCACGAAAGTTCCTTCATTATCTGATCAAAAGATCGACAAATAATTTATTATAATTAATCTGAAAAATTCTGATCGTAAAACATAATAATCATATTTTTGATAGAGTTTTATCATGGATCGAAAAAATCTGAAAATGAAAGTACAATGTAAAATAGCAAGGAATACAATGAAAGAAATTGAAATTATTAGTAGAAATAGTATTAACATTCTTACGTTTAGTATAGAAAACAATGTAAAATATTGTAAATAACAAATTTTATTTCATAAAATGCAACTATAATCTATTTTCGTGAAATAATAAATTTCAATGATATTTATATTAAATAAAATTTTTTTTATTATTATTACACTTATCACAATCCACTTCCACCAATCAACTATTAAAAATAAAAAGAAACACGATTATTCACGGGTTTCACTATATGAATTTGATCGAATAAATACCTTTTTGTATTATTATTGTTTAATTAACTTCCATTGATTATGCATACGCTACTTCAACTTTTCCTTATTAATAATTCGAGCCATCGGTATTATATAAAAATTATTTGCTAATATCGATTAATCTATTCGATGGAATAAACTCACCGACTCGCAGCATAAAGTAAGTATTACTGTCGTATAAAATTCATTTTGTATGAAAAAAATACTAGGTACAATAATGAAAATACCAGTGAACGCTTTCCAGTATGTTTGATGAACGTGTGTTGGTAGAGTACGAAATGAAATTTGCACCCAATTTGCACAATACCTTGCCGGCAATGCAAATGATTAATAGTAATATCCTCCGAACGGAAAGTACACAAAATATAGACCAGCGACGCCACCATTTTCCCGTCGATTAAATCTAAGATGGCGACGGTGGTTGGTGGCTGTTCGACCAGTTAACCCCCTAAACGATCGTTTCTTGCTACCCCAAATCTCATTCTTGCGCAGCCCTTCCTCATTCTGTATTTTGGCTTCCTTTTGCTTTATTGCTACACATTACAATGTTTTTCAACATTTCCTTCTCTTAATCTTATTCAGTAAGTTGACACCATTCTTACTTATATGCAAAAGAAAAAATAATATTACACAATTTATTTTCAAGAATATTATTAGAAATAGTACGCAAAATAATCATTACGTATGATGATTACATAGTATCGTATGAATCTGGGAATAATGAATTTATTGATAACTTATAGTGACATTTATCAATACAAAATTTCATTACTCAATGATAGCTTATGCTTATATGTAAATGTAAATACGCAGAAATCAATGTAATGAGAAAAACATTTTTTAATATTAAAATATCGATTATTCATCAAAAAGTAATATAAAATGTTATGGATTTAATTATTGGTTTATTATTACTGAAGTGTATTTGACGTTACGTCAACTATATATAAAGTATTAAAACTATTTAAGAAATTAAATTATTAATAAAGATTAATTAAAATACTTTGATTGTGTATATGCTTATTCTAGGGTATTATTATGATATATACTGTAACGTACACCAAGTTTAATTAACAAAATTACTAAAAATAATATTCAATTTGCTACACTCACACACACGCACGCACGCAAGCACGCGCAAACATACAAACATGCACGCAAACATAGAGAGAGAGAGAGAGAGAGAGAGAGAGAGAGACGTGTAGATACTCGCACACGCATACATCTTCGATTTAGCCACACACGCACACGCGCACACACACATTGTATATACATTAAATATTCATAGTAATTTTAAACGTAACTTCAATTTAATTAATACCCATACAGATTTTTGCTTTTTCGACCCTCTTCCCTTTTCCTTTATTCTCCGCCTTTTCTGTGCCTTCACTTATTTATTTGATTATTCATCTCCCCTACTATCGACCTTCATCTATCCTCATCTTCAATTACGCGAGACCCGCGATTATGGGGTTGCGCCCTTCGCGCAAGCCCCGTTTTTTCTTTCCTTTCAAACCGTGTCGCCACTTTCCTGTATATGTGCGTGTGCACGCAAGGCGCAAAGATGGGAGGGGGCTGATTTGTGGTCGCATACACGAGTGTTACGGTTGATCCTGGTGGATATGGGGTTGTGAACCCCGACAAAATATAGATATGAAGGGGAAGGGCTTCTAGTGGCAAAAAAATTTTGTGCCACCCTTCGACCTTTGTAAGTTCATATCATACGCGTAACATGGCCGCAATTAACGTTTTGGGCAAGCAGACAAATGCCGCGCAAAATGGCGTTCTCCGGTGCACGAATTCGCTAGAATAAATTGTTTTATCCGCAGTCGTTGAGACTATTAGTATTTAAAAAATTTTGGGTAGACGTTGGTTTCACTTTCATTATATTTTCCAAGACTTGGCGCTATTCTAGATGAATTCCTATAAATAATTATGTTAGTATCTTATGGCGTCTTTATACAATAGAAGATTTGAAATTAACTTATATTAGAAAGTATTTACTCGTATAACAGAATTATATAAATATTATTTGGATAACCTTTATTTTTTCTATAATAGAAAGGGTAGCTAAACAAATATTTTCAATCTTTATTTTTCTGTGATGATTGGTAAAAGGAAAGTTCCATTAATTAACAATCGTATTCAAGAAAACATATTAAAAATATTATGTATTTTAAAAATGTGAAGTTTTATAACTTTGTATGTTTATATATTTATTTAGTATATATATATATATATATATATATATATATATATATATAAGTTATTAGTAATAATAATAAATAGTAAAGTATAACATTTACATTGTCGTAAGATTTAGAATGTAAAATGTCCTCTTTTCTATATATACAAAAATTCATTATGTTTGGATTATTAAAGAAAAAAAAATTACACCAATTTTAATTTTTAAATAATTCATATATCGAATATGAATTTGAATCATTTTAAATATTAATTCAGGTTGTTATTCAATATTAAATCAGATTAATATTTACTTACAAATATTTATTTTTCATTGTTAAAATAACTATAGTACGCAGTTAAAGGGAAAATATATACGTTGACTTAAGATTTCATTCGTTAACATTTAAATCTTCGTATTTAGCACTATACACTGTTCAAAAATATGAACAGAACATTTTACACTCGTAATTGTATCATTACTTCCATAATAATCGAGGAAATCCTCTGAACTGGCTTTGAAGCCAGCAGCGAACAAATAAAAGTCAAAAGTATAACGGATTTATATATATATATGTGTGTGTGTGTGTGTGTGTGTGTGTGTGTGTGTGTGTGTGTGTGCGCGCGTGCGTGTGGTTTATAAATTTCGAGGGAGGAAAAGGGAGTTGAAAACGGACCTGAAATGAAAAAAGAACTCAGCAGGGTTCTTCACGAATTTAAAAGCATCCACAAGTCGACGTTTGGAGTTCTGCGACAGGTTTGTTTGCACATCGTCTCGATTAACTGAGCTTTACTACAATTTTACAGCCAGTAGAATAAGCTTTTGCTACATAAGAAATGATATGAATGTCAAGGGTTTTATTATGTAGTGCCGAAGTACGGAAATTGTTGATGAACGTTGGGAAAATGTTCAATAAATGATACTAATGGCTTCACTTTATTCATATTTCATGCCAACAATTAAAGTACTAATTAGTCAGATATACCATTGAAATTGATATATTTGCAAATATTCAAGTTCGAATAAAAAGCGTAGATATCGGTACTTAAAATTTTCTATTTAAAATTAAATATTTTTTCATACAATATTATCGAATGAAGCAACTCGGTAATATGCCGCATTTTTCTTGATCAATATTTTTTACTTTCCACAAATTTTCTCAATTCATTGTATCAAGTTTAATATATGAAGAAATAATTATAAACATAATTTAAGAAACAAAAATGAGTGAGTATTATTTGTCAATATGAATTATTTTTAATAAATATTTATGATAATAATTAATACACAATTAGTTATATACGTGTAATTATGGATAATAAAAGAATATAAAGGATGGAAAAAGTTTTGGTATTTTAGTTACTAGATAAATTACATGAAGAAACTATCCGAACAAAAAATTATTTATACTTTGCCTCAATTAATTGAAAATTAATCAGGAACTAACGAAAAATAACAAATAATGATGAAAATTAACAATTATTACTTATATACCCTCTTATAAGTATATAATAAACGTATTCAATATAAAATATTTGTGAAAGTGTTAGTGATATTTTAAACATACGCATACGCGTACACATCCTACAGAAGCGCCCGTGAGTACGCATGCATACTGATACGCATATATATATATGGAAAGAGAGAGAGAGAGAGAGAGAGAGAGAGAGAGAGAGAGAGACGTAATATCACGTGTACACAATACCTTGTAATGTATAGAAATCCATATTTATATTTATATATTTGTATTGTTATAATTGTTAATTCTAATTAAAAATTAAATATCGTGGCAATAAAATAGTAATAAAAAGCATAAGATACTTATAAAAATAATACAAGATCATCGTTATTATTTTCTCAATAATTTCATGATTAACCTTTGTAGAACCTTATTGGTGTAAAAATTGTAATTATTTGACCATGATTGTGGTATGGGGAGTTTTTTATTTCTTAAAAAGTAAGATACAATATCCAAATACTGCAGTGATATGACAAATTAAAGCAAATCAACAATAAAAGTCTAAGCAAGTGTCATCTCGTAAAACTAACAGATCATCAGTCTTGCTAGGCATATTAAATTTTACAAAGGAAGAATCCATTCCACAATGATGCGGCTTATAGTGCACGAGAAGTCACTCACACTCCCGGCATAGAGGAACTTGTATAAAACTGTCGGAATCCCTCGAGATGTCGAATTTACGATAAAAAAAAAAAAGAAAAAAAAAAGAAACTGAAAAAATCGCGCTTACGTGGCAACAAAAGCCACCCCATGAAGTAAGCCAAATCAAAGAAGCGAGGGTCACTCGCATAGTAGCTGTCCAGCCTCTCACGCATAGAACGAAGGAAAATCTCAGCTTCTGGAGTTTTGCCCACCGACAGTCCCCCGCTGGTGGGCATCGCGTAGTTTGTGCACCTACGCGCTCGGGAGGCATTTAAAAAGCGTTTAAGGATCGTAATGGACGGCGCGTCCGGCCTTCATACATCACGTAGTCAGCGAACCCTGGGTGTCCCATTGCTACCTCTCTCTATCTCTCTATCTCTCTATCTCTCTCTATCTATCTATCTCTCTCTCTCTCTCTCTCTATATATATATATATATATATATGTCACACTTTTATTCAGCACCTTCCGCGAGCTATTTATATGTATTTCACATACGTCCGGGTACTGGGAACGAGGAAGAAGTACGTAGCAAAATGAAAGGCGAGGCTACAATTAATAAGGACAGCTTGCAATCTTATTTCCGCTATTTGTCAGTGTGTATCGATAGATCGATCCGATCATGTATCAACGCGGGTGGGCTCGATACATCCTATGAGAATTGCATTTTAGATAGAGTTCTTTCTCTATTTAAAGAGAGATGCTCGATATCGAGTTAACTATATTCTCTGGAATTTATAATTAATATACTTTTATCCGAAAGAGAATGAGACCATATAACTATGTATATGCTTTCTCTTTAATGAATTAATACATTTACGATAGAATTCTAATAAAAGTGCGTGTCCTAAAGACAATCGACAACATTGTCTGATATATTTTAAATCGTATTTGCTTTGCTTAATGCGTATCAATAACTTAAAAGACAAGTTTTCTCCAGTTTTGCCTAAAAGTTGCTCCAACTTTCAAATATGATTTATACAATGACGTATTATTGGAAAATTCAATGGATATTTCATTGTTGCTCTCGGCAAAAGATTCTAAATCCAGTAATGATTGGTCTCTTACTTTTTACATCGTATTCCCCGATGACGTGATTCGTCTCTTCGCTCCCTTTATTATATCCAGTTATTCTTATAGGCGCATGCAGGGCTTGTGCCGAGGGAAAAGAAAGAAGCCATTTTTATATTAGAGGATAAGAGGAAGTCGTTTTGGTCAATGCAATAGAACGATTATGCGTTCATTGAGGGTCAAATATTTGGGACCAAGCGATATTTCGAAAATTTTTGATCGGTTATCTTAAATACTCTCGGAGGCCTTTTTTTATAAAAGACATTGTGCAAGCATTGAAGGATGCGCTCCATTGAGAGAAAGAACGGTAAATTTTAACTTGGCATCTTTATAGTCTGCTAAGTATTAAAAATAATCATAGTTGCAACATGAATATAAATAAATTTTTGAATAAATTTTTCGAATACAAGTTTCAACTATAACAACTTCTTTTTCTCTCCCCATAAAATATGATAAAAATTAAGAAAACGCTTGGTGCTTTCTTTGTAATTGTAATTCCAACATCTTTTGGCATTTACTTTTCTTCTAAAAAAAATTAAATTAGATTCGTGATATAATTGTGGGATATAAATTATAGTGGAATTTATTAACTTTTTCTCTTATATCGGACACATGGCATATGAAATAATTTGAAAACTTTTTAAATTGCAATTATACGGCTCTCTTGCACATAATTATTTACATGTGCATTAATAATTAATAATTAGTGTATATGTAACTTTATTATTTACATATTAAATTATGGGCTTTAGAAAATATATAATTAGATTGTCAAGTCTCTCAAATATACATTCATAGTTATTACATCAATTATACTTAACTTTATAATGTACTATCATTAGTAATAATATAATTTCCAACTACTGCCAAGTCTATTTAACCATAAATCAATTTTAATAAACATCAATGATAATATAAAAGGTTGTTTTCGTAAATAAAAAAAGAAGAAAAGGTGATGTTAAATCTTTCAATTTATAGTTGATAAATTCAATTATTTCTTTTAAACGAGTATTGAAAATTACAATTTGTATTGAAAATTTACATAAAAATATAATAGTATTTACGTCTGCTTACTTTATTCTATTAATTATCATTGTACTTTATTATAATAGTGTAAAATAATAATAATGATAATAATGATAATAATGATAATAATGATAATAATGATAATAATGATAATAATGATAATAATAATAATAATAATAATAATAATAATAATAATAATAATAAAGCTGGCTATTTGTAATAAATTTGAAAATAAAGATAAATGAAAATATAGAAGGATGACAGTGATATATGTGCAAGTTGATTAAATTATGAATCTGATATTAAATAATATTTTAAAGTATGTTTCAAACGATCTGTAGTTTATATTTATATAGATAAATGAATACATAGATGAATGTTGTAAATTTTTTTAAAATGTCTGCCTACATATAGAGATTCGTAGGGACATTCAATGAGAAAACTATAAATTCAAGTACAAATTGTAAAACTGATTGTTGAGAGCTGCAAACCTAACGGTAAAAGCAACGCTCGGAGGTCGCCCACAATGGATTATGTTGTTATACACTCCATAATGGTTGCACACTCGACTCTTATCGCGAATAATACAAGCAAGTCCGAACCTGTAGACAGGGTTCAGGATTTCGTCTGTTCGGCCAGTCCTAGATTTCCCGTTGTGACATTGGCTACAGGTAAAGAAGCGGGTGAGTTTAAATTGGAGTCGAATATCCAAGGCCGTTATGAATATGTTGTTGTTTTGCATCTTCTCTAGCAGAGAATTCACTCACAAGGGAGGAGGAGGTAGACGGTCCTGGTAATGGAGAACGATAGGTCCTCTATGTTTCCTTGTAGAATGATTTAACTCGGTATATTATTATATGCTATGCATAATATAAGAAAATATTAGGGGCTAATGTTTTACATATTCACTACAATGTTTTGCTTATTATTTCTTATTTTATTATTTATAATATTAAAAACAACTCCCTAACAATGCCAATTAAGTCAAATTGTTAATTCTTATTAATAAACAGTTAAAAAAAAAAAAAAAGATTAATGTAATTTTTAATTTACGTATATAACATTATTTAAGTTTATATAAGAAGATTCGAGATAATATGATCATAGCGAGTAACGAAAGACTAATTATTCAAATGCAATGGAGGATTAAATCAAACTATGTGTAATTTTCTTAACTCTTTTAAGATCACATACTGATAAATAAAAGTTAAGGATAATTTTTATTCCTGTTAATCGATGAAGCCTATTGTACGCTGGTTTTCGTTAATATTTCATTATATATTAAAAAATAATATCCATGTCCATTTACGGAATTATTATTTCGTTCAATAATATGGTTACAGTTTTATTTTACGAAAGAATAAAATATTAATAGATATAAAATAAAATTAATGTCCATGCTTTTTTATTGTTAAATATAGACAAATTATAAGCATACTGTTAATAGATATTTGAGGCTTATAAACTATGTTCCATGACCTTGTTTTGAATAGCACAAATAAAAATCTACGCTAAGATATTGATAAATTGTTCACATATTAATATGATAAAATAATATACTATTTATATAATATATTACATAATTATAGCTTGAAAAGTTAAAATAATGCGCAATAATAAGTTCGTTAGAGAAATATGATGGTTAAATAATGATTTTAAACCAAATTGAGATGCGTAAATAATACAATGAATTGCAAAATATTCATAGGCCAATAAAATATTTTAATGATTCGAAGTTATAGTAACATTGTTATTAGTATTTTAAATTGGTTCGAGATTTTATGTGGTAACAATTATTATCAATTAATAATTATTATCGATTAATAAATATTATCGATTAATAATTATTATCGATTAATGATTATTATCGATGAATAATTGTTTGTATATAAATAAATCTGTGAATTTATAAAACATTAAACATGTATACAGATAATTAAGAAATTTTAAGCTATATAATAATATTTATAAATAGTAATTATCTTTAATATTCCGATGGATATTATTTCAAAATTATCATCGTTTAAAAACGCGCAACTTGAAAACTAAAATAAATTTATAGTAAAAAAAAAAAAAAAAACAAAAAAAAAAACAAATATATTATTAATTGAATTATTAATATAATTATTTATCGTTATTAATTTCGTACACATGCAACTCGGTTATTGAATAAGCGTTCGTCTACTCATAAACTATCAATACAAAGTGTACGCTACTCCTCATTTAGATTTTGTCACTTTTCATACAGATTTTTTTACAAGTTAGAGAAACAACAAACGGTACTTAATGCGCATAAATGTACATACACGTAAGGCTCGTGCGAGACGGATATTTTGGCAGGAGAGCGAAAATACTTAAATCTTGAGTGTGAGTTAAAACAGGGATTCGAACGGTACAATGGCGTTTTCAGCAAAACGCGGGTCGTAAATAAATTAAATGTCAACAATGAATCTAAACAATAAAGTCGGTCACAACAAAGATTGGGGAGAATCATCAATTTTCTTAGCGAAATAAAAAGAAGGAAGCGCATCCTCAAGGAATTTATGAAATAGCCCTCGGAGCGTTATTCAGGCCCGTAAAGTGGACCTCTCTTGCACAGGAAAGCGGAAGAAGTTGCGCACACACGCAAGCAAATACAAAGCCTCGAAAAATGGAGACATCATCACCCGCGGCGTTCGGGAGACAGAGAGCTCCACGCCATAAATAATCCACTTTCTAAATACTGCTAAACGGTATGCCTACTTTGCCATATAAACCACGCGGCGATGATGAGAAGCCGAGCCACGAGGAGCCCACGTACATGTATGCGTTGCGCGTATAGGTAAATCGGAAGGGCGGTGGCACAATGGCACCGACGCTCCGCAAGGGATGACGACGACAAACGAGCTCGGGGCCAACAAAGGATGCTGCTCTCCTCTTTGCACTTTTGACCGTTTGGCTTTTGCGCGCGCAACGGGTGTCGCGTGTACTCTCGCAATGTGCATGTGCGCGCGTGAGAGCGAGCGCACAATCGGCCGAGTACCAATGTCGCACCGAGAGGGATACGTGTCGACGGATCGACACCATCGACGACGAACACATCAAATGCTCACGGACGCTACTCCTCACGCTCCGAATGGGTATGTTGCTCTCGCCGTTTCGGCCGCCGACACCGCCGTCGGTGTTGCCTCCCCTCCCACCCCCAAACACCAAAATCCAAACCCCTCCACAGCCCCGAGCGCCCCATTTCTAGATTTATGTGACTTCGTCGGCGAGGTTTTTAGTGCCGGCGGCCTCGATAGTGATCCGGCCTTTTGTTTGACACGGCACACGCAGAAATTTGCAGTTTCCGCTTTGGATAAGAAGGAGGCTGGGAAAATAGGTCGCCACGTTTTTCGTGGGCATGTGGCCAAGCTAGTCAAAGTCGTCGTCTGTCCTCGTCGAGATAAATTTTTAATTACGGAAGGCTTTTATAGCGACAATGTCATTCATTCTTTATGATTTATCGATCTATCGTTGAAATTTATTGTTTTTTTTTTTTTTTTCGTGTGTTTGTTTTTTTGTTTGTTTTTTTTTTTTTTTTTTAT
>NW_011948414.1:6173481-6177617 GCF_000503995.2 Ceratosolen solmsi marchali
GCTTGTTTGTTTGTTTGTTTGTTTTTTTTTTTTATTGTTATTAATTCATCGCCCATTTCTCATGCGCGGCTCGTACAAAGATCTAAAGCATCATTTTCATTGAATATAAATAATTTTTACGAAAACGAAATCGAAATTTTACGATAAAATTCCATTAAGTAATACAAACGAGATAATTGAGTGGGAAAAGTTTTATAATAATTCGATAATACCATTCGATTCAAACATTTTAGACATACAATTCATTTCATATCATTTGGTTCATTTACTTAACTTATCTCTATCAACCGCACTCGCTTTCATCGACTACAATCCAATTACATTTACACTTAACAATTCAAAGTTATTAAAAATTTCATGGACAATTTCAATTTCCTAATTTCATAGCAAAATATCGTTTACAAAATATAGTAATTGAACAACTCATTTTAAATCAGAAAAAAACAATACATATCCAAATATTTTTTTTTTATTTTTTTTTATTTATTTTTTTTTTTTTTTTTTTTTTTCTACGTAACATTTTATCGACGACATAAAGTATTAAAAAACACTTATTATTTTTGTAAGTAACGTTAGATCTAGCAATGAATACTTATCAACAGAAATGTGTTATACGCGTGTATCGTTTGCGAGCATACCAGGCCGTACATTATAAGATTACATATTTTTTTTTATTTCTCTCAAAATTATAAGTATTTTGATTATGCGTTTCGCTTGCTTCGAAAGAGAAAAGTTTCCGTAAATAGATAAATAGATAAATATGGCCAGAAATATCTCGATATCGTAATATTTTGAGAATAAACGTTGTAACGTTGTTAAAGCAAATAATAAAATAATAAGAAGGTAGGAAAACACATTCCAAGCTCCAATTTATATTTAACATCGACTCACCTCAATTGTAATGTAAACCGTTACCATTATGTAATGCTGTTAGTAATAAAAACATACTTGAAGCGCCAAACTATTTTGTGCATCCTTTCCAATAGGATTATATAAGACTACCGTAGATTTTAGTCAGAAGTTAAAAATACATGTATTTACAGTTAAAACAACTTGTAAAATAGTATAAATACTACGATGTATTTACTTTACACATACATTCCCTCTTAAGCTTTATGCTTTACGAGAGCTCGAGCATTGTGATACTACACCATTGTACTCTGCAACATTAATCCTATAAATCCGTTATAATTCCAAAAGGTTCTCTAGATCCTGTGGAATAGTATTATATAATCCTATTAGAAAGGATAGACAATTTAAAAAATATAATATGAAATAACTCGGTCAATTTAGTAGATACCAAGATGCGTACCGACATCTCAATTAGATAATGTAATAACAAATTAATTACCTGTTATCGCGATTGATGTAAGCTGCATGAATTATTACAAAATACACCGGTAATAATTATATGAAACGATGAGGGTAAAAAGTATAAAAATATATTAATTATTATAATTATCAAATTATAATTATCATCGAGTACATCATACGTCATTGTTGATTTTATAAATGATTAATTCTTATATAAAGTAATTACAATATTCGTTTTATCGTTTCTTAATTAAAAAAAAAAGAATAAAATTTTTATTATAGCTTATTTATACATCATTCAATTATTAAATACGTTGTTACGTATAAAGATATTTACAATACCTTACAATATCTTTTTAATAACGCACTTGAACTGCTCAAATCATTTCGATATTGCAATACGCTCGCAATAAAATCTGTGAGTGCAATATCTCTTGCTAAATATTTAATTCCATAAGTGCGACTTGCAAATTCACCGCCGCTCCTTTCATTTAATTTGCGCGTAAATAAGAAATTTGTTATTGACATATTTTTATTTACACAATAATGAAGACACCCGGTAGGAATTTTTATCTTCATTACTTCTTCGATAAAATTTTAGGAATTCCACCACCCCTCGACGGTCAATGCGTGGTAATTGAAAATTTACTATTTTTAAAAGAAATTTTACTACATTTCTTATTAATCGTATTTGTCCCTGAATAATGAACACGACGCCTACGGCAAGCACATTCCGTGGTGGAATTAGATCTAAGAATGACAATTGACCTGCACATTCCATTAGCGCAAAGGAGAATTTTTAAGTTACACCGTGTCGTTGACTTGAAGAGTTTCAAAAAAAAAAAAAAAAAAAAAAAAAATTTTTTTTTTTACATCTTTTCTTACATCTTCATCAAAGAATCCTCTTTAAACTATCCGACATAAAATTATTTCAAAGCATGACTACCTCGACATGCACAATCGACATGCTCAGGTATAGTGATGATTCCACGTAATCCCAATCGTATATGAAGCTACATTACCCATCTAAGAAGAGGTGGGGGGGGGGGGGGGGGGAAGAAGATTGAAAAAAAAATGATCAAGAATAATTCTCCTCACAAAATTAAGCCGATCTGTCGGCTTAGTCGTAGAAATATCCCGCGACTAACACCTCGGATGCACCTTGCATTATGTGTGCACTGCCCGACGACAGCGACGACGAGTCTTTGCGCAATAAAAAGGAGATAGACACAAAGGCGAAGCGAGAAGTCACACGGATGCACTTTGCCGTAGCTAAGAAATGCCGGTCTTGTTTCTTTGTTGGGAAAGTGGGCTCGTAGTGGGCGGGTGGCTCGTCAAGAGAGACAAATTCAATGGACTCGGGCTTTTTCCTGCACTCATTCACCCTCACCTGCGACAAACGATCGTGAGAAAAGCTGAGCCAATAGACTTTTGCCGGCCAGGGTTGACTTATGTGACCCTTGAGAGGCAGGCGAATGAAATCCAAGACGTTTAGCAAGACGAGAGAGCTTGCTTTCTCCTTTTCCTTTCATTAATGTCCATTCGGAGAAATTTGGACGGATCAGAATTTTTTAAACGCGATTCCGATGTCCTTTTTCTATTCGTCTTCTTCTTATTCTTCCTTTTATTCTTTCTTTAAATGGGGCTACGAAATATTCAGTTCAGAGCTTTAATTTAATGCCCCGTTAACTAACCGAGGTTAGAGGTTACCGTAATTACTTGATTAAACATTTATTAAATTTATATTACAATGGTATTTTCCCATGGGATTTTGAAAAACTCATTATCGATTGACGATATAATTCTGTGATTCAATTATCTTACACTAGTGTTCGATAATATTCGAAAATCATTGTAATAAGATCGTTTCACCTTCGTATTCAATTATAACGATCGTTAATTCCACTTGTTAATTCCAATTATAAACAATATTTTTTTTACATAAAAACTAACTATATAATGAGTATGCATTAAACATTATCGATAAATTATCTTAATTAGCTTTGTTCTCTTTTAAGATAATCATTAATTATTCGCTGTGTCGATAATATTCCTCTTATTTCTAAATAAAAATTCTATGAAGCAAAAAGAAAAAAATTTAAGATTTCAGATGATATTTAAAATTTTTAGTTCTATTAAATTATTCTATTAATATTGTATTAAATTTCTCGTATCAAAAGAAAAGTTAGGAAGCTACTGGTATTTAATCTGATCTAGAGGAACGAATGTCGAAACAAAAGATATGAGAATATTAATCGGCATAATATTCAGCCGAGTTTCCCGTAGAGTCTTGGTTTGTTTTTACCCTCGAAAACTTCAAAGAACGCAAAGCCGAAGCTCTGCGTCCTCGACATTGGTAGGCTCAAACGAAAGGCAGCAAACCGGGAGTTTCAAAGTTCCAACAAAGGCACTAATACATATAGCACCTGTTGTTTCGTAATCGATCCTCATCTGCCTGAGGTTGCGGCTTCTGACTTAGCACGAACCAAACAATACCACCCAATTTGCCGTGCAACTAGATTATACAAATTTTTATTGATCTGTCCGTTAAGCGATTCTATATGCTTTGTTGATGTATAATTTATCGTATTTTCCATTCCTTTCATTCCTTTTCCCACTAGCTTTATTTTTATTAAACAATAATTTCATTTCATAATTAAACCGACATGGATCATTTTCAAGGCTTATTGATATTTACTTTATTGCTACTTTTCACAATTTCATGCACCACTTTATCTCATCGTTTTTATAGAAAAAAGAGCATTGTAATGATTCGAGAAGAATGCGATAGATTATTTTTTTCTCTCCCCCCCCCCCCCCCG
>NW_011948414.1:6177687-6185693 GCF_000503995.2 Ceratosolen solmsi marchali
TCTCTCCCCCCCCCCCCGTACACCAATTCTCGCGTCTTTCTTTTTTATTTTTAATGTTAGTATGGAACCATTTGGCTACTCGATATAATGGATTATTCCGATACCACCCGTGAAGACTCATTTTTTATTCATTTTCTAAACAATTTCAAGAACAATGATTCCTCTATTGTTTTCTATATTCATTATCATTGTATTATTCTCTTTCTACTTGATGCCTAAGTTTCTCGTTCATTATACTCTTCAATTTGTTAAATTTATAATTAAATAAATATAGCCGTCCTGTTACTAATCAATTTTCTTTTTGTTTTTATCAACGAATTCATTAATTTATGAGCAAGCAATTTTCCCTCTTGATTTCTTATTCATTCAAATATTAATAAAACAAAAAATAAAACAAAAACAAACAAAAATTAACGACAAGATAACATTGCTCATAAAATAAAACTATTATAATAATTTTAATCTTAATAGTATACAGTTTGTTCAGAGTTGACATAACTCATAGGATAAACTCTGTTGTTTTGACTATTTGCAATGCTTGTAATTACAATGTTATACACACAGACTACTTATCTTATATTATATTATTTTTAAAACACTTAAAAACATATTAATTTAAATATTAAATGATACTTGAACTTGAAAAATTCAAATAAGTTTTTAAACCTAAATTTTCTTATTATTCGGACAATTATTTTATACTCGTTACATTTGCTATAAAAAAAAAATTGTGTGTAAAAGAAGTTTTTTTTTTTTTTTTTTTTTTTTTTCAATGAATAATACTATCAAAAATTACACTTTTTATTGATTTTTATTGATTCATATAATTTTTATATTTATACTGCGTATTTTTACTATTTTTTTTATCGTCGTTTTACATTATATTATTTACATTATTTCTATGATGAACAATTTTGTTTGCGCCACGGTCTTGGTTGAAGATATTCAAGATTAAAATTATATTTTTTATCACCATTTTCACGTTTCTTCTTTATTTTTAAAACAAAAATGTTTGGATTTTCTTCGGGATGCACTGTTGATAAAGTTGAATTATTGTTACCGACCTTTCCATCTTCTGATTTGTCCGATCTATCGAAAAATTTTTGTTTCGGTTGTGGATACAGCGTAATCGTTTTACAACCCTGGCTCGATTTTCGAAAAGTTACATCATTTTTGTGATGACCCTGCATCGAAAACGGGACAAAAATATATTTGCTAATAATGTAAATACATTAATTCATTCTAATTATACTTTTCGCGCCCCTTCACCGAACAAATTATTGCTCTCTAAAATTCATATATTTTATCAAATTTTCTAAATAGTAAGAATGCTCAACATACATTATTCATTATAATAATTTAATAAATCGATGGCAACTTAGTTAGTATTTATATTGGAAAAAGTTGTATTTAAATTTTCGAATAATTAATATAAATAAGCGAATGTAAAGTCCACCTCAGCATTTTCATCAAAAGAATGTTCACCAATTGGTGCAATACAATCACAAGATGGTTCGAATTCTGGTTGAGGGCTTTCAACTTGCATTCGGATCACCATGCGATTATCGTTGATGATCGCTTCTATTTCTTTGTATGGCAATCCTTTTTCAACGATTTCCGATTTTATTGACAATTTATTCTCTTTCTCTTCGCTATTTGAGTTAGATCCACAGCCACAAGAGACTTCATCTTCATATTTTATGAATACAAAAAGATATATCCTATATTTTAATTTATAACTCGAGTCATTGTCAGATTATGAATTTATGTTTACATTTTATTAAAGTTGAACTATTCATTTACAGCTGATTTTACATAAGCTCAGTAATACGATATTGTACTTTAAATTAATTAAACATGTAAATATTCTAAATACACAGATGGGAAATGTTTTAAGTAATTTGTCATAATATTTTTAAGCTATATTTTAAAAAAATATTTAAAACATTATTAATATTACATACAACAATAATAATAGTTTTTAGTTTTATTATAAAATATAAATTAAACATTCACGTTATATAAACGTTTCTTAAGAAAGACATCTATGATAGAGATAAAAAACTTCAAAATAAATATTAGTTTTTGTATCGACAGTTATCTAGATTAACTATTTCAATAAGTAATTTATTAACTCTTTGGTTGTGCTATTAATGATACCCGACACATTTATTGACAAACTAAAAATGTCTTAAAATTAATATTTTTTTTTTTTTTTTTTTTTTTTTTTTTTTTTTTTAACAATATAAATTGATCATTGACTAACTATTATTTATTATTATTAGAGAAACAACTTTGTCAATTTGTTAATGTTTGTTAATTGTCTATAATAATTCATTGTAAATATGTAAATCAGTACCTGTTTCAAGTGATGTTTTTGATGGGCAAAACTTTGGCTCGTTTGCATGGAAACATTGCGAGTGTGGATTATTTGGTAAATTATATGCTGAGCATCCACATTTATTAATAGTTCGTATCATACTAGAATTTTTATTTCCTAAATGAAAATTTATAAAATGATTTTACTGAAATGAAATTTTGGTTAACCAAATTTAAAATTACATTAATTTTTATAAGTTGAAGTTGTTCATTTTTGATAAAAAAAAAAAAAAAAAAAAAAAAAAAAATGGTTTTTTAGGTACAAAATGTATCAATTTTAGAGTTATAACCGCTCATTATCATTTGGATATTCAAAATTAAAACCCACTAGTTTTTCGGTTTTGCAAAATTTCAGTATAACAAAATCAGCGCGCAAAATGTCCGGTAAGTCTAGCATAATAATAAAAATTTTTTTAACAATTACTAAATGTATTATTATTTTTGCCATTTCGATTATTAATTAATAATTAGTCTCTGTGGGCCATAATTAACCCTAAAGACTCATAATATTAAGAATACTTTAAAACATTTTTTACTTCAAATAATTACGAGAGATATAATTATCGTAAAAAATATTTTAAATATAAGAAAAATATTTACTCTTTAGACTAACTTCTTTATCGATAATTCAATTTTTGCATCCTAGATAAATTACATTCACAAATTAATGAAATATATAGACAAAACCTTCTTTCTTTCTTTCTTTTTTTTTTTTTTTTTTTTTTTTTTTTTTTTCTTTTCTTTTCTTAATAGCTTATTTGTAAAATAAATTGATAAATCCTTCTAAATTTCGATAAACATAAAGGAGCCCCGGCTGGTGGCTGCTGTTTAGAGATGCCAGAAGCAATCGAGATTTGTCCTCCTGATCCTCCAGTTAAGTGCCATGATAAGTATATCTATGAGGTTGGCACCGAAATGTTAGATAATCAATTGGTAATTCGCATGGAGAAGGACAAGTCCAAACGCAATAAGAAAAAGGGAGCCTGGGAGCCGCCGTGTGATTGTGACGTCATTAAAATAAAGAGGCCAACGGATACTAAAGGACCTAGAATAGTGAATGGTGGTGATAATAATCAGATACTTTTTAGAATACATTCGAAGGCACATCTAAATAAAAAACAGGATCCAAATTATAGGCCACAAACCGTGGCTTACAAAGTATGAACAAATGATTTTTTTTTTATTTTCATATTCGTCGTGTTAATTGGGATGCGTTAATGATATTCTAAAAATAAGATTTTAGCGTTAATTTTTGATTCTTAATATTAGTTTTGAGAACAATTTTTGTTTTATTTCCACTTAATATAATTCCTTAATAGATACTATTGAAAAATTCCCTCTTACGAAACTTACCTTTATTCGCCATATCATTATTTTAATTATATTCTTCGTTAATGTCGAGTTAATAAGTGGACTTTACATAAGGATAATGAAAATAAAGCAAAACCTGACGCTTAATATTGACTTTATTTATGCGTTACAGATCAATAAAGCTGGTATCGAAGAGGGAGAAAACTGCCGCAGGATAACGATTCATCCTCAATTAGGCGGGCCCGTGTCTCAAGAGGTTTATACTGATCGCGTAAGCGATGATAATAACGATATTTATTTGCTGAAAATTAAGAAGAAGAACGATACGTCGGAGACTTGTAAAGCGCGTAATCTGGAGGTTGAACTGACAACTCCAAAACCACCACCAGTGCGATTAAGGAAGTCGTCAACACCATCAAAAGTCACAGAAAGTGATACAACAAAAAATGATCCTAGTCATCATAATGACGAGATAAATAAGAAATAATAGATCGGCAATGTGTAGATTATTTTAAGCGTCTTTACTTGTAATACATTTTGTTTGAATAACGGTACTTGTTATTTTTCTCAAATGAAATGAATCAATTTTGAAAATGAAAAAATATTTAAAAATTGAAATATGTCTTCCTTATTCAGTCTCGTGGAAGTCGAATAACATTTATATGTCTTTCGGGTATTTTTGAATAAGCGCTACTAGATTTTTCAAATAAGAATATAAGTTTAAAAGAAGTCAAGCAGAGATATCTAATACCAAGAAATAGAACCAAATGCAATATAGAAAATGAGATAGATGAAGAGAGAGAGAGGAAGAGAGAGAAGGAGAGAGAGAAGGAGAGAGAGAGAGAGGAAGAGAGAGAGAGAGAGAGAGAGAGTGGATGAGAGGAAGCGAGAACAAATCAGTTGACTTTAGAAAGAGAAAGAAGGCGAAAAATGAATGAAAATCAGAAACTCCCTTTCGTTACGTACTTAAAAGTGCCTTTTACCATTCACGGATGTCAATTTGCAAGAGAAAGCACTGGCTAGGTTCCATTCACAAAACGTTCGCTCTTCTTAAAAGTCATCAGTACATCCACTAGTCGAAAGACGTACTTTTCTTTCTTCGTGCATCCCTAAGAATTTGTTATTCAAATCCATAGATATGCATTATATGCATAGATATGCATATTTCTTGTGCTCTATCTCTAAAATTAGTTCAACAAGTTAAGTTATTAAAAATATCAAGTTGAAATTTGTTTTATCGATTCAAATTAAAGTCTAAAATTGAATAATTTCAGAATTAGCGATGGCATGTATAAAATTGTTTATAATTTATAACCAGCCTCTACATTATCGAAACTTAAAAAAATTTAAATATTAAAAAATAATGTATGGTTCGATAGTCATTTTGAGTATTACTCTATGCAATATTTTTAATGAAAACAAGTCTACGTACATACTCTCTGTAATATTATTAGCAGCGCTTTATCAATTATTCATATATATCTTTCGGTAAATTTTTTGCAAAAAACTAATTTCAATGTAAAATATATTGAACTTCTTCCCAGGCATTGAAAGTCCACTATGAATAATAATAATAATTACGTTAACTTACTTTAGCTATAACTCTACTCTTTACTACTCCGCTCGATGAAAATTCTTTCGTTATTGACATCTAAAGTTCATTGATGCTTTGGTTTGAAATCTATGAATGAAAAAGTGACAGTAATAGTCCCTGGAACTCTAACGATGACACGGAATTACTATTATTATTAGTGTATTTGTGTCGTTACCATACAACAATTAATGATGATCGACGGTCTCATGAGACACGAATGTCAGTGTCTAGTTTCCCTTCGTCGACAGGAATATATAAAAATGAGATCTTTTAAGCTTTTGAATTGTTTGCAATTTAGTATTAAAGATCCAAAAGAGGACCTTGGCTCTTTCATCGACTGCTATGTCGAAATAATTTAATAGAAACGATGATATTGCAAAAAACGAATAATCCAAGAAATTGGTTCGATTAGTTAAGTGTAAATATGATTTATGGATATTAAAGTATATATTTTTAAGCTTTAATAATGTCTTGATTAATTAAAAATGAAAATTTATGGCAACATAGATATTATACGACCGTTGAACTAAAGCGAGTATTACACGTACGAATTATTGAATTTTTTAAAACGGTACAGCCACTTTTAATTTCTCATATGTATAATTTTTTATAAACCTTCACGAGTAATTTTTCAAATATTGTTATAAATAAATTTATCTATATTAAATGAATTTAAAATTGACATGCGTAAAGAGAAACGATGAAATTTTAATATTATTTTATATTAAAACAGTCGTACAATTTAATTATTATTTATCGATTTTTCGTTTATTTAGTATAAATTAATAATAATATTAATCAGTAAAAAAAAAACGAATAACAGCAATAATAATAATAATAATAATAATAATAATAATAATAATAATAAGAAGAAGAAGAAGAAGAAGAAGAAGTATTAATACTAATTTATTTAGTTACTATTGAGAATACAACAACAAAGAAGAAGAAGAAGAAGAAGAAGAAGAAGAAGAAGAAGAAGAAGAAGAAGAAGAAGAAGAAGAAGAAGAAGAAGAAGAAGAAGAAGAAGTATTAATACTAATTTATTTAGTTACTATTGAGAATATTCAATTTTTCCGTAGACAATTTTTCCATTAGATTACTTACTATTCAAATAGGATTTTTCTATTAAAAAAAAAAAAAAAAAAAAACTGCTGTATATTGGAATAACATTAAAAATTATATTAGAAATTGATATTGATTATAATTGTTTATAATTGATAAAATGATAACTTTGGTACAACCATATCAAAAAATTCATTTTTATAATAATTATCTGACAGAATGCCATAATTTATTGAAAAACTATAAATTTAAAAACAAAAGTAAAATAATAATGGTAATATATTTTAGAGAAATAATAGATAAAACATAAAAAATTTCTACTTTCAGTAGAACATTGATAATCGATTATATAATAATCATTAGTTCAAATTTAATTATAATTAATTTGTATGATGTTTATCGATTAGACTTATAAAACAGATTTACACGAATCAATAAAAGATAAATTAATAGATAGATAATATTAAAAGTCTAAAATAAGATTATAGAATATAGATAATATTGAATGAATGATAGATAATAATTTTAAATTATTTTGTTACTAAAGAATTGAATCGCATATTCTCGTTGCAAACAAAAAACTGATTCAATAGGCAAAAAATGTATATAATTGCAATTACATGTATTATCTTTCAATTGTATAACAAATTTAAAAATTGCTTATAAATTTTCATAACACATAATCAATTTCAAGTGCAAAACAAACATAATATTATAAGATATAATAGAAATACATTGGCATTAGAGACACATCAAAGCATAAAATGTTATTACATACAAAATCTAAACATTATAAAATTAAATTAATTATTGTACATTTATATGTATGTAGAAGAAGAAAAAAAATTTAATTATAAAATTATTATTTACTTATATGAAATATAGAATTATTTATTGTAATATTATAAAAATTATATAAATTAAAATCTGCATTGAATATGTATAATGACGATTGGTCATAGGATGTATAAGTAAAATAATTAATTTAATGACATGTGATGTGAAATATCGACTTTATTTAGATCGTTAAAGAGGAAAATATCTATCATAATTTTCTATGCCTTTAAATTATCTTTTGAAGAAATGGAACGAATATGAAACGATTTTTTAATGTATTACATTAGTGAAAATTTTCAATTAAGTCATTGCAAGAAACATTAAAGATCTCTTTCTTTAAGAAACTACGAGTGATTACAAAAAAAGAAAAAAAAGGTTAAACACGAGTCCTTTATATATCAGCAGCGAAAATTAAGATTTGGAAAATATGAAAGAATCTATCGATTGGTCACGGTTGGTAATTAACAGGTATAGAAAACTCGGATAAAGCACAAAAAAGGGAAGATCTTAAATCATCGCAGAGAACGGAAAATTTTTCACACGTTTCCGCGTGAAGTTTCTCATCGCCCTTCTTATTTGTCCAAATTTATATAGTCAATGAACGTGTAGCGTATTATTATCAAGCCCTCGATTTATTAAAGTATACATAAAAAAAAAAAAAAAAAAAAAAAAAAAAAAAAAAAGAAATAGGAATGAGGTGGTAGTCAACAACGTTGGAACATCTCGACAATGACCTCTGTATACGTAGATGGAAAAAATTGCGTCGAAAGCGAATGAATCGTTAGAATAAATGTATAGAGCGAAAATAGATGAATGAATGAAT
>NW_011948414.1:6185752-6284215 GCF_000503995.2 Ceratosolen solmsi marchali
AAAGAAGTTGAGGGGGGGGGGGGGGGGGGATCGTAAAAAATTGGAAAATGAACGCACGCACGAGTATCTCGTGGGAGTTTATGAAAAAGTCGAGGAGTGCGTGTGGTCGCAGGTAGAGCGAGAGGATACGACAATGGCGCGCCTATAAATTTCGAAGATTCATATAAAGAATCAAAAGTTATGGTGGTAGGTATAAAGCTACGATGACGAAAATAAAGGGACGGATAAGAGGTGGGAGGGAGTACGCGTGCGTAGTATTATTCTTCCTCCTTTTCCTTCATGCCACGGATTAATGGATTTTGTACTTAAACGTTACTATTCAATGTAGTTGTGTTTTATCATTTTTACTCGAGGCACCAAGAATCGAAAATTAATTGCCTGTACTTTTTGCGTGAATCAAACCATATTTGATATGAATTAAATTTATATTTATTCGGGATGAATTTAATTGCACCTCAATTTTATGTAAAAAAAAACCAGCCTTGGATACTCGTTAACTCGTTAAACTCTTTATATGAGAATTTATTTCGATTAAAATATTGTCTTGTTTTGAGTATTATTTATAAATAAATAATCTGTGAAGATTATCGACAGAATCTAAAATTATTAATTTATGCTCTAGATAATGTTCCTTTCTATTTTCTAAATATATAAAATTTTCTAAATTACGTGCTAAAATGATTGTTTCGGCAATTTATATATATAATATACCCTCTTCCACTACCCTCGTCCACTAAATTAATTTCCGGATTAATTTTATGTAAAATGCATATTTTGAAATTAAGAAACATTAAAGGTCCTTTACTTACGAGAAACTTACATTATAGAAGATAGAATGTATAAAATTTAGCACTAAATGAAGCTCGTTAATGTCAATACAAGAAGTTAATGTCAAAAAAGAATCGTTGATTAAGCATATTTTCATTGAACATTACTTTAAACAATCAAATATTTATCGTTATAATAATTTAAAAATGAATTTCTTTTTTTTTTTATCGAATATCCGTATATTGTTAGTATGATAATGGTCCGATAGAGAAAATCATTGAAAAACGCGATACCAAATATAGTCCCAAGATTTCATAAATTCGTATGGGTTGTGGTAGCATGCTTGAATGACCTGGACGAGTGACCGTGATATTATATGATATAATGCCACTTCTGAGGTCTTTTTGGATAAGTTGATGGTACATATATGTCCATCTAACGCTTCGACTCTCAAATATATACACGAAAAAAAGACGGTTCGATGAACGGATATAATTTATGGTAGGAAAGAAATTGAATGCGATCGATGAGGGCGTATTTTTGTTGGTAGAGTGAGATTCTCAAGGGTGGCATCTGATTCATTTAATAGGTGTACACCGAAAAGATCCTTCCTCCTCACTGAATTGAAAATTTTTCCCTTTTCACTTTACTACTGAATCAGTCCAAGATTTTGGAAAAAGATCGCAACTAAACCTAAATGTCATATAGTGAATAATTGCCTTATACGTGGATGGGCGGAATGTATGTTTTGTATAAACGTTGCCTATAATATTTATTGGCTGTAATAAAGTTCAAATCTAAATTAATATTGCAACGATTGCAAAGTATTTGAAAAATTTATCTGTAAAAATTTGATAACTTTCTAGATTAAATAATAAATAGTATAAATAATTGTACAGGTTTTAATGATATATGATTATAATTATGATAATACAATATTTATATTTTAAACGATAACACAAATGTATTTACCAATATATTCGTTATTACTTCCCCCCCCCCCATCCCCTTCACCCGAAAATTATTAATTTAGTATATACAAGTATATGCAACTGAATATCGATATTTATTAAATTTAATAATAATAATAATATTATATTTCGAGAAGCCATTATTTCATAAAATAGGAAAAATACTTAATATTTTAGGTAATTATTTTTTGCTAAAATATGTGTAAATAAAAAACTTAGATAAACATTTGTAATAGTTTTTAAATATATATTATAAAATGAATATATAATATTTGATCTACGGTATTAAATGAAAATTGAACAGAGATATAAATATTCCAATTTATTAATTAATAATATGAGTGACTATACGTTAAATGAATTTAATAGTTTAGAAAAAGATTAATTAATCAAAGCCCTTACGTTTTGGAATACAAATATTTCCCATCGATCCCTATCCATGTTACGCGATGTAAATTCATGAATAACAACAGAACAACAATATTCATAACATAGCTATTGAATAGAGTTTGGTACATAAATTGACCACCGTATATTACTTGTGCGTGTGTGCGTGTGTGGCTCTTTCGTTTAAAGAAAGTAAGAATAATTTATCTGGCAAAATGAATGCACAGAAGCGTCAACTAATCGTATAGAGGCAAACGATGAGGGCGTATTGGTGGGTGTATCGGAAGACGACGGATCGATGTTCATTTTACATCACGAAGTAAATATTTCTGACATATATTATATTTAATGACCTACACATTTCTTCTTTCGATCTTTTTAACGAAACAGAAATTATGAGAGACCACTTGTATTTATGTTCTAAAAAAAAAATAGATGTCTATCGATGTGTGAGCAAAATTATATTATCGTTCGAAAAATTATATTATTAATTTAATGTTTATTGAAAATTATGGTGATAATATTGTGTATAAATTTACTATAAATACAGTTATAATTATACGAAAATTCACTTATGTCGTCTCAATATAATATAAGTTATAATTATATGCATTAGAGTTCATACACGTAAATTTTCATATGGTTTATTTATTATTATATTTTAAATCAAGTTTGTAGATTGTTCATTCATAGCGAGATTTCTACAACAGTTTCAATGCTAATGAATTGAATTTAATGATTAACTTTGTTAGTTAAACTTAGGGTAGCGTAAGCGAGCACATATATTATTAAAAGAATATCAACTATAACTTACTTTAATTGAAATGTTTTTTTTTTTTTATAATTAATTAAAAATATGTAGAATTAATCGAATACATTGAATATTCGTTTTAATAATTAAATATAAGTTAATCTTATCAAATAAATTTCAATTGTGCTCGAAATTTTAACTTTTTATATTTATAATTAAGTATTTAATTTAAAATAATAATAAAAACAAATATAACCGTTTGAGTGGTCTCATTTTTTTTTAATTTCAGCTTTCGGCATAAATATGTTCCAACTTCCTAGTTAATTACTATATTTTCCTTATTTATCCGTTTTAATGTAAATTCATAATCATACAACTTTATTTTATAGCTTCCTTTTAACAAGGATTTCGTAATGCTCACAATATCCGTACCTTCTCCGTCATTTATCGTTTCAACATATATATATATATATATATATATATATATTCATAGATACATGCAGGACTTCGCATCGGCTCAATGCAATTATACGCATAAGAGACGGCTATCCGCCATTGTTCCTTAGGGTTGGGTCGGTTTTGCGGTGGACCGCCGACAGTGAGTGCTGATTTATTTCCCCAACGTGTCTCATTGTCGTAAACCCCATAAGGTTTCTCTTATTCATATTCTCTCTTACCCTCTCGCTCTTTTTCTTACCCTCTTCCCCTCTCTAACACAGTTTCTCATACTTTTTCGCTTGCACGCAATTGTATATTGATATATATTTATATTCCTAATCAATCGTTAAAATTTTCCTATGCGAGCGTATATCTTTGTTATGTGCTATATGCTATATGCTATAAAAAAATAATCTATATGTGTCATGTAGAGGAACAAATAATCACTCGCGCATATATATATTTTTTATTGTTTTAACGAACAGTCGTATATATTTATTGTCAAATTTTTTTCTTAAATCATACCAAGAAGTAGCTTTTGAAATACTTTCATCTTAAAATTAATCAAAACTTTTGTAAGTAGACCAAAAAATCTAACCATAATTTATCTAAATACCTGATATTTATAATGTATTTTTTTTTTTTTTTTTTTATATTAAACTATTATTTAAGATTTTATATGTTGAGTTTTAGTTAAAATGAAATATTTGATAGACTAATTTTATTAATTCACAGCAACTTCACATAATTTGTTTCCTGAAAACATCAGTCTATATTCCGTTTAACCCTAACCAATAAAATTCGAGTCTTTAATTTTAATCATTAAAGTTGTGTATTTATAAGTATGATGAGTTAGTAATGCCAACAAAGTATAAATCCAAACTAATTTTATATATCCTGAAGATATGAAATGTTCAACCTATTAGGTGTCAGTATATGTATTGCTTGCTTGTCATATTTATGTTGCATATATACAACATTTGTAAGTGTATTATTAGTAATTATGAAGTTTTAATCCATTATTATATTAACTATGCATCCCAATTTATTTAATAAATTCATTCTGTTAATTGTTATAGTGAAATGACGGGTATATATCGTATATAAAATAATTTTTTCAATTATTGATAGCAGCTTTGATATCGATATTAATAATTATCATATCTCCTTACTTACTCAATAGTCTCCTCTACAATGTAATAAAATAAATTTTATTATTATAGCAATGGTTTCATAAGACAATTAGCTTACGTAATTGTAGAGAAAAAAAAAGCATAATTATTTACATATCAAGATTAGAAAATGGGATTTTAATTAAAAAGTATTTGATAAAATTCTTTTTGCGCATAAATTTTCCTTCAAAAGCGATTATCAAAGAATTCAAATATTACTACAGGACAAAAGTAATATTACGAAACAACAACTCAGCAAGCACTTTCCATAAGGCCGAGAGAAATTGTTTCGTAGCTTAAAAATACATGCATGAGCATTTTTCAGGCGATGCTGTCGGATCCTTCAGATTCTCAAGTCAAGCGGAAGTGTACGCGATGTCCACCCTCTGTTACCCCGGAACGCTCGCCACAAGAATCTGTGTCGACCAAGGGACGCTGTCCTTGTTTTACGGCCCGCTACACTCAGCGACAGCAGCTCTCCGATAGCGCAATTCCCAATAGAAAGAAAGTTTGCCTCGTGGCGAGCTCCTTTTTCAACTTTGACGATACCGAGCCGGACAGCGCGCGAATAAGTGATTCTCGCATTTTTTTCATTTATTCGTTTTTTTTTTCTCTCAAACTTGTTGAAAAATTCGGTGATTGATCATTGAGTGATTAGCAGCGCATGGGACGAGGATTAGAGTTTAAAATTTTCTTCTTGCTTAATTGATAACAAACGCTCGATCAAACATTAACCTTACGCCAAATAATATTTACTTTGCTATGAATTTCATCCATCTATAAAGATTTACTTTGCTTACTATTTTTTTATTATTTATTAATTAATAATTTCATGCTCGTATTATTGATTTTTTATGAAACGATAATCTATCTAATCAATAATAGATAAATAACTATTTCTAACGTTTAATTACATGTTGAATTTTAGTTTAATATCCGATAAGATAATTTTTTCTACAGATTTAATATTATTTACCTTGATTCTTCGTATTATTTTAACGAAATTCAATTTCTCACCAATAGAAACGGGTAAGCGATCGCGCGATCCAAACTGTCACAATTGTGGTAACCAAAGGAGCTCGATTAAGAATTTATCACGGCATAAGGAGCGCAAATAAGAAGAACTTACAAACTGTACGAAATTAATCAATAAACTGATGTAAACGTTGAAAATGTACAAATCATTAAAAAGTTTTTATCAATATACATAATTATTTAAATATTTTATTGAAAATCATTAAACAAGTATATTATAGATTATTACATGATACTGTGGCACGAACACTTAAAAAAATTATTTTTGTTGTTTGTAGACAAATGGCAGTGAAGTATCCCCCCCCCTCCCCACCGCCCCATTAAAAAAAATAGTTCAACAAAAATATTTTTATTTTATTCTATAAAATGTATTTTATTGTATAAATTAATTTATTGTATAAATATATTTATTGTATAAAATATATACTTATTATTATAATCAAAGCAATTGTCAGTCGATATTCTTTTTGTTGTTGCCGTTGTTGTTGTTGTTGTTGTTGTTTTATCAAGTTTATGCTTTTAGACGTAACAGATGTCGGTAATGTATAATGAAAATAAATTATAAATCAGAAAGGGTATAAATCGAAAACCCTTATTGGTGCTGTAATTGCAAAAGGAAGGAGAAATATATTGTCAGGGTGCAACGAATGATTTTCTCAATATGAACGAAGAATTCTGTATCTACAGAGTATATTTATGTCGTAGTTCCTTTATATTTTTCAATAGAGGCAAAACGTTTCATCTTTATCACTTTTATTCTTAATTTCTACCGATTTCTATCTTACACACTAGTGCTTTTCTTTCCCATTTCTCCCTCTCATTCTAGTACTCTTCTGTTTTCCCCATCTACTATCTCTACCTCCCAAGTTCCTACCGTGTAAATAAGATAAACCACGTGGAAAAGCTTTGTGGCGAACAGAAATTCTAACAAAAGATCAGGAATGAACGAGATGAATAAAAAATAAATTGTTTCCGAATTAAATACACCTGGAGTATATCATTATATGTTATATATTATTTAGGTTCTGAAAAGATACTGATTATAAATGAAGAAGAGAGTATTGGAATTAAAATTATTATTATATCAATTACTAATATAAAAATATCGTGAATATTTTTGATGATTTGCATATTTTATACGATATTTATAAGAGTTTAGAATAAATAAACCATAATGTTCTATCAAATATTACTTAATTTCATTAACTCTTAATGTAACTTCCTGTCAATGATAAATAAAATACGAAAATATAATCACTAATTAATAATAATATAAAATTTCACATATTTGTATTTTGGAATAAATAGTCTCGAGTGTTTTTGAAGAATGTTATATTATTTCACGTAAACATTTCTGTTATACATTTATGTTATACATTTCACGTAAATCATTTTTATATATGAAATATTATTAGCCATATTTAAATTATAATTTAATAATAAATTAAGCAAATAATCTTAACGAGATAATAATTATTTAAATCAGCATTAGCACAAGGTAAATTGTATATTTATGTTGCGATTGCCTAACATTCATTTCACAAAAATACAACTTAAGTTAAAAAACACTTAAAAAATGTTACTTCAATTAAAAATCGCTTCATATATTTTTTAAAATTTTATAATAACCACTGAATGTTTTAAATCCTTATTATTTCAGATTTTATAGACTGAGTGTTTTTTTTTAAAACATTGCCATTTCCTGGCTTTTCAATTTAATTTCGTAATTTGTATTACAAAAATTTTTTAAACAAATAGAATTTAGAAGAATCTAGAGTATATGCTAAAATTGAAAAGAAATAAATTCAATTGTCAGAGAATGTGCGTACAAAAGGTGAATATAAATGAGGATTCACGGATCAGTTTTTGGCGGGTTTACAGAAGATAAAGTACTTTGTGGTTCTTACGCTACCACCGTTACAGGATTCGCGTATATTTATACTTTTTAACATGAATAAAACATGCAATGATTGATACGTAATACATATAAATGTTTTGATTAAAAAGACTGTCCTACATCGATAATAAATTTGTTAGTTACATCAATTGATTGCACAACTCTTGAAGTTTTTACGTATTAATTTAATAAGTTACTATAATTCTTTATTATATTAAATAATGTTAAATAATTGATACGATATATTCAGCTCATATTAATTTAATGTAAAATTGTAAAAATTTTATGATGTAGTTGAAGATGAATAATTGATAAACCATGTTTTAATACTGCGAGATTGTAAAGATATTAATTGAATTCATAATAAGAAGTAATGTAAAATTTTATATAACACTATATAACGAATAACGTTGAAATCTATTTTTTCTTATTTAAACACTTTTATTGATATATAAAATATTGGCTTTAATTCAAATTTATAATAGTGGTTTTATAATATATTGATCTAATTTTAATTTAAAAGAAAAAAAATATATTTTCTGTGATAATTGCAAGTTATATATATATATATATATATATCATAAGTGTTTAATAATACAAGAAATATTAAAATTTCCTTTATTATGGCATATAACTGTATAAGATTTAATAAGTTTTTTTTATTCAATGACTGATGTTTTACATCACAAATGTCTTATATCTACAGCCATGTTATAAATATTAAATTCTATAAAGATTTTCTGTAATGTATTCTATACTATAGCGAATACTGATTATATATCTGCAATTACAAGAAATGCAATTACGCTGGAGTGTAAACGAAATTCATGAATAGCTAAAAGAAAGAAATATAACGATGTACAAGTAAGTGGTAACTGTATACGACGTCCGTGTATGAGTTATCACGAGAGCTTAACACTTTACCGATAAATGAGTCTGTGTCTATTGGAAGCCATAAGTGGTAAGTCGGATTTGTAATTCAATAGAGAGGAGCAGAGTACTGCCTGTAATAACTTTAAGGATTGCCGACAATATCGTCTAATCGGACAGCGCATCTTGGACACCTGGTGCTTTGTACCAGGTGGAAAAACAAAGTGACGATAAGGCAGGTCACTTGGCAAGTCGAACTGAGATTACAAAGATTTTCCTTTTAAAATATCATTCGTAAACAAATTCGTACAATTTGTAAATATTACTTTTTGGTGCTTAAATTTGCATTTGTCATTTGATCTTCCATGATATTTGGAGGTATCTTAATTTTTTTATAACTTATTTAAATATTTTTCCCTATTTATTAATTTAATTATTTATTAATTCTTGTGTATTTTAATATTTGTATTAGATTCTCTTACACTTCACTATATACATGTATTATTTTTTATTATGGAGTGCAGTTCACATATCAATAGCCCTTTTTGTATTATTGGATACGATGTCGAGGCAACTATGGCCATAAGAAACACCGTCAATTTCTTCAAACTAAAATATAGAATATAATATCTATACGTATAATAATTATTCGCAATGGATTCGTTAGTTAGTGTACTATAGTTATTTTATAAAACAGTACATATACAATTTATAAAGTACTTTACAATAGCCGAAAGCTTAATTTTATGAATCCAAATTGTACTATGTAACTCACAGTTTTTTGTTTTATCAGTAAAAACGTATCTTAAAATAAATAAAAGTAAATAAAGATGAGTTATCAATAAATATCTTATATATACTTTATGTTCAATTCATGAACATTTTTTTAATGCAGAGTTAATATTAATCTGCTCTTACATGCACAATATAAACTATGTATATACCCAGTGCGAGTAAATTTATGATTAAAATATTTAATAATCACGATAATAATTGGCAATAAATTGGAATAAGCGAATGTGAATGCATACGTAAGTGTTAAATTAGGGTCTTTATAGAGCAAATAGCTTATCGGCATGAATTGTTTATTCTGTATTTGTTTACTTGCAATAAGAATTGAGCCCAAAGTTGGAGTGGATTCACATACTTGCACGGCTATCCTGACAATTGCGAAATATCAACTGGCGCACTCTCTGCGTTCATTTGCTTTGCTCTACTCTTGGAGAAATCGCGCGTGTGCTCGATTAACGCGACCATATCGTGTATGTATTTGGTACTACTCAGGTTAAATCCTTTCACATTATATGCATTGTGTTACGCTTTTGTATTCAGCTTTCGATTGTTTGATATTTTTTTCTTATCCATGATGTTACTCATATATGATTGCATCATCGTTTAATGTAATTACGTCGATACATCAACAGTCCTGGCATTTTGTTTTCTTAGACTCTTCAAATGTCTTTTACTCATTTTGCAGAATTCAATCTACTTATATATTTAAATAATTATCAATTACTTTATTATTAAGTTCGATATTAAAATTCATAAGAAATTTTTATAAAATTACTGTATCAACATTTCGTTATTATATACTGAAATACATGTTGCTTATGCATTGCTATTCATACATAAATAAAAATATTATTTAATATATAATAATAAAAGTGATGGTTAGTCAATGATAATTTTTTTAAGTAGTAATTTGATAAATCGACACTTTTAGCGATTAATGTAACTTCTAAGCAATTACACAAAGTAAATTATTTGAAAAAATATAATAGTACTTGATATAAAAAAATGTACACATCATTTTGAATAAAGAATTTAATAGTATCAATGTAGAGCAAATTAGTTTAATTATTAAGATATTGCAATTAATCATTCATTAAATATAATAATTTATTATTAATAATTGTCTAATTCTTAAATATTTATAAATATTTAATATATAACTATCATATTAAAAAAAAAAATTTCCGATTCATTTTTCGATAATGAAATGTACATGAAATATATATATAAACAAGAATACATTAAGTGAAATTGGGTGGGAAATATAGATTAACATACAATTTACAATTTCGTAAACCCCAAACGGATCCTTTTAATACAGAATATTTTTAAAAATAAATTATAATATAATGGCTACGTTACATTTATCTAAATGCATAAACAATAGAAACCAAAATTAATTGTCTAGTTCCTTATGTATTTTTTATTATTTCAATTTTTTTAATGCCGTGCTAGCTTATGCTAGCAAATAAAATTCTTAAAGTTAATAACATATTATTTGATTTTATAAAAAAAAAGTATTTATAAAGATTATATATAATACGTCGTGGTAGAAAAATAATGAAAAATAAATATCAAATTTAAATATTATGTTTAAATTATACATTGGATAAAAAATTTTTGTTAAGCCAAATATTTTATTGATAAAAATACCAACGTTTTATACTATCAAGATTGAAAATAAAAAATCAATAAGAAGGAAAAAACTATTATATAAGAAAAATGAGCGTATTTATTCAATATAAATAATTGCTATTATAAAGTATTTTCTAATTTATAAGATAAAAATAGAAAATTTATTATTTATTTGTACTTGAAAATCTTATGCACAATATTTAAGTATTTATATACAAAATAAATATAAAATAATAGAATATGAAATAAATATTTATCGTGTTTTTTAACTGTTTATATTGTCAAAGATGGGTATGTACGTCAAGTTAAAATAAATAAGACAGTTGAGATGTTGAGTTTCAAATAGTTCCTTAAAAAATACTTTGTTATTAAATTTATTAAATTAAAACTTATTTATCAAATAAAAAATAATTTGATATTTTACATATTAGTTAGATGAAATTATGGCAGATATTGAGGCTCAATATCAATATATTTTAGATATAATTAATAATTCTTCATTATATAAAATTTTTAATTTTCCTATTCGTTAAAAAAAAAATCCAATCGAATTTTACAAATTATAAATTAATACAATAATTTATTAACCATTGAAAAATGCAATTAAATTTTTATTAATTGAATATATATATATATATATATATATATATATATATTAAATAATAATATTAATAAATCATGCATTCGCTTCAAATTTAATACTATAAAATATAAGCCCATAATCTGTAAGAAAAAAATGAATTTTTTTACATTTTTTAAAAGTTCTTTTTTATATTAAACTACTTGTATTATACTACTTGTATTGACTTCATATATTTTAAACTATGAGATTAAAAATTCAGTATGAAAAATTTATACAAAATATAGAACTTAACGAGTAGTTTTCATTTTGGATAATATATTTTACGAACTAGATAACGAAAAAATTTAACAGAAAATATAATAAAATATTTCTCTTATCTTTTATATTATTTATAGTGAAATATTAAATCGAGGTCTAAGGTTATTCAATGTAGGAAATAAATTCTGTTTGGTAGCATAATTTTGTATACAACTTGAAACATAAGATTTATTAATTTTATTATAATATAGTCTATAATGTTTAAAAATATTCTATTCCCAATACGTTGTACAATTTTAATATTTCGTTAAAAGGACAAACCTAGTGCTTAATTAATTTTTATAAAATATTTTTAAATATGTAAATATGTTGCATGCAAATAGATTTCAATGATCAAATAGGCGTTCAAAATTAACGTAATGTCAACGCAGTGTTTCTACATTTAGCAAAAATTATTCATTTAAAATGAAATATAGTTATTATATATGTGACGTAATGAGAATATCAGGTTTTGTGATATAAATGTAAGACGAAGATGACTTAAATGATGAATAAAGTGGCTATATTTAGTTGAAAAATCATATATAAACATGGTTAAAACTAAATTTGAATTCTTAAAATATTGAAAAATCATAATTTTCATGCTTCGTATAGTTTTCCATTTCCTTAAAAGAAAGAAAGACAGACGAATTTCGTGATGGTCGTAGTGGGGAAAACATGTGCGCCAATTTCAACTTCGCGAAACTACAATGCGCTACAAATGCCACGGACGCGCACAAAGTTGCAATTACTCAGTAGGAATTTGTCATTCGTAAAGCTGTGACGTATATAATCCGAGAAAGATTTGTTTTTCATTGTTTGATCGATCCTGTTCGCTTCCTGCATAACTTATACATTTCTTCATATATCACGGTATCGATATTTTTTGTTTTTACTTCGAATTTCCTTGTTGAAACTACCTTTAGATTATAAGTCCATCGAACTGACATTGATTTGAAATCTTCGTTTTTTGTTACTGCAGAAACATTACTTATTTTGGATTGAAGATAACTGGTGAAAATTTTCTTATTGTCTTTTTATTATCTATATTAATTAACTTTACTAACATTAATAAAATTCTATGTACATTTCCTTTTAAACAACATATAAAAGTTAATTAATGCTTCTATATATATATATATATATATATATATTTTTTTTTTTTTTTTTTTTTTAAACATTTACAGTATAAATATTAATAATTAAAATAACAAAACTTAATCATATATAGCATTTAAGCTTATTCGAATTAATAATATTATTAATACATCATAAATACACCAGAATTTCCATTAGAACACCAATTAATAATAGAATAAATCAAATTTATTCTTATAAATACTAATCGATTTTATTAAATGATTATAAAGAATTAATGATTATCTTAAAAATTATATTCAATTGATAAACATTACCTTTTATTGAATAATTATTATCACTTATATTAGCAATGGTTACCAAACTACATATCACAAAATCAAAAATAAAGTTGAAACCATATTCATTTGGCAAAGGAATTAATTTCAAATTAAAAAAATTTTCAATTTTTATACAATAAAAAATAATTTATGATAATATGCATATGCACATTTTATTATTTATAGACAGTATATTGTTATTGCTCCTGGAGTAATACGAGTTTCAAATTCGTGGACTAATACAAGTTTAGAATATTTAGTGAATTCGTCTACTTTTGTGCATCTATACGAGTTATACAAAATGTAAATTTTAAAATGCTTCACAATAATAATCTAACTAATGAAAAATGGAAACATTACATCGAGATTTGAAATAATGTTTTGAAAATATGAACGAATTTCAGAATTTGAAATTTCTATTATTAAATTTATCGCATAAAAAGAAATTAATAAATATTTTTTTAAACGTTTTCAAAATCTTAAATAGAATGAAACTAATCGAAGTATCAGGACTTATATTTAATGGTTTTCAATTATTCTTTTTTTCCAAATCATTCGTATTACAAATTGAATTTATTATTAATGGGTATCGAATGAGTTCATAAGATAAAAAATTTATGTTTAATAAATAATTAAATTAAATCTAACATCTTTAGATATATATATAGAATTTAATAATAGTGATTGAATTAGTTAAAAAAAAAAAAAAACTATACATATGATAATTATTTTTTAAACATTCTGTATTTACAATGTAAATGACATTACAATCTTTTACATTACAATCTAAATAAGCATTCATGTGTTTTGAAACAAAGAACTGAATTTTTTTGTAATTAGAAATATTATTTTAAATTTGAACCTATGCTCTTTCACCAAATAATCTCAATAATTGAAGCAAATATATATATAATTATAAAATAAGTGATTTTTCTTTATAATGAATTATTGAATTATTGTCAGATTTTTATTTGATGTAAAGAAGTGATAAATGCATTATGTTATTGATACATGTAATATAGTATAATTTAATACAACATCATATTTTATTTATATGGAAAAGTAAAATAGTACATTAACTTCTTAATGCATCATTGAAGTAAATGTTGTAGAATTTCACTCCCAGTATATAATAATATATCAAATAAAAAACCTGTAATACAGAAATATGCCAGTATTATATATTATATAGTTTTGAGACGAATTCAAAAATATTATTTTAAGATATACAATGTTTAGAATAAAACGAACGAAATGAATAAATTAAATTTTCAATTTTAATTAATTAAAATTTATGAATAAATTAACACACTTACAATTGTAAATATAATGATTATAAGAATAATAAGAAAATAAGCCAACTAAAATTACTTTACTAATATTAATTAAAAATTTTTTTTAAAGAATATGTAATGTTGTATCATGAAAATATTATTATATTTTAATATTACAGTTGTTACTTTCATATATATATATATATATATATATATCCGCATAAGGCTATAAATTAATTTTAATACATAAGCTCGTGTGATTTTTATTGTAAAGAAAAATAAATTTATAAAATAAAGTATCTAATTATTATAAAATTAAAATTTCTAATATACAAACTTCTAAAAATTTCGTACTCCAATAGAAATATACATATATGTAATTTAATTAACCCTTAAAAAATAAATATAATAGTATTATTGTAAAAAATAAAAATTTATAATAATCTCTCGAAATTCAGTTTATCGTCGTGCTATAGATTTTATTATAATATATTATTATCGTTTGTAAGAATTTCATTTCATTTATCATTTCTTTGATACTGCAAAAAAGTACTGAAAGAATTGATGGAAATCGTCAAGCGTAGACTACTTCAGGACTGCTAGTGACAGGGATTCAAAATTTCGAATTATTAGGCACATACACAACTGACACGGCAAAAATAAAAATATTGCAGTGCCAGCGCTTTCTAAGAGTACGACGAACTACTCAATTTACTTTTCGATGCGTAATTTGGTAATAACCTTCCAACACTTAAAAAATAAAATTCAATTTTAACGAGTTTGAATGGTTCAACACTTAAATTCGGCTATCCTTATTACTGATATTAATTGTAGTTTAGAATAAATAATTAGAAGAAAAAAAACGAATAAATTAATAAAACTACTACATAATATTTTATTATTAAAAAATTCAAAATATTATTCTTATATAATGAAACATAAAAATGATATTATATTTAATGATATTATTGATGTTTATTTTTCTTCGAAATTTAATTTATATTTATATTGAAATATTTGTTGGTAAATCAATAAATCACATTAATATATTATTATTTCATAGTTTTATAATTTTTTTAAATTAAAAGAATTTTTAAAACTTGTATTATTAGGAGTTGATTAATATATATTAAAAAAGTATATATATGTAGAGAGAGAGAGAGAGAGAGAGAGAGAGAATATATGTAATATAATGTAATATATTCAATAAAAAATATACTTATTCGATAAATATTTGTTCCGAATGTGTGTGTAAATATGTGATGATGGATATGTGTAATATGTGCATGGGGTGTGTAAATAATTGAAATATAATATGGCAAATTTTTATAAATTTGTAAATTTTCAATAAAAAATATACTTATTCGATAAATATTTGTTCCGAATGTGTGTGTAAATATGTGATGATGGATATGTGTAATATGTGCATGGGGTGTGTAAATAATTGAAATATAATATGGCAAATTTTTATAAATTTGTAAATTTAACATACTAAATATTTTTTACACATTATCTAATAGCATGAAAATAGATATAAAACTATATGTACATAATTATTAAATATTTAACATTAGATACACACTAAAATGCCAACCCGATTAATGTATTAGTTCAACATGAATTTTGTAGAAAAATAGATATATAAATATTATCTTACTGATTCATTATAGCCGATTTATAAAATAGATTAGTTATACTTATGATTATTGATGGTAATGATTATCATAATACACTGTCAATAAATCTTCATTTTGGAAAAATATTATAAAATACTGTAGTAGTTTTGTGATATAATTTGCTAAGGTATTAAAAAAGAAAACTATTTTATTATTTGAAGAGTAATATTTTAAAACATTTACAGCGTATTGTATAACTTGTTCATTTTGTGAATAAATAATTACAAATGTAAAATGTAATAATGTTTTACTAACAAATTTTCATAAATTATTGAAAAAAAAAAATACTAAAGTAGATGCATATTTGATTATTTTACATCCGAATTAGTTTAAAATTATTTTCCCTTATTGTTACTAAAGCTTGACATCAGTATATTTTTATCAAATATATTGAAATATGCATCATTTAATATTTATATTTCAATGCAAATTCAAAACAAAAACATTAAAATATTGAAGCCCAACTAAAATAACTAAGAAGTCTTATTTATACTCGGTTTTCTGATTTGTTATAAAAATGCACTAATCTTTAAAAATCAATATATTAACAAATATATATTAATGAATTTGGAGATTCATGAAGTATTTTTTAAATGAAAAAATAATCATTAATTTATTCAATTGAAATGTAAAATCAAACCAATAATTTACATAATTAAATACTAATCTTGTTTAAAGAAGCGAATGTCAATAATGACAATATTAATTAATGAAAAGTTACGGCTTGATACGGCGTGCATGTACTAAAATTTGTAAATAAATCGTGAAAAACAGTTTTTACAGATGATTAAATCAATTATTTCTAACATACATATAATAGTTTTTATATTGTACACGAGAACTTTGATTGAATATAAGTAAATTTAATATTACTACCTCTGTTCTATAAATAGTTTTAAAATGAATCAAATTGCAAATACTTGAGTCATTGATGTAGTTAGATGGATAAAAACAAGGATGAAAAATGTTTCGAAAAAGGTACGCTTCGAGCATCTAGCGAAACTTGGTGATGTCGAAGCACATTACTTTTTATTTTTTTACTGCATATATACATTTTACTATTGCCTAATTTATTTTGAAAATTATAAGTAGCAGTAAAATATTTTGTACGTTACTTAGACTTAAGACATTAGTATTTCATTTATAACAATGACTTAAACTATTTATATATATTTTTCAATTTTAACTTGTTTTCTCATGTATTAGAGATTCAAGAATATTGAATAAGGACGTGAAAGTATTAATTTAATATAATATTTTTATATATATTTCGTATACGTACATAAATAAATATTTATACACTGATATCAATTTTTATAATTTTGTTACTTACGAGTGAACTTATATTCATTTCTATTTCATATTTTTTTTTTTTTTTACTAATTATTTTTACATTCAATTAAACCGATAGATAATATTCAAAGTGGAAAAAGCGTTTTGTTAATTAACTAAATTAATAAACTGCTAATTACTAAATATGAAAAATATATGTACAGAATTTCAACGCATGTTTTATGTAAAATGAAAATTTATTATTAATAATTCGATGCGATAAATTTTATAAGCTTACACTTTAAAATAAAAATATAAATTTATTATATCGATAAATGTAATTTAAAAATGAGTAGATACTAATTTGATATTGATATTATTCTATCGAATATATTTTTCGGTATTCACATAATTGAAAAATCCAAAGTAAAATTAAATAAATTGAATAAAAAAAATCATAAGGGATAATTAAGTGCATTAATTAATAATTATAATAATTTAATTTAAAATCCAAATTATTATTGTACATTGGTATTAATTTTTTTAAAGAATTGACAAATGTTGTCTTACCCCTTACTATGAAACCTTAAAAGATAGAAAATATCCAGAAATTATAAATTTCAAATGTTAATATAAATTTTTTTTGCAGGATCTCTCCTTCTTTATTACATAATAGTAAATATATATTCGTAAAAAAATTAAAATGTCATTGCTACCACCAACGCCACAGCAACAGAAACGAATCCACGATGAGTTGCCACCTGATTCAGAAATGAGAAAACGCGATATCTTAGCAATCAAAGAATGGCTTACAAAGCAGCCACATTTGCCAAACCACATGGGTAATTTTAATAATATAATATTTTTATATTCAAAATAAAAAATATGAACATTATGAAGGACATAAGCACTAACAATTTCAATTTTTTTTTTTTGTTTTTTTTTTTTTGTTTTTTATTTTGTTTTGTTTTGTTCTTTAATACCTCAAAGGATAAAATAACCACTTACACATATTGCTGGGTGAACATAAATTAAAAATTGATAATATATCTCATTCATTCTAATGAAATGACAATTCTAATATTAATAGCAATACTAAATTTCTTACACATTCAAATCACGTGGAATTCTTTATTTTAAATATTTTTGCATCTATAAAATTGAATTTAAAAAATTCTTATAAAGATTAGTCTAGAAAAACCAATTAAATTTCTTATCGATCTTTGTGCAGGGAATTTTTAATATTTATAAATCTTCTTAAATTTTGTAAATTTGATCCTTGCTTACCTGATTTAGAGAAGATTTATAAATTGCGTTGAATTTCAAAGAAACTACTTTAAAATACATTTGAAAATAAATTAAATTAAATTAAATTAAAATAATTGTAAAAATATATTTAACATGTATAATAAAAATATTTCATTTGTAAACTATTGTCATTAATTCTGGAATAATTTTTTAATAATTTTTTAGTAATTCATTTCTTTTAAAATAAATCTAAACTGTTTAAAATAAATTATCTTTAGCTTTTTTATTTGTTATATTTATCACTTTATGGTAAAAATACAATTATTAAATGTTGACATTTCTTATTTAATTCAGCCTTATTACTTATTTTTCATAATAAGATTATAAATATGTATGCGGGTAAAAAATTATAATATATTGCTCACGATTGACGAAACTTTGTAACCCTGCTTCTAGATGACAAGAGATTAGAGCATTTTTTATTTGGTTGTAAAAATAGCATAGAGAGATGCAAATTAATTCTCGAAACATACTTCAGCGCACGGACGGCTTTACCTGAATTTTTTTATAATAGAGATCCACTAGCATGTGATATCCAACAAAATTGTGATGTCGTGTAAGTACGCAATACATATTTTCTATTTTTACATTTCATCTTGCAAATACATATGTTGTACGTGAACAAAAATTAAGTAATAGTAGTCAGTCTGTTTATCGAATTAAAGTTTACGTCTATGCATATCAATTAACTGCTTTTATTTGTTCTAGTCAAAGTTTTTATAATGAAAACAAGTATGATAGAAGAAAAATAATTATAAGATACATAAAAATTTACTATATTATTGAACAAATAATTGTAAATAAAAATTAAATACATTTTTTTTAAATTGTAGTAACGATGTATGTTATTTTGATGGTATTTTTCAAATTATATGCTATACGTTATATTACACATTATATAGATTTATTATATTTCGCAATATTTTTTCGATAATTAACATATTACTTTAATTTCAAATGTTAAATAAATGTATTAATTAAGATATAATCTTAATCTGTATGTCTCAACTATTTATTTAGATATGTTTTATTGTAAATCAATTTTAATAATATACGCAGAGTTTCTCGTTTGAAAAGTTACGGAACATAAAATTCAATTACTAAACAATACCTTTCTGATAAGTTTAATTAGTAATTTAAGAAATTTATACTTCATCAGTATTCGACATATTTATGAAGAAATTATTTCAATTATTAAAAGATTAAATTAAGCTTTCTTACTACTCTTTACTACTTAAAAATGTTTAATTATTTAACTTTTTTTATTACATATATATGTATGTATTATAAATATTTGAAAGAGAAATTACTTTTTTTTTTTTTCATTAATTTAGTGAAAGAAAGTTACTTTGCGCTTGATAATTTATGTTTTTATTATCCTAACGTTAACATTTTTAGCTTAAAATCTTATTGATATTTAAAATTACTCAAATGAAATAATCGATCTTTAACTAAAATACGAAATTATATGAAATATATACATATCACCAACATGTTCTCTTAATATTTATAAATACCAATCAAATATCAACATCACATTACGTTTCATTAAATTTTATAAAGATTTACGTAACGTTTGTTTTACCATCGTTGTTTTGTTCATACAATAAAGTTTTTGTTTTTGTTTTTGTTTTTGTTTTTCTTCTTTTTTTTTTAAACGTCGCTTACTATTTCAAAATTTAAATAAAAAAAAATGGCCAAAGTTAAAAAAAAAATTTAATACTTACATAACTAACAAAACCATTAAAATAAATTTAAAAATAGAATAAATGTGTATTATATAAACGATAATTTTCAATATATTGATTAAGTTTAATATAAAGCAATGAACTACAAAAGCTTATTACCATTAATGCAGGCAATATTTCGTATTACCAAAATTGACTGAAGAAGGATATAGAGTAACGATATTTCGACTAAAAGAAACGATGCTCGAAAGATTCTCCTTAACTGCTATAACAAGACGAATTCTTATGGTATTGGACATTCGCCTACGAGAAGAAGCATCTTTAACAAATATTATGATCTTTGATCTCAAGGTAATCGAGCTCAAAATATTTACAGTATTTTAATTATACATCAACATAAATTAAATAAGTAATAATAATTAATAGGGCACAATTATCATATTAATGACTAATTTTGAAGTGCCATGGCTCATCTTTTTAATAAAATATTTTATAAAGTAAACTTTAACTCTAGATTACGCAGATTTAATTATAACGAAACACATAGCTGACAGCTTTATGATACAGACTTTATAAATCATGAATTTTTAATCTAAAAAAGCTTGTGATAATTTTATCAAATGAAAGCGATTGACTTATCTAAAGTAAATGTAAATTAGAAACATTTTAAAATGTCATAATTTCGCGTAAACTTTCGGTAAAAAAAAAAAAGTACTTTACTAAATTATGCTGAAAATACGTAAAACTCCCGAATGAAAATCCCGTGGAGTGTTGTTTTCAATTGACCTCTAAGGCATAGGTTGAAGGTAAGGTTACCGTACATAACTTACAATTATTTACCTGCTTTGCACTTATTGTCACGCACTTAATCTAAGGTCCAGGATAAAATGGGGTTTTCTCCGGGGTTTCCCCCAAAAAGGTATCCTCTTCATCCTAAGTACTACGTATTTATTATATTTATATAGACATTTATTTTATTTTAATATTCAGAACCACTAAAATAGAAACACACGTTTTATATTATTAAAAGTTATATAACGTAAAATATCAATCTTAATAACCAAGTTTAAAATATGTCTTTAGGATGATGAATGTTTAATAAATTACAAACAAATATTAGTCGTTAGCTTTCAATGTATTTTAAATATATTCTTATTATGAAGCAGACAAAGTATTGATCATTATAAGTTTGATATACTCATTTTTATTTAAATAAATACCAGTACAGCTGTTAAAGCTAATTTAATGATTAGATAGTAATTATTTAAATTATCAATGTTACCGTTATAGCATTTGTACTTACAGAATTTTTAGCTAAGTTCTAAAGTTCTAAGCTAAAACAAGAATGAATTTATGCTTTTTGTAGTTCCCTTTTCATTAACTATGATGTTACTTTTTTTTTTTTGCAAAATATTATTACTATAGTTTCCTTAAAAAAATAATAACTTTTGTACTTACTATTATAATGAAATAGTAGTATATATGTACATATATATGGCTTGCATAAGGTCTACTATAATCAATAATTCTATAATTTACTTGTAATAACATTGTAATAATCTTTTATTTTACGTAGAATTACAGGAGTATGAATTAATCATTTATATAACAATTATTGGGAATATTTAAAAAAAAATTAATATATTACATAGCATTCCAATACAAAATTACAAGCCTTTTGTGCGGCAAAAAATTAATATAAATGTATTACTTTATAATAATTACTTTTCAGAATAAGAGATAATTAGTAAAATTGAACATTTAAATCTTCAATTTGCAATCGTATAAATTAGTTGGTTAAACTTGATAGATATAAGCATTTTTTTTTAATACTGTTGAATATATTTACATATATGATGATAAAAAGAAATTATGTATTAATATTGGCAAAATTGTATTATATTTACACAGATTTTAGATATAATACTTATTTCAAAAGTATTAAGTAACATTTAAAATTTTTATGTTTTGCTATTCGATATATTTTTTGCCTCGAAACAAGAACAGTACAATAGTAAATTTATATAATCATCTAAAGATGTTAAGAATTTTATTATTTTTCATCGTCATAAAAATTATTATTTATCATATACAATAAAAACAAATGTCATGTCTTATATGATCTATATATACATATATTTATTTTTAATTCCAACATATTATGTTTTCGTTGTGTTCCTTATCAAAAACAACATGTTAGACTGTCGCGCTTTAATTATTTGTTTTTAAATATTTTACATCTTTGTTTGTGATTAACGAAATTATTGGAAATTTTTCATAATTTTGGATGATCTTGTTGATTCATTTTTAAAATGCAGTTTATAAAGATTTTTGTGCCCCTTAGTGCTAATGCCATCTATTGGCATTTCATTGAAATTGGTCTTTAAACATATCAACAGAGCAAATGTACTTATTTAACTTTTAATTATTTTAAACAATCACATAATTCTATAAAATAATTTTATAATGTTAAATATTAAATGTTAAGTATGAAAGTCAATATATTAATTAATGTTTTTGTTTTTTTTTAATGAAATTATACATAAATGTTATTATAAAAGAAAAATCAATTATAATTCTTGTACTGCAATATGAAATTATCTCCGCATCAATAATATTTTTTAAATATAAAAATAATAATTGATTGGCGTGTAAACGATTTTATTAAAAATATTGCTCATACTTACATTTATATTTCTACATTATATCTTAAATATTTTATACTTTGCTAGATTAATACTAAGCATATTGATATAGATAAATATAGATAAATACTTATTCAATGGATTAATCGTTAAGCAGTTTTTTTTTTTATAATTTAAATGTAAATGTTATAAAATCATAGAAAATACGGCAGATTAAGTTATAAATAGTACATTTAATAAATTCATTTCACAATTATGCATATAATTTATCTACTTACCAAATACAATCTATTTTTCTTTTCTTCGTGAAAAATATTTCTCTCCAGTTGTAAAAAAAAAAAAAGACAGTTACAATATATCCCGAATTTAACAATACAAAAAGGAAAAATAATAGATTGATCGCCCATTTAAAGTGACCGATAACTGAGATCTTTTAATCCCCAAACCAATGTTCTGACTTGAAGCTCGCAACAATATTGTAACTTTGCAATTAACTAATGTGAGACTTCTGTCATTGTTTCCTTCAGGGTTTTTGCGCCGGACACTTTACTAAATGCAGTCCAACACGATCTATCGTGAGAAAAGCAATGCTCGCCACCCAAAACAGCATGCCGTTTAGATTGCATAGGATTCATTACCTTAATGCACCGTCTTTCATTAGTAACGTTTTAAATATTTTTTATCCCCTGCTGAAGGAAAAACTCATCGAAAAGGTATCGTTTCGTTATTGTAATACATAATTAAAATTAAAATTAAATAGTATCGGAACATGTGAACTCGCAGAAAATTTTGAATTCTATTTCCATTTTTTAACGTGTTCTATAATTACACTATCTTATAAGAATATTATTTTTAGTTCCGCATACATACCGGTGGTTTTGAAGAACTATATCCTTACCTGGATAAAAGGATTTTACCAAATGAATGGGGTGGAGAAGCTGGAACTTTAAACGAATTAAATGGTAAATTACTTTTATTATGATTTGATCTTTATCAATTTTGTTTATATAAATAATAATTAACAAGTGAGTTTAGATAATAATTATAAATAATTTATCATTATCCGTTAACAATTTATTAAAATGTCTTGTTATAGCATCAGTCGAGTATGTGCATTCTTAATAATAAAAATATGCAAAATATATTTTTAAAAATACAAAAATTCCTTCTCACATCCAAAATATTTAAAAATCATTAGAATATTATGATTTATTTAGGTTTGTGTTTTTTAATACAGATTTATTAGAAAATATTTACCCATTAAATAAAAAGAGCAACAGGTAATTTAAAATTTATAAAAAAATAAAAAAACAAAAAAAAAAAAAAGAATAAAAAACAGAAAAAATAATCACATACCTGATTTGGAACTATTATTCTTTAGTATTTACTATGAATTTTATTATAATTATCTATATTACGTTAACTGATAATAAAACGTATTTATATATATTATAAAATACGAAGAAAGAAGAAATTTTTATAAATGACATTGTTAATTGATACACTCAATTTGCACTGAATATATTTTTCCAACTGGCAATGATGATTTGATTTCTATTCACAACTATTATGAATCAAAAACATACTTTCATAATCTTGATATCCATAAAAATATCATTAAACGGTCAATTAGGTTGTTTTAAAATAAATTTACTTAACTAATGTAATACAAAATTGTATCAGTAAAATTCATAATTTTAAATTCTCATTAAAAATTTGTCTTTTAGATGCATGGCGCTTGAAAATCGAGAAGCATCGGGACTGGTTTCTACGTGAAGAGAAACTAAGTAAAACAGATGAAAATGCTCGATTACCATGTAATAAATCATTAATAGAGAAGCATCTTGAAGGAGTCCAGGGATCCTTCCGCAAGTTAAATATTGACTAGTCTTTTTCTAGTTACCTTTCTCCTCTTTATTGTTACTTATGATAAATCAATGTATGTAAATTGATAATTTTAATCACTAACATAATATTTGTATTAAAGGCATTTAAAATTTTTAGAACTTAAATAACATCTTCGATAACTATTACATACGTACGATTATTATTATTTTCTATGCTTATGCTTTTCATTACTAAATTAAATTACAATTATTATTCGATTATTTTGAAGTAATAAATAAGACTTTTTTTTTTTTTTTTAATGAGCAATTGTGTTATCCTATTCAAATATTTACTAAATTAAATTAGACAGTGAAAATGACACTTATCATTTAAGACTTGATGTATTTATTAATCCAATAACAATAAATTTACAACGTTTATTTTGAATGCTAGTGGTTGACGTTAAATTTGCATTAATTGGTATATATTTTTATTAAATTAAATAACATAGCACGTTATTTATTAAAAATGACTGATTAAATTACTTCTTGTAAATTATATTTTTGTACTCCTATTTTTGTTATATATCATGACTATACGTTTAGATTATAATTTTAGTGTATTTATAATTTAGTGACTTATCAAAGTTTCTTATTTTGACTACATTTTTGCAAATAAAATATTTGTAATTATTAATAAAAAAAATGACAGTCTTTAATATTTATATATAAATATGAGGCTTAAATGATTATTTTATAAATAAAACTATTAATATTAATAAAATACATAAAATTTACGATGCATTTATGAACACTTGCGCTTTAAACGAGCGTCAATATAGAGATTAATTTTTTTTTTTTTTTATTTGAATTTAACTATGTGATTGTTATTTATTAATATTTGTTAATATAATTAAAAGGTAATATTGGGTTAGGAATAGAAATAACAAGTTCGCGTTTCAAATTATTTTTATATTTCATATAATCATATATATAGAATTAACTATTTATATTCTTTATTACACGATAAATAATAATAATCGAAATGTATTTATAAACGAATAAGAATATTGCGAAAAAATGGAATTTGTTTACTTTTCCTCATTTAGATCTAAATGTTTATTCACTTTCTTATTTTAGCCATTTTCATTAATCAAGATCTGTTGCATAATATTAAAATACATATTTGTATACGAAAAAAATCAAGCTTAATTAAGTACGATATTTACAAAAGTAATCTCATACAAAATATGAAAAACATAAATACTTCTAACTATTAATAAAATATTCAATTGTAAAGTAAATACATGATCATGTATATATATATTTTTTTTTAATAATAGTAATTTTATCAATATAACTATCGATTTTAGTATAAAGTTATAAGTATTATTTCTAATATTAGCTTATGTTATTTTAATCCTTAGGTATAATTTCAATATTTCATTCCTTTGATATTTTTATCATTGCGTTGCTAAATATATTAACCAACATTATTATTCAAAATTTTAAAATTAATCGCGTTTATAATTAGTAGTATTAAAATTATAGTTTATATATTTATGGATTATACATCTATTTATGTATTTCATACTTTATATTTGTCTTTTTTATCGAGTGGGGAAAAAAAACAATTTATTATTTAATGTCTAAATATGACTAAATATAAAAAATACTTTAACAATATTTAGTCTAAAAATGTATTTCGATCGTTTTTTTTTTTTTTTTAATATTTAAGTAGAATTTTCATAATTGTTGCATATTACATTTAATATATTTGCATTAAAAAAAGTTTTCACTTTCAATATATGTATATACTCTCTATAAACGTTTACTTACTAATTAAATACGACCGGCATTTCATATATCTATTTATCCACTTATAATTTTGCATTAATTAAAAAATCTCGTTTTATTATATTACATACTTTGTTACATTAACCATTACATAAAAATATATGTTTTATTAACGAAATTTAAACGAACACAGCAATGCGTGCCAATAACTTTTTTCTTCAAGTAACGAGCCATATTTCCAATCGTAATTCAAAAAAAAAAAATATATATATATATAACCGATTAGATTTAAAATAATGTTTCGAAAAAGTTTTATTATTTCAAGATATTGTTGAAAAAATGATTTAGTTGAACCATCCTTGAAAAATTATTAGGAATCATATTATCTTTCGACACCTGAATAAATACACGAGCAGTGACTAACATTTAATTGAAATTTTATATATGTTTCAAATAAAAAGTGACAATTAATAAAAATAAAATCCCATGTTTTAGAAGCTATCTTGTTATTTATTTTGTATAGAACAATTTTCCATAAGAGAGCGTAAGAAATAGAAACATATATAATAGCCTAATCGTATGAAAATGAATAGTTATATATATTCTGTAACAACGTGAATTAAGTTTCTGTCAATGCCTATTTATTATTTATATTATGATATAACATTGTCTTATATGTTATTTTTGATTAATGATAAAAATTTGAAATAGTTAATATAATTAATTGCTCACTGATAAGAATTTTACGCTCTATGAAACATAATTTATTCAACTTTTAGTAGACCAAAAGGAACTGATGTTTCTATTTAATCAATAATTAAGAAATACTTTTACATTTCTAATAATGGTATTTTAATTAAAATAAATATTTTGAAGTTTATTTAAGTTTATTTATAATATTCGTTATATTTAGATTAATATACTCTCTGCATTATGTACATGCACGTATTCTTTAATTATATGAACACTTTTTAAAAAGCTAATGTATAAAAAACAATTTGCACCGTTTTATTTTAATTCCTTTTTAAATTAAAAATTAATATTTTTTCATAAAATATTAATAAAAGTATTTCATCTAAAATAGATAATTTCAAATGTAGAATATAACATTTTATGTATTACACATAAATATATATATATATATATATATATATATATATATATATATATTATTTTAAATATATTTTTTCGATTGTTATTTTAATTTGTTTTTTTCAAACATAAAAGTTTCAGTAAATTATTAAGAAAACTATTAAAAAATTTATAATTTATTTCAATCATATGAACACGATAATAAAGAAGTGTTGTTTCATTTTCTCAAAATAATTAAAAATCACAAAATATTATGTTGTAATATAATTCATTTATACAAATATGCAATGCATTATAAATTTTCTTAGGCATAAGTGAGATTAATAAATAATAAAGAGAATGAACCGAAAAAATTGTTATATACTCTTTGATTCTGTTCTTTCAAATTCTATCATTATTAAATTAGCTTTGATTAATTTGAGATTAGAAATACTATTTACAATGTAGTAAAAACCTTAATTATTTAACAATATTCATCACTTACAAAAATACACATAGAAAACATGAAGAGAAAGAGAGAGAGAGAGAGAGAGAGAGAGAGAGAGAGACAGACAGACAGACAGACAGACATCCTTGCAAAAGTTACTTAATTTAATTTATTCTGGAGGTACCAATAAATTTATTGCATTTTTTGGAACACTTTGGTTCCTCATTATCAGAAAATTGAGCAAACAACATGTGTACATTATAACTCACGCATTTATAATAAACGCGTTAGCTTTAAATAGAAGTAGATTTTCTTGTTTGAATTTAGTTGCCACTATCTTTGAGTTGAAGAACAATATGAAACGAATGTTAACTACAGCTTCAATCAAGATGATTTCATGTAAGTTTTAAATTTCACTATATAAATTATTCCAAGTCACGGATATATATATTTTGTGTTGCGTGTGTGCGTGTGCGTGTGTGTGCGTGCGTGCGTGCGTGTGTGTGCGTGCACACGCATGTGTGTGGTACGTCTACGTGTGTTTGCCCCTTGGGTGGCGGGTACATATATATATATATATATATGTATATATAAATTACAAAGTTTAAAAAAAAAAAAAAATACATATTATTTATTAATTCTTAATCAAATATATTTATTCATATTTATATTTTCTTTATATTTTTCATGAATAATACTTTGATTCTATTATGAAGTAATTTTCGTAAGAAAGAATTTTAATTTTTAACAGTTTGTTTTATTTATTTTATACTTATTATAATTCTCGTCTTTTCAATCAAAGCAAAAAAAAAAAATAGTAATAAAATGAAATGCTTTAAATTTTATTTAAAAATATAAAAGTTAGAATATATAACTAATATTTATCCTCGTTTTCTAAACAACTATAATATCTTTTTATCAATATGTAACAATAGAAGAAAGTATATATTTATACATTCACAAAATCAATTTTTCTTATCTACAGATAAATGTTTTAACTGTTACATGTAATAATGCAAATAATAATATGTAATAATAATTAATATGTACTGGTAATGTAAATAGTAACAATAAAATTATTCTAAGCTACAAAAACAAACTGTGTTATTATTATTATATAATTTCTACAGTTAACGAGTAATATTTTATCAAATACATATGATACATAAATGATATGTTATTTCATAAATTTATAAAATATATTTAAATCGTAAGATAATATAATGCGTTATTGACAAAATAAAATTGATTCCGATAAAAAAACTAATAGATTAAATCAATAAATTTTAAAATTCAAAATTTATATAAATTATTGTTAATAGTTAATAATCAATGTAAATATACTGGCATAAGTATAAAAAGGAACTAAAAACTTATTTGCTTAGAATAAAATATAAAATTCAATTCGTGTAAAGAAAATTATAATTAAAAATAATTACATTTACATAGTTATATATTCTATGTATATATTTCTTCATATACCGTAATAAATTAATTTTTTTTTTTAACGTAAATTATTAGAGAATACTAAATTTTTTTTTATTTTACCATACGAAATTATCTATTTATTAAATATTAATATATTATTATTATAATTCATAATACACATAATACGTAAAAATAGAATGTTGAGACTTTTTTCCCCAATATAGCTTTATAAATGTCTAAAGATATTATGTATTGTATTTAAAATTATTATGATAAAAAAATCAACAATGTAATAATTATGATAATAATTATAATTAAACAATTAATGTTGAATAAATATGGTATTATTTTTTATAGCTGCGGTCATCTTTCTTATTATATTTCATATGGTTCATATAAAAGCTGATGACATAAACGAGGAACTTCAACTATTGTCTAGAACTGACGCATACTCCATAAATTTATTTAAAGTAAGTTGTAAATTGTTTTTGTTCTTTTAGTATTTTATCTCCAATACGTTTATAAACCGTAGTTTAAATTATGATTTTAATAATAAGCTTATTAACAAATATATTGCTGTTACCTTTTTTAATATTCTTAAATATGTAACTTCAATTCGTGAACAGAATAAATATTTTTTTAGTTGAAATTTTATCAATGTAAGTTTAGAGAATTATTAATTTTTATTTCAAAATATATTAATACTATATATAGAAAAGTATATAGATTAATAATTATTTGAATGTTATGAAAAATTATTCTTATCTCATACCTTAATCAAATTAAGAAATGATTTAACTTAGCTGAAAAATTCTTCTCTATGAATGCATGAAAAATAAAAGGAATATTTATCTAATTAATCTATTATTATAAGAATCTGCAGTAAATAAAGCATTAACTTTATTATTGAAACAAAAATTTATTAGATATAGAATTTGTTAAAATTGTTTACATATATTACGTAAATTTCTCATTTATTATACATTCATTATATTGGTATTTTAACTTTCATGGCTTTTACAAATATTCTCATCTGAATGTTACAGAATATTGCAGGTACTAACTTTACAGAAAATGTTCTCGTCTCGCCTATAATTGCTTTCGAAGCTGTAGTTATGTATGGAACCTCGGAAAAAAAGAATAAATATGCATACATGGACACCGCCCAATCTAGTAATAACAATATCGATCAACAAAGTCTCCAAAATCTCATATATAGGCTCAATGTATGAAAATCATGTTCTTAATTACTATTCTTAAACGACATTCTTCTAAAATATTTATTGACATGATAAAAAGAAGAGGAATTAAAATAATACAAATTTTATAAATTCCTAACGATGAAATATTAATAAATGCTATCGTGTTTTTATCTGCTATAGCGTAAATAGATTTCTTACATTTATTTTGAAATTTTATAATTAAGGAATTCTTTCATTACTTTAATTTATAATTTTACTATTAATAATATCAAGTTTTAATGAAATGAATATATGTTTTAAACAATGATTCTTTTACTAGTAAATTTCATTCACTAATAGTGTCAATTGTCATTTATTCGAGATACGAGTTTTAATCATATGTCCCAAAAAAAAGAAAAAAAAAAAAGAAAAGAAAAGAAAAGAAAAGAAAAAAAAGAATAAAAAGAAAAGAAAGGGGAAAAAAAACTAATTATATAAGTATCGTGAAAAATTATTAATATATTATGAATTAAATTTTAAATATTAAATAACCATTAATAATTTATTATTGATAGGGTATAAAATACTTTACTTTCAATATTCATCTAATACCTTATTCTTTTCATTTTAGAACGCCCAAAATGTTAAATTGCAAATTGTCAATAATATATGTATAGACAATAAAATTCCATTAAAACCCGAGTTAAAAGAGTTGACAAATAGTTTATCTTATTTTAAAATATGTGAACTCGATCTTGCCGAACCCGGTAATACTGCAACTGCGATAAACAATTGGGTGGATCAAAAAACAAATAATTTAATCAAAGAGATTATTCAATCAGGTAAGTTTTAAGTTAAGTTTTTATTTATTTGTGTTAGTGACTATTTTTTACTAACCTGTTTATTATGAAGTAATTTATAAATTAATGTTCAGATACTAATTTAACAATTCATCGAAGATTTTTTTGACGAGAAAATTTAGAAATTTCATCTAAATTTCCTGAAAACCCTATGCAATTTAGCCTGAAATAATTATATGACTATTAATTATAAATAGGAATTCGTGTTTCAAGTTTGTGGAATAGAATTCGAATAAATCTGATATCAAACTGTTTTTAATCATACGTGAAAAAGATCATACATTAAAAATTTTCAATTCATAATCAAATTTGTCTGCAAAAAAGAAAAATAAAGGGTATAAAATAAATTTTATAATCTACAAGAAGGAATATAAATACTAAGTAATCATGTCGATACCGTAAATATTGTCTCATTTTGCTTTGAAATTTATTTAAGAGTTTAATATATGAATTTAATTTTACTTAACATAATGCTGAGTTCTATTATCGTTGTTTATTCAAATTTTTTTTTATCAGAAATATCAAAATACTTTTGTCGTACAGACAAAAAGTTTTAATTAAATATCTAATTTATAATTAAACAGTTAGCTTTTCTTTGAATTTGGTGTTTATATAATATAAAAATAGATATGTTTTTTAGCTTTTCTATTTTGATATTTAAATACATAAAATTATTTGACTAATATTCTACGACCAGGATAAGTTCGTAAAAATAAAAACGAAAGCTTTTTCTGAATTATCGATGCGCCCGTTAATATATTTTTAATTGCCGTTAAAATTTATATAATCGATGATACGTACGGCGTATCAATTGTTGTTTTTCAAAATTCAATTTGAATTAATGAGGTGATGAACATCTTATATGTTTGTTAAAGCATTTTCCGTTTCTATTTCAGACAATCTAAGCTTTGTAATTATTTTTCTATTATGAAAAATAATGATGTTAATTATTTGTTATATTTTATGCAATAGATACTTTTTTTTTTTTTTTTTTTTTTTTTTTTTTTTTTTTTAATCTCAATAAGTTTCGAAACCTTTCGTGTTAATTGAACAAAGTTCATGTTAGATAAAATGAACCTTGCCCTATGATAAGAATTAAAATATTTTTCGTTACGGCAAGAAATTAGTCATTTCATAACCATAAAATTAATATGATCAAAATATTATATATAGTTGACCTTATTATATAAAGTAATACGTAATGCTTAGTAATAATACTTTTCAACTAAGTTGACAAAATATAAAAGTTCAATTGTATATTATGAATGACACTATTAGTCCGACAATTGATATTATAAATAATATACTATTATAGACAAAACAAAATATAAATATTATGTTTTCATACAAAGCTTATATTTTATTGTTTAACGCAGTTTTATGAATTATAAATGCTTTGCTTTTATAAATTTGAGAACTTGATGCTAATCGGCGATTAATAGCCATTTCCTTACAATATTCTATATTTATAGAAAATGCTTATTATCAATAATTATACACTAATAATTTAATTAAAAATTCGTAATTTAACGATCTGAGCATGCAATGAAATTGTGAATTAATATATTTAATTAAATGAAATATGTTCAATTTAAAATTCGATCATAATTTAAGAAAGTTTAATTAAAAAGTTTTAATTTAAAAATTGAGACTTTGTTTTCAACCATTTTCAAAACTCTTAATTAAAAACAAATATTTTTATAAGCTTATTAAATGCCTTCGGAAATCGTGTATAATATCTTTTTTAATTCTATATTTATATCTTCAGTAATAGAATGACAAATATTTGATAGATTATATAAAGCAATTCGCGTTTTATATTAGATAAGACCTATTTTATTTAGGGTGTAATGCAGTTGTTTACATAAATATTAAACTTGAGTAATTATTATTCTTTTCTACTATTTCTCAACTAAAATACAGTTCCTCAAATAAGGCATCATGGTTTATTGCGTTAATTTAATGTTATTAAAATGTGCTTTACTTTTTTTTTTTTTTTTTTTTTTTTTTAAATTCTATTTATTTTTAGCTTCTCTGGTTGATATTTAATTAATCTTTAATTTTGTTTATATAACACTATAATTTTCATAATTATTTTGATTACTTTGAAATATTATTTAATAGTTAATGAACACAAACCATCATAATTTATAGTTTTTTTAAACCCATGATTATTTATGTGCTAAATAAAATGTTTATCGTTGCACAAGTACCAAGGCATTTTATCGTGCACATTTTATGTTATTTATCATTTGGAAAATATAGTAAATGACATAAGTTTTTTAACCTATCGCCTACTTTTCAAATAAAAGTAATCCATTATTAAATACAAAATATTGAAACAGAATTTACTTTTTACAGATGACATCACTAGTGACGTACACATGATCGTTCTCAATGCCGTATATTTTCAAGCATTTTTGAAAAATCAATTTAAAAATCGCTCAATTAGATACAGAGCTTTTTACTTGAGTAATAATAATAAGAAATTCATACCCACAATGAGCAATATTGACAGTTACGTTTATGGCAATCTGCCAGACCTAAAAGCCAAATTCATTGAGCTCCCATATGACGTAATTTATTCTTTTATTTATGATTTTTATGATATAACGTCAAATTGTATCAGTTACCTCGGTGTTTTATTATAATGCACTTTATTTTATAATTATTTAACAATATTTCTTAACAATATTTTCTCGGGGATAACATTTTACCAATATATTTTAAATTTTGTAATATATATATAATAAATTATTTATATGAATTATTGCATATATAGAATTAGTTTAACTAAATTTTGGGTGAAGAAAAAATTAAATGAAAATTATTTGTACTAACGACTATTGTTAATAATATTAATATATATATATATATATATATATATATACTATTATAGAATTGCAAACTGAAGATGACCATCATCATACCAAATGAAATTGAAGGTTTAAAAGACATTGTAGCAAATTTGGAGTACTTTAATCAAACTCGGCTAGCTAGTTCCGGTACACGTCAAAACGTTTACGTGATGCTACCAAAATTTAAAATTGATACCACAGTCAATGTTAAATCAGCTTTTGAAAATGTATGATTTTATATTAATTGTTGCTATATTAATTTGATAATTGAGCATTAATTTTCTTATTTTTTAATGAAAATCTAATAATTAAATAAAATATTTGTCATATGATTGCGCATATTGAAGCTTAATTTTAATAAGCTACATTTTACATCAGCATAATAAGAATTTCTCAAATTATTTATGAAATAAGCTTACATTTTGCTTTTTTAAAACACGTGGCTGAACATTAAATTAAGAATCTTTCATTTTGTTGTGAATATTAACAAGTAGAAAATTAAATTATTAAACAATTTCTGATAGTCGGTAAGAAGCTTAACTATTATAATTTATTTTATTATTAAGATCTAATATTATGACAAATTAATTATGAACAAATGTTAAATCTTATTAATATATTGCAATTATAGTTGGGCCTGACAAATATGCTGAAAGCTAAAAAAAGTATATCTACCACTACAAATGAGGCACTCTTTATGGATAAGATCATTCAAAAGATAGTAATTCACGTTAATGAAGAAGAATTTAATAATATAAATATCTCAAATGGTAAATATTTTATAATTTATTTTTAATTTTTTTCCTATTTATCTCAAATAATAATTCTTTATTATTAATTATAATTTATCATTATTTAATCTTTGTCATTTAAGTCGATTTACACGACTGATTCATATCTTAAATTTCCTTATGATTTCTTTTAAATGCAAAAGTTTTGGTACAAGAAAAAGATAATATCAAAGATCCTATTTTTAATCATATGATTATAAAGTTCGAAATTACGACTTTATAGTTACGTGAATATTAAAAAACTATTAGAATAATAATGTAAATCAATTTTAATAATATAAATTCTTAAGCTACGTACAAAAAATTTTAGATTTTGATTTTAATGGTGCCGAACTAATTTATTAAAAAAAAATGAAATTTTTCATTTTAATTATTAATAAGTCTCTATTTTCTATGGGAAGTCATCTTGATACTACCTTATTTAGCAACATAAATTATCTGAATTAATTATTTTCTTTTAGTTCAATCGGACACGTTGAAACAAATCGAAACTATTGTAGCAGTCAACAGGCCTTTCGTACTCACAATAATCGACGATGAAACGAAAATGACTCTCTTTATTGGTCTAATTTCTAATCCTGTTTACTAGTGTATATAAAATATTTAATTCTACTAAAATTATTAATATATGTATATCATAGACAATTATTTAATTGATTATATTTAAAGAAAACTGTTTTTTTTTTTTTTTTTTTTTTTTTTTTTTTTTTATAAAAAAAACTAATAATATTGAAAAATATGATCAATGCTTTTATATATAAATAATAGAAAATATTCATTCATATTTTCCATAGATATGTCAGTATATTCATTTTCGATATTTCAAAGAATGCCTTAAATATAAAAATTAATATGTAATAATAGTTTACATATTTTTTTACAAAGTAATACTTATGTAGTTAATAACTTCTGCTACATTTGTGTCTACAAACAACAAAATAACAGTAAAAATAGCATCAAACTCGAACCGTATTAAACACTATTGATGAAAATTATTGTTATTAATAAAATATTGTAAAATAATTCTATTAATAATTACTTCTTTCAATTGTCATAGACTGAAAATGCATGGTTACGTGTAAGTTAAGAAAACTTGTGACTTACATATGTTTATAAAGTAACCGAATTTTATAACTGAACTTATTTTATAAATTTAGCTTAAACATTTTTTATTTGTAATTATATATAATAATATGAAAAATGCATCTAAGATCCTATTAATAATACATTATTGTAAAAATTTTTTTTTAATATTTAAAAATATGATATGATCGAATAAAAAAAGATATTTTTTCTTCTCTATGAATTACAATAAATAGTCTGTTTGTTCTATGTTTTATAACGCTCCGACGAATAAATAAAATTTATGTGTCGAATAATTTTTAAAAATATACATAATACAATGTGCAAAGTAAATGTCGACAAGTACCTTTATATTTTCAATTTTTTGGAATAAAAACGACTCGTATTGATATATTCAATGTTTTCACATTTTCATTTTGATTTTTCATATATTTTCCTCATAAGCTCATATTCTTCGTATAACTATTTTTATTTTTAAGAATTTAACAAACTCTTTATTTTTAATTAATATCGACAAATCATTTATATGATTATATTTATTATTAATAATAATAACGTAAATATATATATAATACACTCAAGTTTCTCGTACTTATAATAAATAATTTCTAAAATTTACAACATCTTTCCATTATACGAATTTTATTTTTATAATTTTCGATATTTTTATTACATTTATTACGGCAGCATATCAATAGAGAGTTACAATTATGCAAAATTATTATTTAAGAAGCTAATTAATTCAATCAAATATTTTAATGTAGAAGTTTTATAAACGCTTAATATATTTTTATCTTTCTTGTTAATTACCAAAAACTGACATAATTGAATTATATACAATGATCTTATGTACATGTAATAAAAAATCGGAATTTGTAATTTTAAAGAAATGTATAGATATCTAATTACTAGATCTCTCAACATTTTATATTTGTATTTCCTCACATATAATCGCATATACAATGAGCTCTAATCTATTAATCTATAAAAGTGCAATATTTTCTATAAAATACTTTCTATAAGTATATTGTCCAAATATGATAATTAAACTGATTGGCAAAGGAACGCACAAACGAGAAATATCAATCAACGTTTCGATAATTTTCTTACAAACAAAAATTGATGCACACGAGGCAAGTATATTTGAATTCATTCATTAAATTTATTATTAATATTTAATTTACCTTACAATAATTATAAACGAAATTTACTGTATTATTCTCTTTTCGACGATTTAATTGATTTCCACTAGAATTAATTCCAGTTACACTTCGTATCTGAAATTTAAAAGTTAATATTCTCCAAAGTCCTGATACTTCGTCGAAACTTAAGTTGGACTTTGATTTTTACAATATTTTCACTAATTATTATATCTAATTATGACAAATATTTTAATTGATTACAATTGGAACAGGTGTTAAGAAAAGTATCGTAAAGAAACTAATACATCATAATTTTTGGAATTACGATAAAGTCATAATGGATCATTTCTAAAGGTAAGAATTAAAAAATTTGAGTTCTAATTATCAGGACACAGTCAGTGCTTAAAGAGAAATAATTTACATTAATTGCGTTTAAAATAAACAAGCATTTTATGCGCAAGAAAGAATTATTGGTAAAGCGATAAATCTCGCCAATCAATGGTCATTTGCACCACCGAACGACTCACTCGTCCAGCACAAATAATAATAATACATCCAACGTCGGTAAACCAAATGAATTGTCATTGACGATTGGTTGCACCAGACGACTGACACCCGAAAAAATGAGCCACCAAGCTTCCCACCCTGGATCGTTGGCGGTAGGTTGATTCAGCGACCGCGGCACCGGGGCAAACGCACGCCCACCCAGGCGCACGCACGCACGCACGCACGCACGCACGCACGCACGCACACTCGTGCATAGCAAGCCGAGGAAGCTCCGAGGCAGACGCTCGGACTGCTGCCAGTACTTCACGGCCCGAGCTTCCGTCTGCACGTGCCATCCGCGAGCGTCAGCTGGTCCGCGCAGTCGCAGCGACCCACGGCTATAACCTCCTTTGGTCCGGTCCGAGTCGGGCACACGAGGATACACGGCGGTTGCTCTCGAGCATCAACGGGGTCTCCTTCCTCGGCAGGCTCGATTGCTTTACGCGAAACTGGACTTGGCTCTTGGCACTTGGCCATTGTATCGGCTTATTCGTAGCGAGAGCAAGACGAGGAAGGTGGTGTACACATCTTGGCCGCTACCCCGATCGATTTCGTCTCCCCTGGAGAGCGAGAGAACGAGAGAACGAGAGAACGAGAGAACGAGAGAACGAGAGAACGGGAGAGAGAGAGAGAGAGAGAGAGAGAGAGAGAGAGAGAGAGAGAGTGACCACCGTGTGCGTGTGCGTGTGTGTGTTCGCGGGCGTTCGCGCACGTGTGTGCGTGATGTAGTTGCAAGGGAGCGATACCACTGTAATGACCGAAATTTCTATGCGGAAGAATACACGGAGCTATCCGTACTTCTTCGTTTGCGCGTCTACGAATTGTTTGTTAGGTCATTATAAAAATTAAATAGCTCGCGGGATGTTCCATTAGGTAAAAATAATTATTCCTCTACAAAAAGTGGAAGATCGTATGGATCATATTGATGTCGTCCACATCTATTTATTTTACCTTTTTACCCCAAATTATCAAATTTTTAATCGATGACACGTTTTATGGCTGAGTTTAATCGGTATCATTCACGTGTATTACAATGGCCGAACTTGCTGATCTCTTAGACCATAACAATATATATGCATATATCGCGGTATACTGATAGTCGATAAAAAGTATTGACCTTTGCCATGTTATTCTCGTGCTTTTATCATTGACATTGTTTTGTATAATCAGTTGTTTCCTGATACCCAATAGAATTACTTTCTTTTAAAATAATTTCTCACTTGAAAATTATTCCGCGTTGATCTAAATGTTTTAAATAATTAACAAGATATTTATATTAGTATTTATATCGATTGCTTTTATAAAAACATTTAGAAATTTAACACTTTTTTACATTTAATATGTATCTCTGATAAGGAAACATTTTTCGAATGTCACTCTGTCTTATAAATAATTTTAAAATTTATCAAAATAGACTATAAATTTTATGTATAAATCCTTAATATCTTTCATTCATGGTCCTCGTGAGAGCTTATAAGTTTCTCTCCATTATAATAATGTCTCTTACTGCGAGTAAAAATTAATTTTATATATATATATATATATATATATGTATATGTATCTTTAAAAATTCAATGAAAGCATTAATTAATTCTTATGAACGTGCGTATTAAATAAACACATTCATTGAATAAAATGATATCTATATTTTAAGGGTGATTGACTGAGTGATGCTATTTCAATAAAAGTAATAAATACGTAACCAACTTCATAACTTCCATAAACAGATTTGTCAGATAAATCTGCAGTTTGCTTCTCATAATATGAAAATCCATAATTTTAAGTTGTATAGAAAAATGGCATCCTGTTATAGTATACTCCAATCATTTTCAATATCTCGGTATCTTCATATGCCTTGTATGTGTTTGTATGCAGCAGCAGAAGCAGAAGCAGAAGCAGAAGCAGAAACAGAAGCAGCAGAAGCAGTAGTACGAGTATCAGTACGAGTAGCAACAACCATTGCCGGTGTAATTGCGAGGACAAGGAATAATAAGCTTTGACGAATTATGACAAACAGTCGGGTCACTCGCCCGTTACCGCATCAACAGTAAATTGCAAAATCAATCGCACGAGTTATTAAAGTGAGTTCGCCACATTTCTATTTGATTCTTAACGTTAAACAAAATTGGATAATTAGAATAGAATTATTTTGATAAACACGCTTTATGATATCGATAATTTTCTATATTTATTTATAAAATCAACCTTGATGCTTATCAAAATTCATTTTCATACATGTTCATTTATTGATAGAAATTTCAACAGGATTTTATAATTTATTTCATGATTATACGAATTTATAGCTACCATCTGAGTCTTCATTTTATAAAAATTTAGCGGTTTATTAATTCAATATTTACTTTTATATTCATGGATGTAACATACATTTATTTGAAAAAAAAAAAACAACTTGATTTATTATTTTCAAATCAAATTTTTATAATTTCATTTGAAAATATAAAAAGAACATATATAATAAATTTGCATTTCGGTTGCAATAGATAAAGAAGAAAGTTAAACATACAAAAATTTGAAATTATTCTATAAATTCACATATCATTGATACTTAATTATATATTTATAAACAACTATTTGAGAAATTTATATGAATATCTTATCAATTTTCATAAAAATAGTTTTAAATAATTCGATTAAATAACTAAATTCGGCTTTATAATTAAATTCGTTATTCTTTATAAAATGAAATTGTTCGCGTAGTAAAATCAAATTCAGTTTGTATTGAAGGATTTATTTGTTTTATGTAAATCTATAATGTTATTAGTGAATAACAATACACTTCGACATGATAAAATAAAATGTCATTTTCCCAAGATGTAAATGTAAAATATACAATATCTTTAGTTGAAATAAAATAATTTGTTTTTTTTTTTTAATATTTGTATTACTTGTATTTTGTTTATGTTGTACATATTTGTATTTTATAACATAATTTGATTTAAATTAGTATAGAAAAAAAATTTTGAATATTCGAATAATATTGTGTTTAATTTAAAGGTAAAATATCGTATGACTCTTTTATTATATTTATTTAAAATTTATATTTATTATAAATTCCAACATATATTTGTAAGTATAAGTAAATAGAATCTGTAAATATAAAGGTTTACATGTGCAAGTATAAATAATATATGTGACAATATTTTGGAACTCTATTGTGACTTCAAAGTGTTTATTTTAAATCATTGAGCATTCTAAGGTTTAGTACATTCTAAAATATTTAATCGTATATTTTAAAATTTAATCCAACTTATATTTGGACAATGCTCGAACTATGTATTGCTGCAACTGATGTAATGTAACATTTGAGTATATGAAAAATTCCAATTTATCTTGGTAGGTAAAGTAACGACAAAAGTTTTACGAAATGTACATTAAAAAATTATGCATCTGCTTTAGTAACATTAGGATTGTATAATCAGAGCATGAAATTTAGCGTATATTCTGACAAGCTCAATAAAAAAAAAAAAAAAACTTTAACAATACGAGCTCATTAAAATACATCGAGAATATAGTAATCTAGTAATCTACTAAAATTAATCTTTTAAATTAACTCATTTTGCTAAGTTAAAATATATTTTATAAGACTTGCAATATAATAGCTAAAATTATTTATAGAAATTTAATTAATGAATTTATAAAATTGAATATTATATTAATTGTATAGTATATAATGATATAATTATTCTCAATATAGTACGTGTAAACATATACAATTATTAGATACTAAATAATTTGAAATATATAAAACAATATTTATTAAAGTCACTCCATCAATAGAATTAATAGATTATTACGAATTATATGTGCAATACAAAGCATACAAATATAGCAGATAATAAGTTAGAATGTGCATTTGATAATTTAATCTCTTAACTAACTAATTTAATTTTTATCAAAATAAAAGTTTTATAAATTTTTTGCGAAAATCATGTAATAGTAACACTACTACTTCGTTATGTCAATCTAGTAAATACATTTCTTAAGTTTTCTTAAACTTTCTAATATAATCAAAGATATATCATATATACATCTGTAATTAATATAACATCCTTGATATATTTATATTATAATAAAATAAACGTATAAATTGAATTTCATTCGTAATTGCTACTTTTAATCAATTCATTTATAATACTTTTGTCCTTACAATGTATATACTTTACAAGTATTTTTATCATATTTCCAAATTATCAATAACTACATAATTCAAAGTCCTCTATACTCTCGTATAACCTATATAGTTCTAATAATAATAATAATAATAATAATAATTTATTGCATGAACTACAAGATTTATTTACTTGCAAAAAATGCAAAAAACATTTTGGAATCTGATCAATCTTATTTATGTTAAGAATTTTTATTCATAATGTGCGAACACGAATTTCTAAATAAATAAAATTGATGGAGATTTTTTTTTTTTTTTAATACATCATATCACTTATCTGACGTTGTTAATTTGTGATAATAGTGTTCTAATGAATATCACTAATGATGGAATTGAGTATCGATCTCCTCAAATGTTACTTTCGCTTGCATCAGCCTTTGTTTCACCTTGTTTCCTTGACCCTTATCGGATCGATGACACACGTTTGTAATTCTACTATTGAATTTGTTACTATTATAGTCTTCTGCATTCATCTCGTAAATTTATTTCGCTTATTGTGTGCACTTTAGCACACAATTTAATATAAATTTTTAATTTCAATATACAAGTGTTAGTATGAAACCAGTATTTACGGCCATAAACATTACCAATAGATAGAATATCTTTATTAATTATGATACGATTTTAATTAGTATTTGGACAAAATATATTACATTGGTGATAGTTTAATTCGATATATAATTGAAGAAGACATACTTTTTATTTTAATTTTCAATAATGCAGAAATTAAATTATAATTTACAGACTTATTAGAACTAACGAGTTTTACGTCTGACAATGATATTAATTGTTAAATACGAGGATTAATTGATTTTATCATTTATATTTTATATTTTTTATAATTATGATTATAAAATTAAAATAGTTTACAGTTAAAATATTTATTCGATGATAATAAATATTTCAATTAGTTAAGATATTAGTTCCTTTAAGAAATTTTAAGAAAATTAAGTTTTTCATTTATCTATTTGTATTTAAATGTCTAATAGCATGATCAGATTAATAAACAAAATTTATCTTTCGAGTTATGGTTTTACAAAAATTTCAAATAATATTAATAATCTTGTTATTTGATTTAGACCAAATTAAGTTGAATTAATAATATACATTCATAATTGTATAATTGATATATATATATATATATATATATATATAAATACGTAAAGATTTTACTCTTAATACTTTTTAACAATTTTGAATAATTTTTTATATTAATTATAATTCTTAAATCCATTAATTAAATAGTCTTAAAATAATATAAAATCGAATTAATTTTTATATTATATTACTTGATTATTCATGGATATACAATTTATTTATTTAAATACAATGAATTAGAATTAAAAAAATAATTAGAATATTCAATAAATATAAGTGACAATTCAACTATTTTACTGAAATAACATTTCAAAGATAAATTTTCAACATCATTGAGATTATATAAATTAATGAATAATCGTAATATATACAGTATGAAAGTACAGAAATGAGGATTAAAAATACTTTTTTAAAATTGTATGTACTTGTTTATGTATATTTGTCGTAAAAGGAAATGAAAATTAAAATTTCTTTTCCCATTTATGGAAGTATTAAAATTTATAGACGTTTTATGAAGACTATGAAATTTTTTGTCACTTTACTGGTATCTACATTTAATATTCTATATTTATTAAATAGAGATGAATGATATAATATATTTTTGTAAAAGTTATGCTGATATAAACGATTTTGTTTTACACTTTTGTCGAATGTAGTTGAGAAATTTCAAGGTTTTGGGTTATAAGAAACCTACACGCACAGATTATAATAATAATAAATTCCTTTATATTATAAGTTTTTCAGTTAAAAAGAACTTTTCCTTACATAGACGCGAATTCTTATTATATTTAAAATTAACGCATAATAGATATTAAAGATCAGAAAAATGCTATTATATTAAAATAATTGATGAAAATAATCTTCTCCGTACTAAACATCGTCAAATAAATATGCAAAACCTTTATTTTATTTAAAAAAATTAATGCATTCGAACAGTAAAATGACCACGTGCTGCACAATTTCTCGATAACAGTTATAAAGATTGATTTGATTCTACGCACGTGGAGTCCACACTATTGGCTAAGTGAAAGTCAAGGATCGCTATACACGTCTACTTTTGCATGTCTTTGCCACAAATGCCCAATTATGCAAGTGTGTCGATGCTGGAATAGTTTTCGGCTTCCGTATCCCCATGACATTGCAATCAACTCGTCACACTCGAATCGCAAGATCTCTAAATCAATGATAATATCTCCGTCTCACCCTCCGCCCCCTCCACCCCGCCACCTACCCCAACACCCTCAACAACACCACCACCACCGCCACCACCCAACCTTTCAATTATCCCTCCCTAGTTTACCATTCTCACTTTGTCTCTATTTGATTGATACTTCCGGTCGCTAAATTTATAATACAATACTGAATAATAATCACTTTTAAAAACCTTTTGAAGATATTTTATATACGTTTAAATTATTAATAACGATTGGTAACAAGCGTCCATCCACCAAACCTGGCGTACTCACATGTTTCCAAGGGTAAAAAAATTTTACTTTTGCAAATTTTAAAAACCATTGCTTTTTAAATCGACAAAATAATAATTTATCCTTTTTCTAGTCAATATGATGGCCTAATAGTAGTTTGTAACATCCACTTTACTTTTCACACATTCTTGTACAGTTTTCGAAATATCATGTTAACTATTTTAATCAGGCAATTTGTAGAAATTTCTTATTACATCAAACATTTATCTATTTTATCATCGTGTTCTAGGGCAATGCTATGCCAGCCCTATTTTTAACCGAAACGAGTCAGACCAAAGTAACACTGATTTATATATTAGTCTTCGTATGATTAAACGGACTGATTTGGTATTATAGCCAGCAGTGTTTTTCGTTTAGCAATGTTGGCAGCAAAACAGATCTTTCAGCACTATTAGAGATCTTGGTATTATAATTTTTTTAAATTAAATTAATTAAAATTTTTATGTTATAATATAATTGTTAATATAATTGTGAAAAGTATGATTAATAATCTATTAAATAAGTTTTTAAAAGTTAAATATTCCATCACCAATTAGACATTACATTCATAGAGATATATTAAAAGGGTCAAAAATAAGTATATATAATAATATTTTACCAAAGTTGTTTATGATTTCTCACAAATTTGTTTTCGCATCTAACTTTGTCGATAAAATCGACTTTAATACTAATAATTTCAATAACAAAAAAAAAAAAAAAAAAAATTTCAATTTTTATTCCATAATGGTTTTCGAATCGATTAATTTCTTATGTTTTATTACTGTCTAAATGAAAGATTTATATACTCTTGCAGTAGGTGATATTATAAATCGATTTTATAAATTTTTATTTTGGCAATAGTCCTTGATAGACTTAGTAGGTAAGCCTAGTAGGATAAAATTTTTTAAGAAAAAATTTTTCACTTTCATACCTATCGTCTCTATCTATCATATCTCACATCTCTATCTATATATCATATCTCACGGTATTACTATTAAGTTATTTGTAAACACTATTAATTCACTATTTCTGAATAATTTTGCGCATAATTAACCATTGATAAAGTATTAATAAAAACTACTATTTTACTTGAATATTTTGCTCATTTTAAACGTCATATGAAATGATCATTTATATTATATATATATATATATATACATAACTTTATTAATTTTTATTAAAATAATGACGTTTGTACGATGTAATTAAAATATTATTGATTGAATTCTATTCATCTATGATGTTGAATTACAATTTTTTGTAACAAAATTTTTAATCGCTTCTATTCAAATATGCATAAATTTTTATGAATGTTATTCATAAATATTACTGTAATATTAAATATATATTGTCAATGTACGAAAGCCAATATGAAATAAGTTTATAATACAAGTTTTATTAACATTGAAAGTATTAAAATATAAAGCACATTGCAATTAGAAACAAACAAAAAGTATTTTACGCTTATAAGAATTTAATCATTTTTAGAAGCATAGTAGTGCATATGCAAACCAAAAAATGAAATAATAACAGTATCATCATAATTTCAATATAAAATTCAAACTTAGTTTCGATAGATCTTGATATATAGTACGAGAAAGTGCAATAGAATGTCCCGTCTCCCCGCTGATCCCCGTGCGAGAAAAAAAAATGTATAACTTGTAACGTATGCCTTCGACTTGTAATGCATATAAAATGCCACACGAGCAAATAAATATTTGATATAATAGTAATGGGTAGATTGAAAAGAAATAAAAAGTATGAAAAATTATCGATATGGTATGTTCTACATTTTTTCCGAGTGCTGTTGACCCGTGCACTCTCTCTCTCACTTTCGACATTCTGCAATGCGCCACCCAAGCAAAGTCTATATAGTACGAAAAACGCCCCTGTACTCATGCAGACGTGCGCAGCTTCCTGTCGGCAGACTCGCCATCGTGTGATTTATTGAAGTTTCCTGGTGGATTTGGCCCGGTCACGCTTTGGTTCTTTGTTCTTTGCGACTTCTTCCCTTGCTTTGACACTTTGACAAATTGCCTTATTCATCCACATCTCCTACTGTTTCATATAGATAGCTCGAATTCGAGTTAATTTTGTTTAATTTTTATTGTTCATATAAAGCTTTAGAGACATTAGCAGAAGTGCAAAGTGGCACGATTCACGGTCTATTCACAATCAATTCACAATTCACAATCGGCATACCCAACTAAATGGAATTCGAAAATTTAACCGATATCAAATTAATATGTATATAATTATACAATGAACATTTAAAAAAAAAAAAAAAAAAAAAAAAAAAAAAAAACTATAGCACATTAACTTGCAATATACATTAAGTGATAAAGGCTCGGTCGTTATATTAAATATTTATTAAATGATTTGTAATACGATTATTATATTCACTATATACCATAACTTGATAATATTTTTCTTAATTATCACATATGGATGTACCACAAAATTGTGATCGACTATTATCATACTAAATTTTAGTTTGGTATTACATATTTTTTCAAATTCTTTTTCAAGCAATAAATTAAAAAAAAAAATAATTAGCGTTTAGAGATACAAAAAAAAAAAAAAGTAATTTAGTAACATAATAAAGGTAATTTTTAGATAAACCAGGATTTATTTAATTATAGCATTATACGGGATGCAATAGAAAGTTATATGAAATAACTTTTGAAAAATTTTTAAACACTATAAAATTGTATTGTTTGTTCGTTTTGTTTTTTGTAGTAAATTAATTCGAAATCGCTGGTGTAGTATTTTTTTTTTTTTTTAATTCTTCTAATCGATAATATAATAAATTAGATATTATATGATATATTATATGATATACGTAAAGATTCTAATTTTCGGTTTCACATTACAAAATCTTAGTAATAAAAATTAGGTTTCTTTAAATGTGAATTAAAAACTTAATTTTCGTCTCATTATTTATTAATGTAAAATTAATATACATTATTCCTGATGTAATTAGGAAAAGGCGAAATTAGAAAAAAACAATTTAGAATTAAATAATTCAGAATATGATTACGTCGAAGTTTACTAAAACTTTTCACATAAATATTCGCACTGCATCGAATATAAACCGTTTTTAATGAAGATTTACTTTTAAATTTTTTAATAATTATTTCACATTGAGAAAAATGAATTAACGTTGAGAAAATTTTTTTATATAAATATGAAAATTTCAGGATAACTATATATAAAATAGTATAAAAGATCTTCTTAGTAGGTTACGTGTTGTTCAAATGTATACACTATTACGGGATGTTAATTCCTCCTTTAGTTAAAAAATTATACAACGGTTTTAATTATTAATTAGAATTAATATTTAGAATAATCAATATAACGTACTGTGATAATTCTGTCGGCCTTATAGGGAGAAGAGGCCGTTTTAAGTTTTGAATTATTAACCTACGAATTTTATCAGCGCCACCCAAGAATTATAATTTAATTCACAGATATAATTATTAATGTAAGCCTTTAAGCTTATTAGGATTTTAATGAATAATGCAAAGAAAGGAAATTCTGAGATTTTTGCAGGTAGCTTATAATGGAGCCGTCAATCAGCTCGGATCTGAATATTGCAATATGTAGAAATTTGCTTCTCTGGGACCAAAGGCTTTGAAAGAGTTGATATTCTATAATATTGCTTTTACCGCAACGCGACGTGTGCTTTGCGACATTTCATCGATTAAACCGGAACGACAGTATACTTTCTCAATGTTAGGTGTAAGGTTTCTCTAAGCAATATTGAAAGACAAGCAAATCGACGACACAATTCTATAATATTAAATATTTTTCTTTCGTAGTCGGAGTAAGTTTCCAAACTAGGTACTTTACGAACTAAATATTTTAATAAATTTATAAAATCCTTATTCAAATTGAGTTGCAAAAGTAGTAATCTCTAGTTTCTGCCTGATTATTTAGATTCAAAGAATTTCTCATTGTCAAAAGCAAATTATCAAACAAATTAATAAAATTCTCACTGCTTAATTATTAAATCATTTATAGCATATTCTTTCTGAATATCATATTAATTTTAATCGATGAATTCTTTCTCATTATTTCTATCATTTTATTTTATCGTAACGTCGTATTAAATTAAATTGAACTACAAGAGCTCAAAATCTATGGAGATAATTATTAATTTGCTGAGGTGATGTGATTGATGAAGCACAGTTTGCTGAGCCAAGATTCGGTCAATAAATACACTAACTTACGCATCTATAACTTAAGAAAAAATTAGGGCTGGAAAAAAATGAGAAAAAATGGATCGCTCTCAATCTTTGCCACTTATCTTACCAAGTAAATATTATGAATTATCGATATACGGATTTCCCTAGAAGACAGCTGTTATCCATTACATTATATTGGCATTGAAATTTGTAATCAATGTCATCAAAATGTTTAATCGACTATTTCCCTTTTTTCGTTTCCGAAGGTTTGCCGAAATTTCTTCGCTCACTTGTTTGGAAATTTGTTCATTAATCAATTAACATAACATCCAAATAATCCTCCGAACTTACCACAAGACCAATTCGATATGAAACAGTGGGATGAATTGGTAATTTGTAAACGAAAGCTTGAGAGTGATATAGACGAAACGATTAGGACAAGTAGCGAGCGACACGTCTAAGAGCATTAAAAACGAACTCTCGAACTCTTGAGCATCAGTCCATAAGTGCACTCTAATTGCCAAGCCCTTAACCTTATCCTCGTTATCTCGCTAATTGATCATCGAGCATCGTGTGTCCAGGGCGAATGCAGGTTCGGCGTCGAGGCGAGCCGAGGAAGCACGACAGCCAAGGACCTCTCTCTGAGCGAATCGCGGGGGATCGGAGCGGTGAGGCGGCCCCTTCGAAGACGGCTGTTAAGGTAGCGCGAGGAGCTCTGAGGGTAGCTTTGATGATCGGCCACGCGGTGAGAGCCGTCCGTCGGTGATGGACAATGAGCAGCCCCACCAAGAGCTGGTCAAGTGCGTGGTCGTGGGCGACACGGCGGTCGGGAAGACCCGGCTGATCTGCGCCCGAGCCTGCAACAAACACGTCTCACTGTCCCAGCTGCTCACCACTCATGTGCCCACCGTTTGGGCCATCGACCAGTATCGGATGTACAAGGATGTTCGTATTAATCTCATCCTTACTCGCATTAATTCCCTATTTGTACATTATTGCTATGTTAATCCGTTGTTTGTAGCCGAAATTTTTTTACGGGAATTTTATTTTATTTTCAAGCAACGATGCAAGCAGCTGCGATTAGACGCACCTTATTTACATGTAAAATAATAAATTTTAACAGACACCTTAAAGCGTAAAAGGGCAATTATTTACATGATGAGAGGCAACGTTCGCGAAAATCTTGCTACGACCTGACTTTCATTGCATGCCACTTTGCATCGCTATTTCGCGAATTCATAAATTTTGCTGAATTTTTTCATTAATTATTCAAGAAATATTCTTATTTACTTCTTATTTCGTATTATTTATATATAGCAATACAAAGCAGTAACGACACAGTTTTCTAATAATTCCAGTTATAATACTCTACACTTAAATGTGTCGATGAGTTTATTTGTTAGAAGGGAATACAATATCTTTACATATCTATAAAATTATTTTCTCAACATTTTATTTTACCAAACGGTTAACAATTAAAATTCGTAAAAACTTTTATAATTTATATGAGATATAACAATAAAAATCAATCGATTGAATAAAAATGTCGTCGTTTTCATTAAACGTTTAACATTCGCCTGAAATAATTGCAACCATTTAACGCCTAATCTTTTAATTTCTTTCAAGTCTTTCATCAAATTGTAAATAGAGTTCTTAACTCAACGTCCTTTGTCACCATAAAATAATAAGAGTTTTTAAATAGCCAAATACACTTGTGGCATCTATAAATAGAGCGAAACCAAAGGAGATGTAGCAATAATACATCATAATTGAAAAAGAGGCGTACAATCAAGTTAAAAAACTTTCTTCGCAATGGCTTCCGGGTTCAATGTCTTTGATTTTGATTGTCATTTTACATTAGATAATTTATATTAAATAATTCTTACTATCGTGCATTCTTGATAAATTCATATTTAACTAAATTAACAGACTTTGGAATTGAAACGACTAATGCGCTATTATGCGCCAATTAAAATTCATCAACGCGATATGATAATTATTAAGACGATTAGGAAATGAGACGATCCTTTACGAGAATTACTTAATTAGTATTGAATTTAAGCTTAATCATCAACCCCTTTTTCTAAGCATTTTAATTAAGCACTGCTATAACGATCTTAGGCAACTTATATTAAAAAATACTTATACTTTAATATGGAGGGACAGGTTACATTAAAATGTCTCATGTGGGCCATCCTAATTTAATGCAAAACTTGACGTCCCGTGTACTTGAGAATTGGCCTTAGTTATGTTAGCGATAATGTTAGCGAAAAGTTACTTAGAAAAGTTGTCACTCTTAAATGACTCTTAAATCGTCGGGCTGAAAGGACGGGGACGGAGATGCAGCGGACGGATGAGCTTTTATCGTCCAAGCTCGATAATAACAGCGGGCGCAAATGTGTTGGACACTCAATGTCCGCCCGGAGCGTTCAATGAACTTTTCATGCATTCTCTCAGCTAAATGGACGAACACTTTAGCGTAACGAGGCCGAATGGGGGAACCTTAAATCAGCACAATGACCATCGAGTTTAGCTGGCGGTCGTTCACGAGTCATACGACGAACAAATACGATGGCAACAGTAACGATGATTAAAAATAAACGCGGGCGCACAATGGAAGGAGAATAATTTTCGAGGCGAACAAATAAGCATCAATATGACCATTTCACGTTTCCTTTTGTTTCCAATTGTTTCAAGGTGTTGGAGCGCTCCTGGGAAGTTGTTGATAATGTGAACGTGTCGTTGCGACTATGGGATACTTTTGGCGATCACGAGAAGGATCGAAGATTCGCCTACGGCAGGTAATGGCAAGATGTCAATAGACATTTTAGATTTCAGATTTTACGAGCAAAAATACGAATAACCATTTGTGTATTATTCATTCGAGAATTCAATGACATTTCCTCATAAGATCTCATTCAATCAAATTACATTCAATACATTATGTCCATTAAATAAACAACAAATTGATGATCCGTTGTTCGTCATCGCTTACTATACAACTGTTTGTCCAAAAACTTTAGGTCAGACGTTGTGCTACTATGCTTTTCCATAACGAACCCCGTGTCGCTGAGAAACTGCAAGGCAATGTGGTACCCGGAGATTCGTCGCTTTTGTCCTCAGACTCCGGTGCTGTTGGTAGGCTGCAAGAACGATTTGCGATACATGTATCGCGACGAAGCTTACCTCAGCTACTTTCGCGATCGAAGTCCGTTTGTCAGGTAATTCGATTACACGTGCCCCTTGTTATATAAATCCCTTTCACCTTTCATTTTATCTTTCAAATTGATTCATCCGAATCGTCCGAACTTTTCATATCTATAATACGATTGTTAAAAAAATTTTTCTTCCCTTTTTGTAAGAGCGAAAGGATTCCTCGGGTATTACAAAGTTCTCTACACAGATAGGATAAGGCATTATAATGTGTGTTTGTGAGGGCACGCACGCGCGAGCATTTAATTTAATTTTTTTCTCGCAATAACTCATCGATATACTTAATATTATTCATTCTTTTAGTTTATTCATAAAAGTAAAACTTCAAATTGTGCTGATGGATTATAATTTTTATTAGAAATCTTTTAATATTCTGCTCGCGTAATTCAAAGCTACTCTACACTTTCAATTAATAATCAAGAAATTTCTTGGATCAACGAACACTTAGTTTACAAATATAATATATAATAATAATATATAATAATATATAATAATAATAACAATAATAATAATAATAATAATAATAATAATAATGATAGAAGAAGAAGAAGAAGAAGAAGAAGAAGAAGAAGAAGAAGATGAAAAGAAGAAGATGAAGATTAATATTAATAATAACTTTTTAATAAAATTGAAACATCAAGCATAAAAATAATTCAGAATAATAATATCAAAATACTTTTTGTTATTAACGTTGAATTAACGTATTTATGCATCTAATGCAGCTTAATTCAATAAATAATCTCGATATTTAATTGAATATCATTGAAGAAATAAAATCATTGATGAAGCGAACGTAAGGAAATGTATTCAATTTATATCGATATTTTACATTTTATTTTATAAATTAATTTTTTTCTTAATTATAAAAGCATCGCTTAATTTACCAATATTATTTTACTGCATACACGTAATAATTATACGATAATAACAAGCTGCTACATAGCATAATTCTCTTGTTACTCGATAAAAATGTTCCTATGAATTTTCATGCTATAAATCTTTTTCTACAACTACTTGTATTTGATCGATCGTATGACTCGGCCACGTAAAAATTCCTCTGAGCAAATAAAAAACGCTTCTAATCATTATCACGAAAAGCCAGTGGCGAACGTTTGATCGATAATTATCCAATAGACCATATCCATCTTCCTGACGGAATCAAAATGCCAACAGAGCTACTCGTAAGAGTGACCTGGTGATGCCGGACCAGGCACGCGCCGTCGCCAAAGAACTCGGCGTTTGCTACTATGAAACCAGCGTCTTCACGTATTACGGCGTCAACGAGGTCTTCGAGAACTCGATAAGGGCGGCGCTTATCGCCCGTCGGCAGCAGAGGTTCTGGATTACGAATTTGAAGAGGGTTAAGAGGCCGCTACTTCAGGTGAGGGTTCGCCAACAATATCGTGGGATTACCGAGCTAGCAAACTATGGATATGCAATTTATTTAAAGTATTTTATTATTCGAAGAGGCCAGAGTATAAGATCACGACAGTTGTGAGTTCAAGAAGAATGAACGGTATTTAAAAGTCAAGTAGATTTCGGTCCAAATTCATAAGAATTTTTATTGGACAATGTATAAAAAGAAGAGAAAAAAAGAAAGAAAGAAAGAAAGAAAGAATGAAAGAAAGACAGAAAGAAAGAAAGAAAGAAAGAAAGAAAGAAAGAAAGAAAGAAAGAAAGAAAGAAAGTCTTCAATTAAAACTAACTCTTGAAAACTAAAAGATAAATTGTAAACTTTAATCGATTTGCCTTTAACCTTCAACTAGCTAAGTTTTTCTTGAAAGAAGAAAACGTTGAACATTGTTACTTCGATTAAAAAAAAAGCTTCTCTTAAAAAAAAAAAAAAAAAAAAAAAAATTGTTTTCTCTTTCTTTTCTCTTCATACATTACCATCTCTTTATCTTCTTACTCGCGTTATTCAAGTATAATTTATTACCTTTATTATTATAATACATTTATTATCTATTCGTATACGACATTGATTTTAAATTACGCGAAGAATACTACTATTCAAAAGCACAGCATTTGATAAACTAATAAATGCACGATAGCAATACCGTTCGATAACTTTGCATTTGACGACTTTGGATACGCTTGCACTAGGCTCCATTCTGCCCGCCGAAACCAATACCACCAAAGGTCAGCTTGGCCCAGAGCACTTACGAGGAAAACGTCAAGTCCTTGTGGACCCATCCCGACCACACGGACGTGACTCTCGTTGTCGGTAACTACTCATTCGCAGCCCACCGGTGCTTCTTGGCAGCCGCGTCACCGGCTTTCCATCGCCTCTTCACTATGGAGCTCATCCACGAGTACACGCCCAGAAGTTCCAGCGAATCTAGTATGGTGAGTAGAACATTTTACTTGATTTTCAAATTTTAGAATAGTTAGGGCTGCTCCATTTTCGTCTTATTAAACTAGCTAATTTTCAGACTTTATTTACTACTTGTATGCTCATTAATTTATTTCTAGACAATTTAATACTCAATTGCCAACATTTAAGTCTTAATAATTTTAATTAAAATCAATTCAGCTTATATATATATATATATATATATATATATATATTCGTAGGTATATATATAACGTAGGTAAGATCGAGAAAAGTAAGTTAACGATTATAAGCAGATATGGTCGGTAGCACCACGTGACTGACACATTATTAATAAATGAAATTTGACGAGAGATTGAACGCGATGCCGAAGAAAGAAAAAGGAAAAGCAACGAAATATTATACATTAAGGGTGCTAGACAATTATTATCGCAATACTTTAATCAATCCTTACGATAATTTTATTTATACACTCATTTTATATTCACGAGAATTGTGCGAAAAGCGCAACGTGCACATTTTTCCATAATTCTCTACCTAATGCTGAATGGCATTAAGCAATTATGCAGGGAACATCTTGGTTCGCTAGTGCTAGTAAACGCGATAAACATCAACCTCCAAAATTGTGCTATTATTAAAGCACAAGCCGCTTGTGAGCCAAATGTTCTATATACCAATAAATCGTGATAAAGCTTTGGCTAAAAGTATTATTGGCGCTTGGTACTACAATGTAAAGATAATGGTGGACTAATAAGAAAAGCAAACGAATACTGAAAGGATAACACTTTGGAAGGTCTCCTAATGAAGAGTAGAAATTACGGTTCAACAATGGCGCAGAGCTAATTTTTATGTATTTTACAATGATACGGATGGTTATTTGACAGACATTATTCTTATTAGAATTTTAACATGATAATTCTTCTCGTCGATTGATGTTGGCGATCGATTACCTCAATCGCTTTTACCTCTTTAAAGCTTGACGCTATCTACTACGAGTTTCATCATTACGTGCCAACAATTACATAATTCATCGAGACAATGCCTATATAACATTAGCCTGTATAATATTATTAATTAAGCTTAACGAAAACTCATTAGCGAAGGTTCTTAGTTATTGCCACTAAAATAATAGTAAAAGCGCTTCGAATACAAATTTACTCACACTACTCTTTTCAAATTCTTTCAGTAACTACGAAACAATGCGTGTTAGGAATTTAACCTAATTAAACATTGAATAGATACATGTTTTTTGTTGCTTCAGGTCAGTTCGTTCGGTGAGGCTACCGTTGGTGACTTCAATGACGACACGGAATGTCTAATTCGCATTGATCAGAATAAAACCAATAAGTAAGTGAAAATTTATTGCACTATTTTCTGTTGAGCGTAAAATTATCTATACAGTAATTTGTCGTCGTTGTAATATTATCGGATGATTTACAATATACCGTAATCATAATGAGAACTTGACTTTCCTTTTGAGGGTTTGGGATCAACTTAAACGGCGATCCAGCTTTCAAGTATTACCAACACTAGACTCACAAAGAAAAACAATGGGAACCGTTAGAGAACTAAATCATCCTGCCTTTCAGAGTATTCGCATTGTCGTGGTACATATAACATTTTATTTAATTATTAACATTCACTGCGTTCCTTGCGATACTGTAATTTTATAAAGATATTTAGTCCTATTACAAGCGCATATATACTCAAATGAATTAATATACACATAGATGAATTAAAAACAATATATTATATACTGTTTGTATAATACATTATTGATTAGTATAACAAAAATACAATCCAATACTCTACATATCAAAGATGAATCTATGCATATCGTGTTGATAACTCGTAATAAGATTAAATCTTCAATGTCTCTATTATTGTTGAATACGATCGATTACATTCGAGCGATACCTTTCTTTTAACCAAGACGTCATTAAAACACGTTAAATTATTTTATCTAGATTGAAAATAGCAATGGAGATCATCATCAGGCAACGATTGTAACTCTATCGAAGCTTATAACAAGCCAATCGATGCAGCAGTGTTTACAATTCATCTATACAGGCAATTTCGACAAGCGCTATCACGATCTTAAAGTGAGTAAATCTATATAACAACGATTGATATTTAAAAAATTATTAATTGATTCTTAATAAGCATTAAAATATTAATTATAGTTAATAATTGGTTTAATATGTTATTCGTTAAAGTGATTGACACTTTAAAATTATGAAATTAATCTTAACGACACTTACGAAAAGAATGTTACATTTTATGGAAAATTAATACATCAAAAGATTATATCGAACTGCTATCGATATCAATATTAATTTTTTTATTATTATCATTTTCTTTTTTTTTTTCTTTTTTTTTTATGTTTGTTTTACTTCAACATGTTTATTTCTATTATTTGATAAGATATTGTATATACATTTTAAAATCTTTATAACTCTACGTTGAAAGCAAGGATTTTTACTTTATGAACTAGCTCGCCGAAAAACCTAATGTAATCTATCGATTATTAAAAAAACATCTGTCACTTTGAAAATCAAGTCACCTCACCGAGAGACAAAGAAAATTCAAACTCGTATTTGTATACTAACAATTCAACTGTAAAAATAAAAGTCATTTGGAGTAATTTCGATAGTCAACTAACATAACTGTGGTTCTTTCAGACAGCTCCTATTGGGCTTCGACTGGTTAGTACTACATGTATGTGTTAGACGATATCGTGGTATGTAATGTAAAAAAAAACCACACGTAAGGGATTTGTTGATAATTAATCATCGCATAATGTTATATTGACTAACGTTTATATACATTTATTATCGCTTATACATATTAGAAAAGAGAAAAGAAAACAGAATAGTAATATAAAATATAATATAAAATATAGCTTACAATTATTTAAACAGCTGGAAAAAAAAAAAAAAAAGTAGACATCAAGGATTAAAATATCTATTTTAAAGATAATATTAAAATAAAAATTTCATAAATATTACATATAATAATGATATATTAATAATTGGAAAAATACATATTATGTTTTTACATTGGTGTTTTAAATTCATACTATCTATCCATCCATCTATATATCCATCTATTTATTTGTTTGTTTATTTAACGGGATCATTTTGAGTAAAGTGGCGCCGTATTAGTAATAGCTAGAATATAAACCTTGAGTACGAAGACTAAAAACGGCACTAACAAAAAGCGTATTGATCAAGTGAAGACTAGTTCACATTAATGCAAGATTAGCGTAATTTACAGTTAATCTGCATTTGTAGTTGGGATCTCGTTAACCCTTGTGATTGCAAGGATGATGACTTACATGTCCATTACTAGTCACGACGGGAGCAACGATACTGCGAATATTAAATATTCCATGCTCCGTAAAATAAATATTAATACAATGCTAATTCAATTTGATAAAAGTAAGTACAATAATATTGTCTAAAAAAAAAAAAAAAAAAAAAGATGTTATTTTATGAATGGGAAGTATTTCGATCTTTATAGAGGAAAAAATAATTAGTCCTTGAACTTTTTTTTACCGAGCTTTATTGAGCATTGAAGCACAAAAAATACTTTTCATGGCTAAGTTTAAGATTCTTTCTTTTGACAAAATTTTAAATAAGATTATGAATTATACGGATTTTATTTTTTATTGAATTCGTGTAAGCGAAAATGCATAGGTAGTATATGTCACGTGATATTAAAAAATATTATTATAGCATTGATTTACTCCAGTAAATCTTTGTGAACTCATCATTTATGAATTCCTATATCTTTGTAGAAAATCTCAAGAACTAGTCTTGGCATAACGTATGTTTCAGTTTGAGTAAAGCACTAAAACTTTTATATGCGTTTTCTATAGTCCAAAATCAACTTTCACATTATTTATACATCGATCATGCACATACATGTATCTGCCCAAACATTATTACTTATTTTTAATTTAAGCTACGTCAATACGACACATACGCTGAAGGAGCATTCCAAATCCAATTTCACTTGCGGCTGCTTTATTTGACAAATATTACAAAGAATTATTCTTTTATTGTCATATACAATTATTCCAAGCGATAGGAATTATTTCGTGTATATGGGTACATTAAAATAAATGAAAATAGTAAAGTTTTATAGTTGTTACAATTATGTTTTTAGTGTCGCATAAAAGATCCACATTTTAATATTATGCAAAAAATTTTACTGAATTGAAATATGCATTTTTTTATTCGATGAAATGCCTGATCTTTAAGAAAATTCGTAAAATCGTATTTATTAAGATTATTTATATATGCTAATATTTGATAATTTAGAGCTTAAAAAATTATATCAAAGACGTACTTAAATATACTTAGTAAAGAATTGATAAAGATTTTCTATGATATTAACCATTAGAATATGATTTACAAATGGTGTAAGAGTAACTTTAAAAATTTTTTATATTTATGATGTATGATTTATATCTATTAATATTTGTCATGATTTTTTTCTAAAAATTAAGCTTGGTAACTCAGTATGATTTAACACGATATTAATAATCTACAACACTTATTCAACATTTGCTTGTTAATTAAATATAGAAAAAAATATCTAGTTTATCAATGTTTGGTTCACATTTTTGATTTGTCATTAGAATTTTTATCTTAAAAATTCATGTTCTTATTGCTTTTTGTATGAAGTTTAGATATTCATCCAAAAGTTAATAAATAATAAAAACAATTTAAATATAATAAAATATCATTGCTTCAATGTAAACAAGATTTTCATTAATAAACTTTCATAATATATTTGAATAAGTTTCATCGGTAATAGCTACTAACCTATTTAAATATTCAATTTCTACTACTATACGTTAATTATTGATATAATAATTAATTATTACGATAAAAATACGAATTATAATATAAGTGAAGATTAATAATACATTAATTTGTTAATGTGAGGTTGAGAAATAATAAAGTAATGTGAACAATAAATTGACATGTATAAATTTAAAACGGGTGTTCAATAATTATATATATATATATATATATATATATGTGTGTGTGTGTGTGCGCGTATGTGTGTGTGTGTGTGCGTGTGGTTTGAAAGTTAATATAATTTGATAACCGAAGAAGCAAGAATTAAAATATAATGAGTTAACATTAATTAACATCATCATATACAATTAACATATATCAAAATATCATATACTTCTTTATGAAATTCGATGCTCATTCATCTTCATTTACAGGAATTCAAACAAGCGGCTGAATTTTTGCAACTACCGCAGCTTCTAATGGTTTTGGACAATATGCAATCGCGAGAGCAATACATGAATAGCGACATGAATAACCAATTCAAACAAATTGTGAGACAAAGGCTCGAAACACTATGCCTCGAACAAGGTGAGCTATAAAACTAAAATTCAATTTCTATTTAATACGATAATCGCATTAATTTTTTAAATAAGATTTTTAATTTGTTTTGAAATCTTTTATCTAGAACAATCAAATTTAGCTCGTTCAACGAATACTGTCGAAAAAACGCGAATTCCCCAAAATTTGGTTGTAATAGCAGTGAAAATCATAGGATTATAAATTTTTTTTCATTAATATTATAAAATAATTTGCATTTTATTCTACTGGTCCATATTAGATTGATAGTATCCAGTAATGCATATTGCTTGACGAATTTACATTATCAATGTTGTCGAAGCCGCCTGTTTTTACATAAATTTTTTATCGATCATAAATTTTCAGGACTTTTTGCTGATGTAGTTTTTGATTTGGATGACGGCAGCTTGCCAGCTCACAGAGCCATTTTAACTGCTCGATGTGACATGATGAAAGCTATGTTTTCCGGTGATTTTCGCGAGAGCAGTGCAAAAATTGTAAGTATTGGCGAGGCGGCATTGGTAAATAAATACTTTTTGATATTTAATTTGTAGGCTAAAAAACAAAAATGTATATAATATATAATCTGTATAATAAATTATTGAAAAAGAATATTTCATAACTGTAAAATAAAATAAGAAATATATAACTACAAATTGTCCATTGCATAAAACACTTATTAATTCAGAGCTGATACTATTAATAATACACTGTCTAAGTTATTGCTATTTGTTATTATTTGTTAATCATACTCGATAATGCTGAAAATTAAAAAAAAAAAAAAAAAAAAAAAAAAAAAAAATACGTTTATTTATTATAGTAAAGTAATATCGTATTATAAAAATAATATTTAGAAAATCATGGCGAATGAAATTATTAAACAATATCAGTGGAATATTCTGTTTGATGAAAATGAATGTCCTTATCTTCGATTATAAGATACATTTTATAAGATATTAAAAGTCTATCGAGAACGAAAATAATTTTTCATTAATAAAATAATTCGATATTTGATAACCAAAGGTGTAAAAAAGAAAATGAAAATAATGCATTGTTCGTTAACTATTTGCGAGCACAGCTTTTATCCATATGCAGTACTTATAAATGCACCGTATCAAAATGTACTAAAATACCGTATAAATAATGTCCTAATTGCTGATTTAAATATTATATTCACTTAGATTGTATTTCCTGGCGTTCGTGAATATACATTCCACAAACTCCTCTGTTATCTATACACGGACGAAGTTCCAGCAATATCGTCCGCCCGATGCTTGAATCTCCTTGAATTGGCTAATCGATTATGTTTACCACGTTTGGTAAATCTTGTGGAAAATCGCGTTATCGAGGATTTGGACAGACTATCGCAAAATGATGGAAACGAGGCTGTAGAAAATTGTTTACGACTATTGGAGCCCTGTAAGGTAGGTACTCCTCTTACAGTCGTTTATTATAACAATTTTTTGTTCATTACGTCGAGCTATGTCGCGTAATATATCGATAAGAAAAAAATCAATAAAGATGCATTCTTTATGAACATTATGTTGGAGAAGATAAAGTTTATCGCTAGTTAAAAATTAAATAAAATGGTTGTTTTAAATTTTTAAATAAAAGTGCAATAAACTGAAAATTATCTAGAATGAAGTATTACGCAATTATACGCGTAACATGATTAGATTTAGATGTTTTTTTTTTTTTTTTTTTTTTTTTTTAATACACATACGAACTACTTGGATAGATGAGAATATGACAATAACTCTATAGATATTGAACAAATATATTAGTAACTATGCATTTAAAATCACTTTGTTTTATTAAACGTTCCCAGTCTGTATTATATATATATATATATATGTATATATGTATATGTACATTGTAAAATTTTTACGAACACAGATATATATTGATAAGAAAATATTGTAATTATAGTTGCATAATGCAGACCAACTCGCCGATTGGTGCATGAACCATTTATGCGTCAATTACAATAAACTCTGTAAAATGTCACCTCGTAGTTTACGACTCCTGCACCCTGAGAATCAGGAATATCTAAGTGAAAATCGTTGGCCTCCTGTTTGGTAAGTTATTATAAAAGTTAGTAGGGCTATAAAATTTAATGACTTTGAAAATGATACGAAATGTCATTCTTGAAATTTTCATTATGTTTATTTTTTGTTTTTTTTTTTGTTTTTTTTTTTTGTTTTGTACTCAACAGATAATCTCACGCCTTAATTTTGGAGTTAAAGAAATTTTACTTTATAAAGATACGCGCAATTACATAAAAAAAAAAACCGTATCTTATTAAATATAGAATTTTTATTAAATAATAGCACTTTTTAATTATCTCTACTTATGCTTAATAATTTCTTCTCAAACGGACGCGTTTCCATAAAAAAAAAAACATCGTATTTTTTATATTTATCTGAATTTCCTGACACATCTAAAATAAAAATCAAATATCAAGTCATTATAGGGCTCTTTTCATCGAAATCGAGAGAGCCTGCAATTATTGAAAATACAAGACATTTCGTGTTAAGATAGTACCGCCGTCGATGTACCATCGTCCTTTCCGACGGTATATTTTGTCTCCTTGTATATTGCTCGTAACGGATAATACTGCATAAATTGCTTCCGAACTTTCTAAAATAATGCCAACATGCTATCCTAACAAACGCGCACGTCGCCTAAACGTCAAGCGGAAAATGGCGGCGAGGCAGCTTTCCAGTGGTCTCGAGGCTCTTAACTCTTCTAATTTGCTGAATCGCTGACTCTAGGTATCTCAAGGACTACGACTACTACCAGAAATGTTTGGCCGAGCAGGATCGCGAGAGCAAGCCAACATTGAAACGGAACCGCAATCAATCAAGCGGCGGCTGCCTCTGCTTCTCGAGTTCCAACAAGTCGCGGCGCTCCTGCTCCGGCATCCTGGCGACCTCGACGACCACGACGACGATGACGACGACTACGACGCAGCTCGCGAGCGAGCCTACGTCCGAGCGCCAACTTTTCGAATCGGCCGTGATCGCCGACGCCACGGATAGCGTATGACAGGGGCCGAGCGGCCTGCGCCGCTCCATCAAATTCGTCCTCGTCCTGCCAATATTTCTCGTCGTTATCTGCACGATTTTTACCATTTTGATACTGCTACAGATTTACGCTTAAGCGACCTCGAGTTTTTTTTTTTTATAGCAACGCCCGAAGCAGTGCACTTCGGTTTTTAGAGGACTTTTATTTGTTTCAAGGGGTGTGCAAAGATAATATTTGTGACTGGCGATAAGCGACCGAGCGAGCGCCTTTACATTCTTACCTGGAGAATTTCGATTTTTTGAAAGCGAGGATTAATGGCCGAACCGCGCCAATAACTCCTCTATTAATGCGTAAAGTTTAGAATTGAGTCACGAGACTTTAAAGCTATCGTGTGTTAACTTGACTTAACTGAAAATCATACTGTTTATAAAAATCTTTGGTGTTTTGATTTTTGTTTAAGAAAATTATATGATCGTGTTTGCTTGAAAATTGAAAATTGCTTACAAAGATAAGCTAGTATTGGCGAATGAAGAAAAGTATATTTTATTTTTAATCCAGTCAATTATTAGATAATGTCGGTCACTAGTACATTTTCGAACATAAAGTATATCTTTCATACTCCTCATAACTTTTCCTCTCACTCAACCACTCATTCGTCTCTCTCTCTCTCTCTCTCTCTCTCTCTCTCTCTCTCGCTTTATTGATTATTTTCACTAACTTGATGTTTTGTATAACATTATTATAACGATAGTAAAAATATTAAGGCTTATGAATAATTATGGACTTTTATCTAAAAAAAGCTATAAATTGTAAAAGTAAATTAACCTATCCTATCGACTAAGTTGCATTATTCAATTTTCATATCGTATTTTCATATTGATATATATTCTCTTAAATATAAATCTCAATTTAAGCATTTTATTGACCGTTAAAATACTTACTCATGTTTCGTCTTCTATTTTTCAATTTTTCAAATTAACGCTTATTATCACAATTTATATTGAATATATATTTGATAAAATGGATATTATATCGAAAATTATCGAAAAACAATTACTTTCAATAAATAGAATCGATACTTTATCTTGGAATATAATGAGATTTTTAGTTTTTAAAAACTGAAAAACGACAATTAATAAATAAAGGAAAAATTTAGTCATTCTTATGTATAATGTCCGTTTTATGTAAATATATATATATATATATATATATATATATTAAAATACAAGTAAAGCGTCATAATAATTATAAATTTGACATATCGCCTTACATTTTGTTACGCCTATACTTATTTACTTTACAATTTTCATTTTGTACTTTACTTCTGGTTTAGAGTACAATAATTGATGAAATATCATTGCTGCAAAACTTTTAATGCGTATTTTTAATTAACGGCATATGTTGAACAAGGAAATATCATGATGATGATTATGATGATGATGATGATGATGATGATGATGATGACGACGACGACGACGATGATAATAACAAAGAGGATTTTAAAAAATTGAGATGTTTATTATTTTTTTATGAAGAGAACAAATTCAGATCTATACAAATTATATACTCATTCTCTCTTTTAATTATTTAAGAAAAGCTAAACAATTATGTTAAGAACGACAATGATAAGTATTTTTGTACGGCTTTAGGAAATGTTATAAATCGACTGGACATGTTAAACGGTGATGTATATCGCAGAAAAACAGAAAAGTAACGAATTTTTAAACTAATGCCAGAAATGAAAGAATGTCGTTGAAAGAGTATTTTGGGAATTGATAGTTAATTCGATTTTTATAAATTCTTGAAGAATGATGATACCCATGATATACAGCAATTAATGCGTTGATCGCTTAATGCCATACAATAAATAAATCTAATTTATTTGCAACGAAATTTACAATAACGGACATGAAGGAAATATAACATTTGCGCTCTTCAATCAAATTTCTATAAAAAAAAAATTAAAAAAAAATTGAATGTTATTAAAATAATTATTGAGAAAGGCTACCTACTCTCGTTTAGCGTGAATCAGTATTTTCGGTCTTACCGTGAGAATTATTTTGGAAGTAGATTTTCCTCGTTTGTATTTAAAATCGATTGGTGTATAAAAGAGAAAGCATATCAGATAGTCGAGAAATACTGAAAATATACATGGGTATACACTACAGCGTATACATACACATTATACATTAAATTAGCGATAATTGTCTGGCTGTAAGTATGAAAAAAATTTCAAATGAACAAAAAAAAAAAAAAGAAAAAAAAAAAAAAAAAAGAACTAGATGTGCTAGTAATTTTATGAAAAAATTATTAAATTAAAAAAAATTCATTACTACTGCATATTCACTTTTTGGTCGATTTAAGATTCGAAAATTATATTATAAATTTTTTTATGTATGAAAATGCAAGGAATTTCGCATGTTTAATTATGTTTACGACAACGTAGTATCGAACATAAGGAGCACGAGTATTATAAGAATTTTGTACGTAACTCATAATAAAACATTCACCCTTTGAATGAATTGCTTGCGTATTTATTTATTTATTTATTTATCTATCTAGCTACCCCCAAATATAATGATTACTATTAATTTACTTAGTATTATATACAATTATATTATACTATTATTTCATCTTAATGATCTATTCGTAGTAGATCTATTAGTAGCTAAGCTACTAAAAATCTTAAAAATATTCAGCAAGAAGACAATAAAATCACATTCGCGCAATAAATATAAAAAAAGAAAAGGATCTTTTCATAGTTTCGTATCTGGTCAAATATGAAAATAAATAACAGTATCGATTTACTTAATTCTAACGCAATTTTTATTTAAAATTATTTTATGGTACTGCCTGATTAAACTATAAATTAATAACTATAATATAATTATTTACACCATACATTTATTTGCGCACGTGTTGACTTTGGTATAAATGATTTTTTCTACATACTCTATTATAATTACTATCATCTAAAGCATTAATTATAATAATATTATACCGCAATTAAAATAAAATGTATAGGTAAAATGTATAATCTAAATAGGATAATAATATTATTTATTGGCTTTACCTGTTAAACACATTTTCGCGTGCTAAATGTATGATTTTAAAATAAATTTTTTATATCTCAGCATGTCCGTAGTAATTAATTTAAAAAAAAAAAAAAAAAAAAAAAAAAAAAAAAAAACAGTTATTCCACGCCGAGTTTGCATGCTGCGCATTCATTATGAAACGCGAATTAAAAAAAAAATGTACGTTTAATGTGTACTTAAAAATGTAATTAATCGATTGCACTGCGGTATTAGACTTTATTACTTTAGAGGCTTGAGTTATTAGAAAATTCAAACGTACTTTGTCATTCATAATAAAAAATAATATACATGGTGTAGTGAAGAATTTAAGAATATTATTATAATATCCGATAAGCGGTTAAACGGACTCGTGCATGTCATCAGAGTAGTCGTAATAAATTAGAAAATTTTTTAATCTTAATTTACCTTTAATGAAAGTATAAAATAATTAATACAGCAAATATAAAATGTATTTACTCATTTATGATGGTACAATATTATGGTTATAATTAAAAATAAACCATTGATGAATAACTGGATGTATAAGAATTGTTTTATTTAAATTTAAAGACTATTTTCAATTAAATCTTGATAGTTCCAGTAAACTGTTAACCATTATATTGTATAATCTCTGTTTAATAATTAAAAAAAAAAAAATCAAAATATACTCAAAATATACAAATGAATTTATAAATGATTATTGTTCTAATATATACTGAAAGTGATATTAACAATCGTGTTATTTTGCAATAGTCATTAATATTTGTTTATGTGTACAAAAGCATCTTTTATATAATATTGCTAATATAATACTTTAGAATAAAAATTCTTAGTTTATTAAACATTAGAATGACGTTACGTAACTTTATTAAAGCGTGCTTAAGACTCTCAATTGGAAAATTATTTCTATTGAAGTTCAATCGCCTCATTTCAAATAAATAGGACATTCATTTTTATGTAATGTAATATTATTTTTTTCTCTAGTCGATAGACGATAGATTTTTTTCTATTTACGATATTGTATTAATCTGACATCTTATAAGACCTCGCGAGTTTAGTTTCAATTTATCCATATAATTAATTAATGAAATAGCTTATTTTTATTGTTTATTCTGATTTTATAATGTTATATATATATATGAAAATTGCTTCTCAAAGTTTGACAAGAAAAAAAAATTGTGTAATTAGTGCCTGAGAAACAAATATTATTGAAGCATCGGGAAATGACATCATTCGATTGAATTTAATAAAATTCACCTTGAAGTTAAAATGAAACAAAGACAGAATCATACCTTTACATGTTAAAATTATGATTATGTCTTATCACTATTGATGAATATCTAGTTTTTCATAAAGATAATTGATTAAAAGAAAAAAAAAAAAAAAGAAAAAAGAACAAACAAAGAATATCTTATTCTAAATAAATAAACGTTGTATATTTCGAAAGTTTGAATTTGAATGGAATGCAAACGAATGAAAGTTGAATTTGAATGATAAACAAACAAATGAAAGTTGGGTCTGAATTTCAAATTTGTATTATCAATTGCAGATATGCGAGTGTACGTAATATATATTAATTAAGAAAATTGGACGCTTGCATTTTAGCATTCGTGATTGTTGACTTTTATGCTCAAATGCGATACAAGTGATTTTTAAGTAAAAAGTTAAGGGATTCGATGTGCTAGGAGGTAATGAAATGGATGTAAAGCTAAGATAAAACAGAAAATTTTTTTATTGTATAAAATTGGAATTGAACTTGAGCCAAATACGATTTATCGTACGCGTCAAAATGCATGGATTGCTGCATTAGATAAGGAATGCATCGTTACACAAGAGATACACAGATAGATAGATGAATAGATAATGGGTAAGTTAGTTGATGGGCGCTAGAGGGGGAGGGGCATAGTGAGCAAATGAGAGAGTGAGTGAAGCGACGTGGCGAGCGGGGGTAAGGTGGGGATAAGAAGTGGGTGAGCGGCGGGTGGGGCGTGATGGGGTGAAGAGGTGGGTGGGTGGGTGAGGGGGAGGGGTGATATGAAAATTTGTAAGCGAAAAAGCAATGGCCATAATGAGACGCCGAAGGACGATAATTACAGCAACGTACGGTAAGGGACAGTCAATTTACCCGAGAACCGTTACGCAGCCCGTTTGCCCATTTGCTGCTCGTCGAGTCGACGACGAGCAGACGAGCGAGCAGAGTGTGCACCTTTTTCTCCTTCTCTCTTTACCGTCGCGGGTCATTGTCATTTGTCATAGGCCTCTCTGGCCTCCACTTGGTATTCGCAATCCCTCCATCGCGTGAGAGGTGGCTGATTCGTTTTGAAAGAAATCATCAGTCTCGCAGGAGGGCCCGCGGCGTCGCCCTATCAGCGCTCGGCGGAGGAACGTCGCCGGCAGTCGAGCGACAGTAGTGCAGAGCAGCGGGTAGCGTTAACGAGGCCCGTTATGATAATCGCCGGTGGCAGAGCGACCGAATCCCCGATTCCCCGCCGCATCCTTGGTCAAGTCGTGTAAGCGCGAGCAGTGGCTATCGCCGTCGCCGTCACCGCTGAACGAGCGTGGACTCGTGTCTCGTGTCTCATCCTCGCGTCTCTTTCCTCTCTCTCCTCCTCCTCCTCCTTCTCCTCTATCTCATCCTCCTCCACCACCTCCTCGTTATCTCGGCCCTCTACTCCGTGCGCGGGGTCTATGTTTTGCCTCACAGAGGCGCCGACGCGAAACAACCGAAAAGCCATTAGCTGCGGTGGTTGTAGCAGCAGTTGTAGCGGCAGTTGCAACGGCAGCCAGTTGGGAACATCGAGGAGACGAGCGACGACAACGACAACGACGACGACGACGACGACGACGACGACGACGACGACGACAACAACAACAACAACAACGATGATGATGACAATGCCGATGACGATGACGATGACGGTGATGATAATAATGATGTTGATGACGACGACGACGACGATGTGTTGTGATGTGCAGTGCCGCCGATGATAAATCGTTATTACACGGCCGCGCCTCGTCCATGTTATTTGGTGAGTTGTGTCGTGGCTCGACGTAAAGAGAACCCCGGAGGATGGAAGGGCGAGTACCGAGATCGCACGTTTGCTCATCTGTGTGCGTGCGCGTGTGAGTGCGCAAGTGGCTCTCGTTCCCTCCCGCGAGCTGTCTCGTCCGCGGATTTCACGTTTCAAGAGCGAAGCAGCGCAAGCTGGGGGAAAGAAGCCCACTTTATCGAATAAAATGCGTCGTCACCTTTCTCGTTCCACCGAGCAAACGGAAAAAAAGACTGAGGATTGCGCGGATGGCTGATGAAGGTCCGTGAGGCGGACGTCGCGCACACGCGTCCACATACATTTCTAACGTGCATATATAGACTTAGTGGGACGGTGCGCCATGCTGATTCTCTCTCTCTCTCTCTCTCTCTCTCTCTCTCTCTCTCTCTCTCTCTCTCTCTCGCACATTGACACGAGCAGGAAGTATTGTATGTCCAACGATTTTTTTTTTTTACCTCTGCGCCTCAGAATGCGAGCGCCGTGACGTTTAGCTTTTAATTTCTTTGGCACGCTCTTCCAAATTCACTTTCCTTTAATTCGCGTCGCGTGTCACCGTGTATGTTTGCACTCGTACGTACAGCCGCGCCCAAATAGCTAAGCTGTTTTGTCTTTCACCGAATCGTCTTCGTGTGGGGAAAAAAAAATGAAAGAGAGAGAGGGAACGACGTACCGCGCAAGCTACTTAACCTTCTTGCCGGGCGAAATATTTGCTCGGAACTCGGAACACTTCGGTTCTTCTTTCTCAATTTTTTTGCGGTTACCCCTTCCACGTTGTCTTTATATCGATGGTTGACTCTTAGCCTTTAAAAATGTATTATCATTATAATGGGTGACGGCTTGACGTAAACAATACGAGTATTCACTCGCTTTCGCTAAATTTTCGTAGTAGTTCTGTATGAAAATTTCACTATAACCTCAATCCAAAGTGAGAGGGAGTGTCAGAAAAAAAGTGCCAATGTAAAAAGTATGTCATCATCGTTTATCTTTCTCGGATATGTATATAATTTTATTTGATATTGTTTGTTGCATTTAAACGACATAAGCTCCGTAAGTCATAAGGAATTTCTACCGACTCTCTTATGCTTGTAAACAGGATGTGACATCTATTAAGAATCCACACCCACTTGTAAAATCAATTGTGCATTAAGTCAAGTCGGCCTTTATATTCTGTTTCTTCTTTCTGTGTCGATTACATACGTAGTCTCGCCATTTATACCTAGTGCATATCAGAAATTCCTTGGTATGGGTGTCATAGATCCATGTTCAATGCAGCACAATAAATGACTTTTTTTATCGGCTTGATAGAAATAGTTTACGGCACCTGTTGCATTTTTACACAGTGACTATTTAACGGTAGGATAAGAAAAGGTAATATTGGTGAATAAACTAATGGAAATCTTTATTTAAAAATATGTATGTGCATATAGAACCTTTTTTTTTATTCTACTGAATCATTCTCAAGATTTTTCCTTCATCTTTTTTTTATACAGTAATTTAGCCAATTTATTACTGAATTTTTTGATAATATCTTATCAAGTCTTATCGTATCTATCTAATACAAATTATATATTTTTGTACGATAAATAAAGGATTATATGTTATTACTATTGCTTTTTTAAATTATCGAAGCAGCAACAGCAGTAGCCGTATGATATAAAATAAAATATTTATTATCGCTGTGGTATTTGAAAAAATTCAATTAATCATTTTTGTCCAAATTGTTGCAATTATTACAAGGACATAGATAAATGATAAACATAATTTATTACAAGTTTAGTTTCATTGTATTATCTTTGATTATTGGTATGTTAGATAAATTCTTTGTTGTAAAAGATCTTTAAAGTATGATAATTTTTTATTCCCAATAATATTAAATTGCTTAATATATAGTAAATCTAATTTAATATTTATACATAAACAATATTTACTTATACAATTTTATTGCTTGGACATTATTTGTTGATACAATAAGCCACAAAGAATAATCTTTTGAAAAAAACAAAACCTATATTTCCCCTGTTGATAGATAAATCAATCATACAATCAAGCATTAACGATTAAGTTTTACAATATTGATTTAGGTGCCAGCTGTGTAGGAAGTCTGCCATTAGGATGGGCAAGCTCTTGTCAAAGATCTTTGGCAACAAGGAAATGCGCATTCTCATGCTGGGCTTGGATGCAGCCGGCAAAACCAGTATCCTTTTAATATTTTAACAATGTCTGAAATTACTGTCTACTTATAACAAAAATAGCCTAAATATTTGCTTCTATTCTTTATATAAGTAAAATTATAAAAATGTACTGATGTTATGAGGAGTATTTTATTTTAATTACACAACATGTAAATAAGTATGATTAGTTTTTTAAAATAGTTAAATTTTTTTTTCATGAAACTTGGGTTCCTTCTAAAGATATGTTCCTATAAAATTTTTCTTATGAGCAAGAAGTAAAATATTCCAAACACTGATATTGTAGAACAAACATATTTATTCTAGATAATAATCAAGTTTGAAACAGAATTTGTGAAAGGAAAATTATTGTTCAAAGGCATTTGTTTTATTTATCTATTTTTGTTGCAGAAAATGTATCAATTTATTATTTAAGCTACTTATGCCATAATTTAGTATAAGAAATAATTTAGATTTATCAGATGTGACAGCTATTTTTAGTTTTTTCTAAACGACCGGTTAACTGGTCTGATAATGTGGATTTATCATTACTCCTACATACTCACATTGACAACATTGATAATTATATTTTGAGTGGAGGCAGATTGATTAAAATGAAGACATAGTATAGGAGAGTTTAAAAAATTACAAATAAATTAATCTATATACTAGAAATAATTTTAACATTGATAAAAAAATGGCTGATATTTATTTTTTTTTTTTTTTTATTTTTTTTCTTTTTATGAAACAAATAAAAATATTATTCCTTATTAAAATGTAATAGCTATTTTGTATAAACTTAAATTAGGACAGTCAGTGACGACTATACCAACCGTAGGATTTAATGTGGAAACAGTCACGTATAAAAATGTTAAATTCAATGTGTGGGTAAGTGTATTTGATATTATATATTCTATCATTTTAAAAGAAAAGTATTATTACTTTTTTTAATCAGAAATTGAAGAATTTCGTTAACTTATTTGATAGACTACTGATAATTATTGGATTTCAATCTAATTAATGTATTATCTAAAATTATTTTTATTATTTGTTTAGGATGTAGGAGGACAAGATAAAATACGTCCATTATGGCGTCATTATTATACAGGAACACAAGGATTAATTTTTGTTGTCGATTGTGCAGATAGAGATCGAATTGATGAAGCTCGACAGGAATTACATAGAATTATAAATGACAGAGAAATGCGAGATGCCATTATCCTTATTTTTGCCAATAAGCAGGATCTTCCAGATGGTAAATAGCATCTTCTCACTATCATTAATAAAATTTTTGCTACTTTAATAAACATTTAATAAATATTTTTATAAAGTATTTAATGCGCACTTAATTAGGTGAGAAAAGATTATCGTGATATAATTGAAAATATAATTATTAAATGTTGAATTATAAATATTTTGAAATAGTTTGAAAACTATACAGATATTAGCTTTACAATTTATTTTAATTTTTATATATATGTATATTTATGAATATTTATTTATATATACTCCTTTACTACCAATGTAAATTACTTCATAAGCCACATTAATTTATATATTAACATAGAGTTAGTTTAATTAGAAATTAGTAAAAACTAAAATAAAATTTTTTAAATATACTCGGAAGGATTTATTGTAACTACTCCATCATCTTAATATATTGAAAAATTTTCATTAAGATTAATAGACATTTATATACAATTATTATTTATCCAATTACTTGAATATAATTATAATTACTTATACTATTGAATTGTATTTAATTCTTAATAAATAGTAAGCAGTTATTCAGATTTATATAATGTCATTTATCCAATACATAATCAATATTCGCAATGGGCATAACATAAAGTATATAAAAATATTCATAAAATACAAACATTTCGTTGTACAATATATTAATGTAAAATATTTGCAATTTTATTTGCAATTGAATATAAACAATATACTATAAATATGATTTTTTAAGTATAAATATAAAAAAATGTTAATATGGTGATGAATAGTTGGCTTTAGATTAGAAATAAAAAATATATAATTTACATACTAAAATTGAAATTATTAATTTTTTTAAATTGACTTAAATTGACTATGATTAAGTTTTTCTTTTAGTATTTCTATATTTCAATTAATCATTTAGTTCAGCTTTAATGAATTTAATAAAAATAATCATTATAATTCAACTCACTTTTTATTAAAAGAATTGAACGTTATTAAGATCATAAATTTACTCATATATATTACGTATAATTGTTATTAAAATTGCACTGACTTCTTACAAATTCTGTGATGTAATGTAATTTAAGTGCATTAATAAATATATATATTTCGGTCTAAAATTAATTTCAATTAAATTATTACCCACTATATGAATGTTTCAAATATTGACGTTAATAACATTTAATTACTGTGATGAAAAATTGTATTAATCAAAAATAGTATTTTAAAATTATTTAAAATAAGTTTTTTTTTTTTTTAAATTACACCATAAACGAGTCGCAAATGGTTTGACATTTATATCAACTTACTTAATATTATTAAGATATCGACTTTACGCTCAGTAAACAATTACTAATTGTTTGTAAATACTTTACATAACATTTTCGATTTTTTTAATTTAAATAACTTTGTATTTTAATTATTTTTTGCATAGAAAAGAAGCACGCGATGAAAAATTTCAATATGCTTGTGCGTTACTATTATTATTATTATTATTATTATTATTATTATTATTATTATTATTAGTTTTTATTCTTTTTATTATGCAGTCTTTTTACTTTTTGCGTCAGTTTTCCAAATATAGCAATATTGAAAATAACTCGACGAAAATGTCTATACTTTGCTCTGAAGCTATTTAAGTATTTTTAATTCTTCAAAAGATATTAAAGTAAATAGTAAATAAAATTGTGTCATGATATCATTAGCGATTGAAAATTAAGTTAAAACATTCGCTTAGCACATACATCGATGGAGAAAATAATTAAAAGTCTTGAATTGAATAACCATAAGCAATATTATAATTATACAAGAAATTAAAATTTCTTCACCCTTATGGTTTATAGCTATGAAACCGCACGAGATCCAGGAGAAGCTCGGACTGACGCGAATACGAGATAGAAATTGGTACGTGCAACCTTCTTGTGCCACAACGGGAGATGGACTTTACGAAGGCCTCACGTGGCTGACCAGTAATCATAAGTTATGAGCAAGTGGTTGAACCTCTGTCACCACTTCATAAAACAATTCCATTATAGTGCCGCAAGATATGTGTATAAAAACGAAGTCGCGTGTGCCTATATGAGAATATGGAAAATAAAACAATTCGTTGAAATTCCTTCTACAGAATGGAAAAAACATACATAAAAAAGAAAAGAATTATGAATAATAGCACAATGGATAAGTGATGGTTAAATAAGGTATATAAAATAGTTATGTCGTCGATTTTTCATAGTTACAAATGGAAGTAGTTGTTAACTTTGGTAAAAGGGTTCATTTTGATCGGTTAATTACTCAGAAAATAAATTGATAGGGAGACGAATACTGTAAAAAAAAAAAATAAAATAAAAAAAAATAAAAAAATAACAAAAAAAGGAAAAATGAAAAAAAAACCACGAAAGAACAAATGGAAGCTTGTAAATTCGTTGTAGTTTGCAGCGCACGTGTGTGTAAATGAATCGGTAAATACGACTGTGCGCGCGAGGGATGAAGAAAGAATGAAAGAATGCAAGAATGAGTAAGTGAACATGTATGTATATTATGTATATCCTTCGCTCCCTTGTAAAGTTCCCAATACATTTTGAGTGTTCATAATAATCTCGTAATAAAGTGGGAAGAAGCGGTAGCGTGAAGTTTAAACATCCGGTGTAACGGTGTAATTCTGCTTTTAATTTTTGTACATGCCTTTGTTTTTTTTTTTTTTTTTTTAATTTTTACCACGTCTTGATGATTGAACGCATCAACTGGTTAAGATACAGATGTGTGATTGCGAAATACAAATTTTAGATAAAAATTCGTGACGATATTTTATCGAACACTTCCTTCCATGTACGTGTTGTAAAAGCAAGAAAATTAAAGCAGACCATATACTGGAAACTAGAGATTATTTTTATGTGTCATTTATCCGAAGGAAGAAAATGCTTGGATAGAAATATGAGCATTTGTTAAAAGGAAGATGTATAAAAATTATTTGTTTCGTAGTAACTAAGGATTATTATTTACATATCTCTAGCTGCCTTCAAGCTTAAATTTCGTAAAGTAGAAGTTGAAATTTCAAATTTTAACTATTTTGATTAGATCTAAAATTCAGAAAATTAACATCTAAAATTGTAACTAAATAATCGTGAAATTTTTTGGTTTTTTATTGTAAATATTATTAATTTGTATTTTAAGGTGCGTAAAAAAAATTTTCAAATTTTAGATCTATCATAAAAAATAGACGAAATTCAAGGTGAAATTTCATTAATTTAAAAATAGATAAAATAAATTTTGATGAGAATTTGAAATTTCAATTTTTTTGACTTTTTTTTTGTTTTTGTTTTTGTTTTTGTTTTTGTCAAATTTAAACTCGAAGACTATTTCAGAGAGACCAAGAGCGATTATAAAGAGAGAGAGAGAGAGAGAGAGAGAGAGAAAGAAAGAGAGAGAGAGAGAGAGAGAAAATATATATGCAAGCTAAATAATGGGCTATAGTAATAATTATGAGTAACTATTGCAAAGGGGCTTATTTTATTTATTTTTCATTAATAACAACATTACTAGCTCATGATACCAATCGCAATTTTGCGCGTCAGGTGAACTGATGAATAATCATAGGTATATTTAAGTTTAGTTTCATTCTCCCGTGAAATACTCGTCTCAAGTCTTCTTCGCTAGTTGAGAATAATAAAGAAATTAATATTTAATCGAAGACTTTTCTCTCTAACGAGATGCTGCGCCGAGTGTTAATTTTAACGAAAAAAAAAAATAAAATATATATATATATATATATATATATATATATATATATAATATGAATAAACCGAAACTAATCTATATCTATTTAAACGCCAAAAGGAGTTACACTTATTTAATAAATTTTAGATTTTCTGTGACTGTCACTTTTCTTATTTCATGCATATAATCTGTTACGTACAGACCAGTGTTCAACACTTACCGCCAAGGGGGTAAATATAGTTTAATGTAAAAGATTTATACTATTTTTGTTTAATAAAAGAAATATATAATAATAAAGTAGTAGGTTTATGGTATAGAAATTGCAATTTTACATGTTTTATAAAGAAAAGTTTTATTAATTCATTTGATATCTAATAGATTAATATTTTTATTATTTTCAATGATTATTTATATCATTTACAAATACTGCAGGATTAATTGATCGAAGGCGTTAAATAAATAAATCTTGACCTTATTTGTAAAATACTTATAAATATATATTTCAATGCCAGAAATTTTATTATTTTTTACAAAAAGATTTGAATGAACTGTATGTATCCCCTTTGAAAAAGTTCATTATTTCATTTATTCAGTTACATTCCACGAACGCAACGAGTCGGAACGATTTTCTAACGTAATCATGCGCGTTTGATATTTAATTACATTAGAAAAAGAGAAATTATAAAACATAGAATTTCTGATTTTTTATTTGAACTGATTAAATTCTATTTACATTGTTTTCTTCTTTTTTTTTCTTTTTTTTTTATGAAATTATTAAAAAAAAGAAAATAAAATTAGATTTAATGAATTCTCTTTTTCTTACAAATTATGTGTATTTTATAAATATTGTACAACCATATGAATTATAACCAGATTATCGTACTATGTGTTGACGTTTTGTTTAAACAAAAAAAAAAAAAACAATTTAATCAAATTGTCAAAGGCACAAAAATCGAAAATCATTCAATGAATAATTTATTTCCTTTTCTTATTGTGAAAAAGGAGATAAAGCGATTGATAAAATAAATGATTGTTTATCATTAAAACTGCACTAACGTTTTCTGTAATTATGGAAATAGAAAAAAATACACAAGAACTTATTCTGTACTTAACTTTTATACATAAAAAAAAAAAAAGAAAACAAAATAATTTCGACTAAACTTTGTATGTGAAATTATGTAAAATATAATAAAAATAAAGTATGTGCAATTTTTTGTGTATAAAAGTCATGAACATTTCTTGTGTGTTTAATAAATTTTTATCACACCTGCTCATTCTATTTTTATATCTTGAGTAATTTAGAGTAAAACAATTTGAATTTCGTTCGAGTATATAGAGTACTATATTTATCATTTTCAATTTTACATGAAGTTTGCAATAGATATATTATAAAACTGTATTTAAACACTTAAAAATTAATTTAATAATGTATTGTAACTTATTTGAAATAATGAGTAAATATTGTTTTATTCTGAACCATATACGATAAAGATTAAATTCATAAATCTCAATAATTGTAGTAGAAATGAATAATTTTATGTAATTAATGAACATAAATTTTGTATCAATGATTATGAGTAATAGTTAATATATATATATATATATATATATATAATTCACGATATTATCGTCGCAATTTAATGTCAAAATCATTAATATTATAAAATAATTTTATAAATTCATTGAAAAATATTGATTTAAATCTATCCATTTTAATCAAATGCTTGATTGAAATATTTTTCACAGTAGCACAAAATTTACTATATTATTTTCAATAGCAGAATCTGAATGTACAATGGCAAACGATAACACTTGAAGAATTAATCCTCTGAAAGCAAAAGTTTCTTTGTAAATAAAATTAAATTTACAACTGAAAGAAATAAAATGAAAGATTAAGTGTTTTTTGTACGTAATAAAATATTAATCTTAAAGAAATGAGCATTTTTAGATATTGCAATAAAATATAATTTATTTAAAAATTTAATATATACAGAATTATTTATTATTTTCATTTATATCGTAATATCTCCATTTGAAACGTCATGCGCTTCTTTCATTGTTATGTAGGAGTATACAAATTTATTTCATCGAAATAATAGCGAAAGGATAAATTAACACATGATAATATTAAATAATACAATTTATGTTAATTGTATTTGGTTTGGTTCATATTGAGAAAATATTTCTCAAAATTTTATACTCGGTGTATATGTCACATATATATATATCTACATTATATTTCTTATTTACTCATTAATTTAATAATATTACAAATAATGTTCCATATTCTATTACGTTATAAATTACTATTTTAATGAAATTCTAAATATTATTTATTAGACAAAATTATTCTTTAATGCCAAACATCCATTATGATTATTTTTTAAAAATTCTTTTTAAATGGCGCTAGTAAAGACTTAACTGTACCTGTATTTATATAATCAAAATGGGTTTGTAAATAACTAGGTGAAAAGAATTATTAATTCAATAATACACTGATAAAAGTTTAAATATATGAAAATAAAAAAAAAGTATTCCTTATAATGAAAAGTTACGATAGGATAATTCTATTACCAACTTGAAAAAGAAATTTTCTTGTTTATGATTAAATAAAGTTCTGACACTCATTAAAAGTTACTTAAATGCATTTTATTTATTTCAGGAAACATACAACTTACACATATTCAACGATGAAGTAAAAAATTACAAATGAATAAATGCAAAACTTTTTATAAAATACAGTGTAAAGTAACAAGAAACATACAAGTAAAAATTACAATATATTTCTTTTATTATTATTAACTTTTGATAATATCAAAATTGTTTTCATTAATTTTTATTCAAAACAAAATAAACAAACAAAAAAAATTATCTGCGGGTCCAACTTTTTAATATATTAAAAATAACTCATATTTTATGTTATACTGTATATTATAAAAAATATTGATTTTCCTTTATATACCAATTTCAACGAACAGTACATTAATGAGGGTAAAAGATTATAATTTTTATGCAAAAAAAGTATAATGAAACAATTTTTTTTAAAGACAAGCTATTACGTAAATTCTATAATATTAATAATTTTATGAATTTATAAATAAACTCGTATTATATTGATACTTTGTATTAAATTCCTTTTTTTAATATGTGGTTTCGTGTTATTAAAGAATTCCTAATTAAATAAATAGATTGTTGAGGATGAAAAACAGCTTATTCGCTTATTTAACAATCAAGTTAATCGATCTATTAAAAAATTCTCTCGATTTATACTTTCACGTTTGTTATATCTAAGCAACAAAAACAATCGGTAGATCAATTTTGTAAAATGTCAAATTAATGTCTTGCTTATGGTTTAAAAACTATATCCTATTGATTTAAATACAGATGTACGTACACGCATACTTATAATTTTTAATTGTAAAAAACTTGGATGAAAATTAAAAAAAAAAGAATGCAATATTAGCATTGAAAAAATAATTGTAAATTAATTGAAAAATAAATACACTTTATAATCATGTATTTAATATTAGCTAAAAACTACATACGAACAATTTCTTTTTACTCTTTTATAAAAGTTTTTGTCCTTTTTTGTTAATGGTTTTATCTTTGAGAATGCCTTTAAATGAATTCCCGTGAATATTAACTATTGTTTAAATAACGGTTGTTATAAGTTAGAAAATTTTTGTAATGTAATAGAAAATCTTTTCTATATATTTATAATATTTTTATGTTAACATTTTCCTTGAAGGATTAATAGGATTTATTAGCACGGGGATATTAATTTACAAATAATATATTTTTATTTAAAAAGATTAAACGTGACTCTAAATTATAACTTCTATTATGAATTTGTCGTCAATTTTCATAATTAACATCATTAATCCTCTCTATTTATTTTTCTATTTGTAATGTAAAAATATTTTTTTAATATAAAGCTGGCAATCCGATGGCATTAATTATAATAAAAATTGTCGGTAACTTGTTAGACTTTAGAATTTAATTTAACATTAAAAGTAGTTGAAGCTTAAATATACATTAAGTATTTTAGAATAGATACTTGTGAAAGGTTATTGAACAGTGATGTTATTATCCTTAGATTATATATAATTTATAGATTAACGTAATTAATCATGTATTAGCTTTATTTTACAAATAAAAAACCCTGAATAAAAATTTGAATTTTCGACTTCAAATTCTCCCACACAATGTATTTAGAAGAGAAAAAAAAAATTTATATTCGTTTTTATTTTCATCTAACCGAATATAGAAATATTTACTTTATTTTATAAATAGAATTAATAGATTATTTCACGGATTCACAATTCTAAAAATTAAAAAAAAATTTTGCATTACGTTTACATTAATATACAATTGTTGAACACGGGTATTTTTATAGAAACACAAGTATAATAAGCAACTAAAGTAGGAAAATGAAACTTTTCGATAAATATTCATTAAAAATGCTTGGACTTGAAGATGTACGATTATAGATTAAGTATGAAAGTATAGAAGTGAACTTATATGTAACATGGACCGAATGGACCGAGCCTTCATTGCATATAATTTACTCGAAGCTCGAATAATCAGTAACTCGACTTTCCACCATCATTCCGGAAAGAAAGAAAATTTTAATAATTCTTGAATACTTCGCTCAAAGGGAATGCGTAGGATTAATAATCAGTGCACGAACAATCGTCAAATAATGCATTCGGCCAACTTTAATAATCCGCGCTTCTTATTTGCCTTAATAGTAAATGCAAAGCAAACCATAATTTTGCAATCTACGGCGATTTTTTTTTTTCTTTTTCCTTTCTTGCGGCCGATTAATACGACGAGGCTATAAAGGAGAGACGGCGTTCGTCGTGGCACGTAAGCACAAACGGGAACGCACGTGCTTATTTTTCCTGAAATGGAGAGACCGAAGGAAAGTGCGATTCTGTTACGACGTTCCATTCCGAATGCTCCCTTTCTCTTCCGAATCAGTTTTCAAGTTTTTTCCTTTATTTTTATTCCTACTGTTATTTTGCCTAAAGCTTATTGTTCGTTTTTGCAATGAGGGAATGAAGTAGTTAGAGAGTAATGGTTTAGTCACCAAATGCGTAATTCTATTTTTTTTTTTTTTTTTTTTTTTTTTTTTTTTTTTTTTTTTTTTGGGTGTTGGTTTTTTTTTTTTTTTTTGAAACTAGCGAAGATGTATAGGAATGTACACGCTCCGAGTGACCTTTTTGTGCCAATGTGGAATTTGCTTTTTCTTGATACAATGCTTAATCGTTCCTAGTTGGATTTCGCATTTCTAGTTAGATACATTAATTCAAGTAATCGGTATCTTGATATAACATCTGCATTCAATCACATGTATTTTAATTTAATTTTATAATAAAAATTCGTTGATTTTCTCTTTATAAATATGTGCCTTTGTATTTATGTGGAAAAGATACAAATAATATATATCGAAATACAGATAAGATTATATTACTTCACAGTGAAATAAATCGATTGTTTTTCCATCGTGCGTATTCAAATTCTTTCCAAGTTAAATAATTACTTAGTTAATAATTTCGTTAGATGGTACTGAGTTGCAGCATCGATATTACAAAATTCCTTTATGAAATTAACATCAATATTTATACAGTAATGACGATGAAATTACTCATAAATTATATAATTAATAATTGTTTAATTATATAGTTAAAATTTTTTTCGTAGTAATTTCTTCTATCGTTTCAATTCAAGGCTTTAGACAGTTTAGGTGACGAGTGTCGAGATAATACTTGATATTTTTTTTATCTAATTTCATTAGATAAAATCTTGATTAAATATAATACATTTTTTTTTTTATAACTACAAGTATATCTTTCGAAGCGTAGGAAATTTTCTAACACGAAACAAATAATTATTATTATATTACATTAAGACATATTAAACGTCCATTATTTTCAGATTGTAAGAATATAGAATTTCAATTATGGGCTAAAAGTGTAATTATTAAAATTGGTAAATACAATATTAAATTAAAGCCTACTTCGCTCCATTAATATCATTATGAATGACGCAAAAATACGTATGAAAGTAAAAATTGTGGAAAATATTTGAAAGCAAACAGTATTCGAATGATTTCTGTTGGAAATTATCCAATTGATTCTAATACACATTATCTTCCACGTAAAGAATGACTCTGAATTTGTCTTATCAAATAATAATTTCATTATTACATCGATCCACGCTTTATGTATTCGAGTATTTATATATTTATACATTTTTATAATTAGCGGCAGATGGCGTGATTCGTGTAAACAAATTTAACACAATCAAACAGTGCCTTTCTCTCTTACATAAAGTCATTTACATCTATCGGTACATAATATGAATTACAAAGTCAATGCATGAATTAAAAAATTTTAATCATTTTCAGTTAACAGAAAATTACCAACGATGATGACACGGAGAATGCTCTAGAATAAGCAATAACATTACTCGTTTTTATCCTAAATGAAACGCTATATAATCAATGTTCAGTATTTGTAGGGATTTTTTTGTTTTCACCTCGTAATATTTCAAGACATCTTAAGCTCATTGGCTAATCTGACGTCACTTTTTGCAAACATCTGCCAATATAAAGTCTATATAAAGTGCAAAGCAAATATGAATGCCACTATCTTATGATATTAATAAATAAAACATTTTATTCCCGATTTTACGGTCAATTTTTACTACGGTCTTTAAAAACTTTACTTTATTAATCGACTCGAGAGCCAATCCACCTCCTCCTCTTCCTCTTTATCACAAGATAATAAAATAAATATTTATGTTCGAGGAGGCGCTGTAAGTAGGTTACGGTTTATTGTGGACTCAACAAAATAAAACAAAAAACAACAAATAAAAAAAAACAAAAAAAAAAACAAAAAAAACATCGATACTCTGGATCGCTTAAAATTTAGTCTTGGTCCATGGCCCGATGAAAATCCCTAATAATGCGCAAGAGTCAGCGAGACGTGTTTTGTCAATGAACAGGAGCCGATCGTGTCGAATGAGATTGTCAAATGATGAAGAAGAGCGGCGTAAAAAGCCAGTCCAATAGCCCAGGGCGACCATGTCGCGGAGCTCTGGTGGTCGGCGTAGGATCGAAGGTACGCTACGCCCGTAAATGAAAATCCATCCTTGACCGGGAGCATCGTCGGAGAAGGAGGATAGTAGAGTGCGACGCGCGTCCCGCTCATGACAGCCTCAACGAGTCCCCTCGGTCGGTAAAATCCGATCGACCTTGAGCACCATCATAAGCGTCCCGTGCCGAAGTGCGCGTCGAGCTTGTTCGCACCTTCCTCGCGGCCCTTCTCCTTCGGCTGCATTCGAGGTGGCGGCGTGGAATGGACGGACAAAGGGACGGAGGGTGGATGCCGTGTCGGAGGTGGGGATGGTGACGGCGGCGTGCGAGTTGGGGGGCATGATGGGGGTGATTTGGGGTGGTATGGTGTGCGTGTGTGCGCGTGTGCGTGTGTGGTGGTGGGGGGGGGGGGGGGGGGGGAATTATTGAGAATAATGATTTTCAAAGATAAAACACTCAAAAGGAAAATCAATAACAGTCGTCGTCGCGCGGTCTCCCGACCTGCGCTCGGGGGCGAATGCATCTGGCAAACTCGGCTCGGCCTCGCGGCACTCGCGTGGGTGCGTGCGGGACCCTCGACTTCATCTACCGGAAATTCGAGCCAGCAGGGCTCGTCGGATAAAGAGCCGTCGACTGGTAATTGGTTGATTTCAGGTCGACTGTACAAGCCCGACCGTAGCGATAATGACTTGGGATGTCAAACCTTTTGCCTGCGCAGCTCTTATTTACATTTTCATGAGAATTGAAATTTACGGTGAAAATTCGATGGTACCTTACTACGGTTTTATAATCATTAAATCGTCATTTTTCGTTGAATTTTTAATAGTTTTAAATGGTATTTTAATAAAATAGGGAATTTTAATTTACGAAATACCTGTTAGTATTGTCGATTATTTAAAATAGCTGCCTAATATAATCTGACATTGAAGTTTAATAAATCCATGCATTACGAATTATTGACAATTCAATACAAATTGTAAAGCAATTTATATTAAATTTATAGGCGAAGATGTAATTCTATATATTATATGCAATTGACGTTAGAATGGAATTACTTAATAGTGATATTTTAGACTTTATTCGTTTATTTCAAAGCTCAGAAATTCTGTAATATACAACTTTATAGGGGAATAATAAAAAATAAAAAAAAATTGTACAATAAAATAATATTTACGATATTATAGTTTTGCAATATATTTAAGTAGTATATAAGCAGTATCTTGCGAAATATATGTTTTACAAGTTTTTTCATTTAAATGTACTTACAAAATAATATATATGGTGTTTGTCGGTGTAAATAGTTAGATTTAAAAGATCCAAGCATATCTATCAAAGCCGTAAAAATCATATTATCTTGAGAAACATTAATAAGCTCGAGAACAATAATTATCTAAATACGAAATCCAATCGATTGATTGACTTTACATTATATTTTATGACCTATGCACAATATCTTTAAGAACAATTTTTTTCAAAATGGCGACCGCGAATATTATTCGTTGTAAAACGACTTTTTCAATACGTTCACGGTAGCAGTATAAATCGTCATAAATAACTGATCGATACATTAGGCATAAATATGAAAAAATTTTCATTAATTTAAGAAGAAAAATACTAACCTTGTGCACAAATCTTTTTAATTTTTCTTTATCATTTTATTTCACTTTGCCGCCCTTTTCATTTCAAAATTATTCCAAATTTTAAAACTATTTAATAAATCATAAAATCCATACGTGCCAAACTAGAATATTTAGTTTTAAAGATATTGTCAAAATTTAAATTCTGCTATTAGCCGACATTAAAAATGTAGTTTTGAGAAATTCGCATTTAAAGTTTTAAGTATCCATACTTCTTAAATGCGACGCTTGGCTACGCGACTCCTCATAATAATCATTAAAATCTTTTTTCATAACGGAACCGCTTGCTGATTATTTTTTAATACCCGAAGATATTCAATCTGAATGAAAAAAAAAAAAAAAAAAAAAAAAACGATCTTGCCGAATGATCCAGCCTTTTAATAATTTACATTTAAAGCTAATTTAGCTTTGAAAGATCTCGCTATTCAATTTCTGCAGAAAAATTTATTATTCTAAATTCTTTATCAAACTACATTCATGGAATTTCATTATTGTTCGTCTCATTATTTCATAAGTTCGGAAATATTTGATTTCTGGTTTTTTTGAAGTCATTGACAATTATTAATTTGTTAATTGACAGACTTTGACTTGACAATGCTATTTAGCATTCGAATATTACTCTATGAATAATTATTTAAAAAAAAGATATTTAAAATCCAGTGAAAATTAAATAAAAATTTTGTATAAATCTCGAAGTATCTTCTTGTGATCCTGAAAAAAAAAAAAAAAATTTTACATTCCATTTTCAAATATGTAATATCATAACTTTGAACTAAACTTTTATGTAAATGAGTCTAATATTCCCGTTCGAAAGTTTTATCATATTATTTATTCAAAACTTTTGCTTACTTTTTTGAAACTTTGGAAATCTATATCGTGAAAAAGTATATATGGCCTTAACAATTTCAAGTTTTCTTCCATCATTTCAACCAATTCATGTTATTTTAATAAATTGAATTCCTTCTCTAGATTTATAAGACGATGCGTTAAAAAAATAATATAAGATTACTCGGGTAAAATAAAAGCAAAATGATTTCATCGACTAATAAACAAAATGTCATCATTATTTTTTCGCTTAATTTATAAAGCTAAATTTTCACTTCTTTGAGGCTAGATTGCCTTTCTCGGCCCTCAATATACTCATGCATATGTGTGTTCAGTGCCCAGTTGAATGGGAGAAAACGAGAAAATAGAGAAAAGTCGTTGGACAACTGCGTTTATTACCCCGCGAGTAGCGTGTGTAGCATTAGTTTTTTTTTTTTTTTTTTTTTTTTTTAAAGAAAAACAAGCAGTTCATCAGGCTTAACTGATTTACATTAAAAGTTTTCTCCTACCGAACACAAATATATATTTTCCTTCATACGTAATATAATAATTACGAAAGTGTCAAAGCTAAAAATTGATGCTTAAAAGCCTGTTTGAATAAATATTGGCCTTAAATACATTTAATTGTTCTCAATTTCAGAAATAAGCCACCATATACTTTAAAAGGTTAAATATAAGAATTTTTCGTAAATATTTTCATTATTATGTAAAATATTCAGTTCAAGAGGATATAGTTGAAATATGAATATCAGAAAGAATTGTTTCTTAATCGATTTCCAAAATCCTAATTTCAAGTTAGTTCATTACTATTCTCTCTTATCTTAGTTTCTGCTGCAAAATTTGACATTTGACTAAAATTTATATTTAAGATAAATTGAGCTTTTAAATTTTATATAACGAATGAAAGTTTTCCTTGCAAGTAGTTCGTTAATTTTTACACATAAAATTCGAATATTTTTAAAATATAAATATATGTATCATGAAAAAAGTATCATTGGGAAATATTATTTTCAACATTAAAACAATAAACTATTAATAATTTTTGTAATTTATAAAGTTGTAAGTATGATAATTAGAATGCATATATCATAATTTCTTAATAGAAGATTTTAGGCTGCAAAGGCAATTTTACTTTAAAAGTTTTTACCAAAAACAACTATTACTATAAATAATGTTAATTATGTTGAAACTTTTTTTTTTCATTACTTGTTTAAACAAAAGTCTTTCAAAACAAAAAATATATATTCGAATCGTATTGTTAAAAGCTGGTTAATAACGAGAATTAATTCAATTCTACCATGACAAATTGAAAAAAGAAAAAATGAATAAATTTTATACAACAAATTTTTCTATTTAAAACATTCCGTGAAATTTAATATAATAGAAATATACTAACGCTCTAATAATTTTGTAAGTCATAGTTCAATCTTCGTGACGCGTACATGAAAATTGAAAAATGTAAACACGAATTTCTATTACTTGAATAATTATTTTATTACAAATATATGGATGTACAGAGTGCAGTCTTGAAAACTATTAAATTTTACTACAAATGGCATAGAATTGAAAATGTCACGTATCGTTAGAGATGAAAATTTGAGAATAAAATTAATATCAATAATAATCAGAAATAAGATTAAAAATATATATGATATTTATAACGAATTATGATTTAGAAAGTTAAATTTTTAACACGTAAGAATATAATATTTTCTTATATTCTTAAAATAGTAAGTTTTTGATGAAATACTTTGAAAAATTCTCATTCTAATTTTTAAATATTAAAATTCGCGAAGACGTAAAAAGATTAAATAGAGTAGATGTTTATTGTTATATATGTTAATGGAAATTATAATTCAGTTTCTCGAATTTTGTTACATACGCATGCAACTTAATATTTTAAAAAAATTATTTAAAATTATTAAATCTTAGGAAACTATTTCAATTTGTTGTATTTAATTGTTTATTCTTACTTATTTTGTTTTCAATAGATTAATCAAATATATATATGTAACTGGATATTTATTAAATTTGAATTAAATCAACTTTCCAGACAATAGAAATACTAAATATTACTTCACAATGTCACATTATTATTTCGTAATAAATCATGAAAATAAGCTGCTCCGTGATTTAAAGATTGGATGGTAAAATTCTTTTATCATATACAATTTTTATACGGTAATATGCTATATTTAATTAATAAACTAATAATGACATAACTATTTGTTTTTGGGTTATTCATTAAGTGCAGCTTGATGAGTTATGCTTGATTCTAGAAAAGTATAAAGTAACAACACAATTAAAATGTTTCGATAATCTCTTGAGAATAATGTTTTTTTTTTTTTTTTTTTTTTTTTTTTAAGAAAATGTCCAATATATTTTACAATTATTAGAAATTAGATATATTTTTTTCAATTTAAAGAAAAAAAATGATAATTGCTAGCACAAAGAAATTTTTGTTGTTTCTTCTTCTTCTTCTTCTTCTTCTTATTATTATTATTATTATTATTATTATTATTAATACTACTACTACTACTACTACTACTAATATTACTACTATCATAGAAATATATTCTAAACTAATTTAATTGTAATTCAATAATTGTATAATTTCCAGAAATTAATTAACAAGAAAGTTAAATGACTGGCTATTGAAAAATTAATGAGATGATTCTATCAAACAGTTGATAATTGCTTAAATGTTAATATAATTATTACAAGCTCGTTTAATTTCTAATTAAAAAAAGTCTCTGAGAGCTATTAAAGTAAGCTCGATAAAAATACTCTGATTTAGAAAAAATTTGTTCATAATTCATATGGTAGTTGGAAATTCAAAAGCAATAGGCTCATATCACATTTTGGGGTAACAAAAGCTCCTTTGGCAAAGCATCATCACACTTGCCAGCTGAAAATTCATCAAATACACCAAATAAAACCTCGAAGAAAGAACTTTTCCATTCGGCTGCCGTTTTCGTAGTAGTCCACTATTCAAACTGCCAAGGGAGAGTATACTTTCATAAAAAAGAAAAGGCAAAAACGAAAATTCAATGTCGATTCGCGAGTGCGGATCCTGAAGTTGCAGACGACGACAAGAGCGAAATCACTCTTTTTCACTCGGGGAAAAATTTTCACGAGGCGCACAGGGAAAAATGAGCGAGTCGGAGAGAACAGGAGGGGAAAACCCGTTGGAACGAGCTATGTGAAAATTTTTCCGGGGACTACTTTCAATCTATTAACGCGCATACGAATCCCTCGGGGTCGCGGAAAAGAGGAAGGCAAAAGAAAAAGGAAGAGAGAGGGGGGATGGGGAGGAGGAGGAGGAGGAGTAGGAGGAGGAGTAGGAGGAGGAAGAGGGGGGAGGGGGGGGTAAACTAAGCGAAATCGCATACAAGCTCCTCGTCTCGTCGGCTCACAATTTTTGTTTTTTCTTTCTTTACCTTTCTTTTTTCTCGTACATGCCATTTCTACACTATTTTGAGAGGATCTTTTGGGAATTGACTTTCGACAGCTACTAACACGACTGACGAACAATATCGGCTTCCATGATTTGTTCTTGGTCATTATTATGATTCGATACAAATTTGCAATTTATCGATTACCAAAGCAAGTAGATGCTAGGATAATCGTGATAACTACAGGAAATGGAAAACTTCATCCGTTTTATGGCTACTGAATAATATTCCGTTTGAAATAACATTCCTATATTTTCCTACATTAACGTAAATTAATAGAATAATCGATTTAAAGAAACGCAAAAAAACCAACCTGCTGAGCCTCCTCCCCCTCCTTTATATATTTATACATATTTATTTTTAAGAGAATCTCCTAGTACTGCACGAGTGCAATTACATTAATAAATGAAAACTTTTTATACAGATCCTCCGTGCTCAAATAAGATGCGCATTGTACGTCTCTTAATATTCAAATGTTTATATTTCGCAGCGATCAAGATCCATGGCACGTGATAAGCTTAATATCAATAAAAAAATACTCATGCATGAAAAAGAAAATCGTATCTCATAGCAATGGAGGCTTCTTGCATCATTGAACGAAGGAGGCGAAGAAGCGGAAAAAAAAAGGGGGACCAAAGAGCGAGTCTCGTCAGAAGTTAATTCATGCACGTCCAGCAGCGTATAGGGGGCGAGAGCATTCGCCCTCTCTGTCGCGGCATTTTTCCAACGCGTATCCAGTGAAGGCAGTCCCTTGGAAAAACGGCGACGTCTGGTACGACGACGACGACGACGACGACGACGACGACGCTATTGTGAGTCGCCGAGAGAAAGCGTAACGCGCGCGCAATTCCGTGGCTTGGAAAATGGAAAGGGCTTGCGCGCCGAGATGCGTCTGTTTGATAAACGCCTGATTAGTGGCTGGGTTTGCTCGTTAAATGCTTGGCTTGCCTGAGACTCGGGAAGAAAGGGATTTGAAGTCTGACTTCAAATGATGATTAATAGTTTCATTTAAGCTTTTTATTAATGCTTTGGCGCTCTTCTAAATAAAATAATAGGCTTCTATGGATGTTGGGCTGCTTTGTGAGGTGGGACGAGGGTGGTAGGTTGGTTGGTTGGTTGGTTGGTTGGTTGCTGGATTTGAATGCCTCTCATGGGTGGAATGAAGTTAAAATTCAGCTCGGTAATTTTAATATAATTTTTTGCTTATGTCTATTTAAGTTCATGTAAGTGAGGTAAATATTTCAACTCGACTGTAAAGGCATTGAAAAGGATATGTTATATCTGCATATTGCAGCTTTGAAATGCGCCAAGTGAAATTAATCTGTATTTGGTAATACACAGTTCAATAACGAAATTATACACATTGTACATTTCATTCGATTAAAATGATGGAAATTCGTTTTGTTAATTAAGGCATGGAAAATGCATTTGTAGTCGATGAAAAATAATCTTATTAAATTACAGCATTCAACGATATGTGGCAAAATGTGCATTTAATATTATTGTTGATTATAATTTTTAATATTTCATTAAATAATAATCTATTTTATGCTCTCTATGGATTATTGAGTTCATTACTAAGCATTACAGATGAGCCACTAATAGTAGTTTTAACTATTTGTGTAAACTCTCATAAGTGTGCCGATATAATACTTTATATCTCTGTACATTATAGCTAACAAAATGAGTTAATTTGATAATAAATTTTCATAGCATAACGCCCTTTAATATTTCAAGTTAAATATTATGCGTAAAATAAAATATTTAAAGCACTGCTAAGCAATACTTGAGCAAATATAAAAATCGTTCATATTAACAAAATGAAGGTATTTAATGTTTACGTACACACGCAACTTTCGCACGACAATTATTTGCGAAGAAAAATCATTTTTGGCACAGTCTAATAATGCTCGTCCCACGTCTCTTTAACATTTCTATAAAATATTACAAAATTGTAAATATTTTTTTCAAATGCAAAAAATTCGTTTTTATATCTCGTCTGTTGAAGAGTCGCACTTTCATATGTTGGCGTTTTTCATGTATTTTTCTCATGCAGGATATGCGTCAACACTCTTGTGCGTCATTAATATGCGAGCAAAGCTGGAACGGATAACGAGAGAGAGAGAGAGAGAGATAGAGAGAGAGAGAGAGAGAGAGAGAGAGAAATAATGAGAAAATAAAAGTTTAAAACTCTTCTATTACATATTCTAATGATTTCACATGCCGTATTAATATAATTATGACCGTTATTTTCAGGATGAAATGAAGCATTAAGGAAGAAAGAAGAATAAAAGAAAATTTGATTTTCGGAATGAATATTGAAATATTGAATAGTGCACGTTAATTGCTCTTATCTTTATATTTTTTACAACGAGATTCACAACGCTCTATGATTATGATTTATATTAAAAAATATACAAATTCGTATTAGAAATAACTTTATAAGCACTTGTACACGTAGTATTTCTGTATGTTAATTATTAGGAAATGAAAATTTTACTTAAAAAATATTTCTATATTTTAGAATCTCGTCTACTTTTATTTCGATTGCACTTTTCAGAAGCAAATACGACAATAACATTATTAATATAATTATTTATCAAATATGGTTACTCGCTTGTAATCTACATACCATTGGGTCTTTAAAATTTAAATCTCATATTGTCAATTAAATGCAATTTGATTGCCTAATAATTAACAAAGATTAAAAAGGTATGTTAATAGAGATTTATCCTTAGCGATGACGTTTAGTAATTATTATTTTAATAATAAAATTCTATTTAAGCTTACAATTATTAATTAATGATTATCCTTTAAAGCGTTTTGCAATTAGTAGTATTGACATTATGTTAATTTTAGATATGTTTAATGTCAATTTGTAATTGGTAATAATTCGCTGCTGAAACTGACTCCTGTCAAAGGAAGTAACTTACATTATTTATTCACAAAATGATTAATATCAGAATATTGCGCAGTAAAACTTATCTATATCGTATATTAATTTTATGAAAAATGACAGCCGATATATAATTATGAAATTTATCGTTTCACAATTATTGCACTTCCATATCGAATGCTCGAATTATCTTTATTACAAATACATTTTCCATACCTCGGCAATTCAACGATTTTTAATTGTGCTCAACATAAGCAAATTGTACTTAAAGTCTTGAGTAATAAAATGTTGATCGCATACGCTCTTAATCGTTGACCTCGCGGGCTCGTGCTCCAGCTATTTTCAAACAAGCTGCGACAAGAAAAGAAAAGAAGAAATAAGACCTACGTTCTTCAAAGGTTTGAACTCCATTCAACTATGTGCGTACAAATACGCGCGCACGCGCGCGCGCACATAAAAGCCCAGGCTGCACTTTGCCTAAGTAAAATGTAGATACGGGTTTGTTCCATCCTTTCTCGACGAGGGAATTACAACGCGGAAGTATAGCGTGAGGTACAAAGGGCGCGTAGTACGAGGGGAGCACAAAAAAGCACATCATCGAAGAAAATCGTCGCGGAAAAATAGAACGATAACGCCGACGTTGATATTTCTGCCCCCATCCGCAGATTGATCTGCTGTCGCAATCATTACGCGCGCGCTATGCGTTCGATATTATTTGGCCCCTACTTTTTTCTCCTTTATATTCCCCCCCCCCACCCCACCCCACCCCACCCCTCCGCCCCTCTTTCTTTCTTTTTTCTCTCCCTTTTTTCTTCTTCTTTTTCTTCTTCTTCTTCTTCTTCTTCGTTTTTTTTTCTTTTTTTTTCTTCTTTCTTTCTTTCTGTAATACTCAGCGCCCGTCGGTTCTGTTGGAAAATGTTTTAAGATCTTAATACATTCTTTTTCATTCCGTTCGGTCTCTCAATTGGGATTTACAGTTTTGTTAGAAGAGAGAAAGAGAGAGAGAGAGAGAGAGAGAGAGAGAATGTGAACTCTCGTAAAATTTTCTGCGTCTCTGGGCTTTACAAGCGGTATGTCTTATCACTCAGGGTGAGCGTCCCGTTAACCCGATTCCATTAGTTGTTATTTTAGTGGTGCAACTGACGAATTGTTAGTTAATATCATTAAAATGTGTGTACTGATAATTGCAGAATGCCCAAAATCTATAATTTTTATAATAAAATGCTATTAAGCGTAACGTATCCATGAATATTAATTTCTTAATGATTATTTTGCCGTATTTTTGAATAAAATAATGAAACATATTTTTAAATTTTTTTGTCTGAAAATGCATAAATTGTTTTTCTTTTTAAAAAAATCATTTTATGTATATATATATATATATACATATTGATATATTTTTTTTTTTTTTTTTTTTTTTCATAGTGAAATATTACGAAAATTTTCACATTATAATTATAAATCCTTATTGCGAAGAATTTTTTTTTTTTTTTTTTTGATATACGAAAAGAAACATATGCATTTGAGTAAAAAGAGATTTTTGCTTATATATAGCGTATTAAGGTACTTATGTTTCTTACGTCCATGCAAATGAACTTTTTCAACATTTCCAGTAATTTCTTTTGATAACAAGTACTCATAAAATATTTACCTCTTTTTCTATATTTTGATTATGTTATTAATATACATCTACTGAAATATAATAATATCGTTAATAATAAAAGTTGCACTGCAGCATTAATTATATATGCATTTTAATGAAAAGATGTATAAAAATTCTTACAGGTTCATGATGATTGTACGATAATATTGATTATGCACCCACATACACACACATACATTTATATGTAATTGTTTACTTTATGTTTTTTAATAGTAGTGGCCAATAATAATTATATATACGATTGTATTTATATTTAATATTATTTATAATACATGTGTATGTGTATATAATATTTTTCTTAATATTTTTTTACTTTTAAATGTTTACCAATATTTATCGTTACATATTTATTGGCAACAACAATTTTTGAAATTTGTATTATTATTTACTTTTTATCAACCATGTGCTTCTACGAAGTTTATAATTTAGCATAAAATCTTATTTCAAGAGTGTTTAATATATTAAAAAATATTGTTTTTACAGTTTGCTTAATAAATCTTAAACGTTAAATCGAAGAAAAATGTTAAACCAATGAATTTTACTATATATAACAAGATTTCAATTATTTTATATTATATATATAAATATATATAAATTATCCGCTTAACGAAATTGAATGATAACATTTAATTTAAATATGATTTTATTCAAAAATTTACGCTTATCATTTATAATTCTTTATAAACCTTTATGATTCTCTTAATGTCTATGATGTTACTTTAAATATCGATAAACCTGTTATGGGGAAAGGATAACGTTATAATAAGCAAATAGTTTCATTTTTAATTTATTTCAAATGTTCGTATATCTGACTTGGAATTTGCGAATTAAAGATTCGCGTTGGCATAATATCGACAATTTTTCCATACATGTCACCTAATATTTTTCTAAATTATATTTTTTTTAAAGCCTCACACGTTATAAAAAAATTCCTGGATATTTTACAATGTAAATAAGTTATTCTAGTAGATTTAAAGTAAATTTATGTAATTGTAAAGAAACAAAAATAAATGAATAATTAAATAAACAAAGAGAAAACATAAAGCTACAGTAATTTATTAATAATAATAAATTTGTTCTATATTGCTTTGAATATAAAATAAAAGTTTTGGTTAATAATATCTTTTTTCAGAATGCATATTAAATTTGTACACGTCATTAGTTACCTTAAGAGGTATATTTTTTTTCTTGTTTATTTTTCGTCGTCGTCTCTCTCTCTCTCTATCTCTCTCTCTCTCTCTCTCTCTCTCTCTCTCTCTCTCTCTCTCTCTCTCTCTCTCTTATACGAAAATAGCATGAATCGACAATTTAACGATTCTCAATTATTCATTCGATCATGTTCCTGTGAATGGACGCTGTAGAGCCTACAAAGTACACGGAAATTAAAAGAGAAACGTAAAAAGTAAATGATGAGGTGCTCCTGATGTTAGAGGGAAGTATCAAAGGAGCATAATTTGCGGAGGGAGAAGTGATAGTCAGACAAGCGTCAGGAGAAGAAGGAGCCGTAGTTTAATTAAAGATCCGATGGATAAGAGTTTGATTGATTTCCCAAAGATTCCATTGCTGTATATAGAAGCGTGGACTTCTAGAGAAAGAGGAAAATCTCGTGCAGATACTTGTAAGAAAATATATTTCTGCGAGTCAAATTGAATTAACATACTTTCTCTGCCGATACCGCCTTCGGATATTTTATTTTGTTAATGATCTACCGATATTGCACTTCATTAAGAACTTTAATGGCATTTTTTATGTCATTGGCAAAACAAAATCTGTAAGTTTTTCATTTATGCTTGGTCTACGAAGAAATCTATATTCATCATATGTTTGTTTGTTTATTCTTTTTTTTCTTCTTACTGTTGTATTGTCGATAGAAGAAGAATCGCCGAGCAGATTATAATAATAAATAATAAAGGCAATAAATAGATATGGTATTTGCAAAATTTCTTATAAATATTTAGTTTAATAAATATATATATATATATAGTATAAATTCATAAAATTATGAATATTAAAATTGGTAATTCAAAAAAATAATCAAGTAAATATTATTTGATATTTGGTGTAGTATCATTTACGGTGCGATTAAAAATACTGCAATAACGCTTAAAACCCAGCGGGAATTCGTTTAATTGATAATTTAATATTACTTACTGTGCGCGGGGATGAAAGTGGTGGGGCCGAATGCGTTAAAGGCGCAAATCATATTTAAATATGACGATATTCTATTTCCGTTTTATTGAAATAGTCTTCAAATTTAGTACCACACGCACGCAGCAAAAGCAACGGCTTCATGAGGTATGAAGGTATGAGTTAAATATTAGTCTATCGGTGAGCGTTTCGTTCTGTCGTGCGTATAAACATTTTATTAAAAGTCGAATAAAAGCCATTTAAAATTTAAACAAAGTAATAATAACACTTATAGCCATTAAGAGACTAAGATGAAGTATCGTCGAATGCGGTAAAACGATGGAAAGATAATCAATGGTTGTTAACGAGGCTGAAGTCGTTACGCAAGAAGAATGGAAAATTCAACAGCGTTAGGGCCTGAAGGAGGAAAAAGTTAAAATAATTAAGACGGTAAGATGAAGGTAAATAGAAAATATCAAATTAGAGTGCAAAGAGCTGGGTATTAGCGAACTTTCGTAGCCGACTCTGCCTTAAATTAGAGGACGCTGGAATATTTGAAGGGAGTAACGAAGTTTTTAATTCTTAATCACATTAATACATTAATAATAATTGCGAAAAAACAAAAGTATAAAGAATTTTTTTTAAATACATAAGTTGATAAACGCGCCTCTTTTATTTTGGACATTTAACTTTTGCCACGGTTTTGCTAAGAATGACAAACTTCCCTTCTATTTTCCAGCAGCCGTCCCCCGATGAACGACTGCATTTGTTAATTATGTATAATGTTCCACGCTCGTTTTATAATAAACTTTCGATTATCGTATTATGTAACACGTTACTCGATACCATAATGACACAATTATTTCGAATTCCAGTGACTCGACAATCCATTAACATTGAATGGCCCGGACTAATGCATGTATTACTATAAAAATATCGTGAATGTAAAAATACACGAGAGTGACGAGGGCTAATAGTAACTGCACAAACGTCAAAAAAAGCTTAACTATTAAATAGGCGCTAAGAGCTGATGTTAAAAGGTCAAAGCTGCGGGGGTGGTTTATTTTGAAATATTAATCTAGCTTTATGGAAAGCAAATCCTCGTAAGTGGGCGTTTAACAAGCGCCATAATCACAAATAATAAATGCCATTCCATTGAGTTTAAGCGGATAACTCTCGTTACATCCTTCCTACATCGATTGAGCTCGCAGTCCACTGGGAGCGTGAAAAACCATTCGGTCCTCTCTTCCTTCCCGAGCCAACTGCAACATTCAGTGAGAGAGCCGAGGAGCCGAGCGCCCCGGAAATCTCCTTTCTCCCTCTCGCTCCTGCGACTGGGAGCGTAGCTCTGATTGAAACATTATCCCCTGGCCGCAGGCGCGTCCATCTTCGGCGATTGCAGCGCGTCCTGACGTCGTCGGCCTTGCGGCGTTGAGCCGGTACACGCGGGCCTTTACATAAGCCTTGGCTCGCACGTGTGCACCAAGCCGCGCGTACATGTGAAGCTTTAAATCAATGATGCGGAGCTTGCGCAGTCGGGGGCACGGGAGAGGATTCGGGCCGTCCCTCCCGGCTTGGCCGTTCACGGCCTTAGCCTCACTGAAATAAGTGTCCCCCTCCCCTCGCCGCCGACGCCGACGCCGACGCCCTCGCTACCTCTTTCACCACCACCCCCCTCCCTCTCACACTCTCACGCGCGCGCGCGCACACACACACACACACACACTCTCTCTCTCTCTCTCTCTCTCTCTCTCTCTCTCTCTCACACTCACACTGTCCCTCTCTCGCTCGCTCGACGCGTCGGGACCTCACCCCTTCGTGCTTGCAAGAACGCCGGGGTGTACGATGAAGCGTGCGTACGCACGCGCGTACACACCCAAACGCGAATAATAATTTATACTGTCCGCGGAGCTGCGGGAGCGCATGAATAAGCGCGCGGGGACACACGCGCGACAATTTTTGCATTTGAACGTGCAGGTAAATCCGAGCATCCAGCCACTCGTGCCAGGAGTGTCTTATGCTGAAATTACATTAATCTAAGCGATCCGCTGTTTCCTGCACACACGCGCGCAGCGCACGTGCAGAATTTATCTTATTAGGCTCTGCATGAGCTCGCTCGGCAAGTTATCTTTTGAACCTTCGATTTACTCAAACACTTTCCACTTTCACTCATCGTGCTCTCCTCATCTGCGCTTCCTCCTTTCAAGCGAGCCTATCTTAGACATTCCACCACCACCCCACCCCACTCCTATTGCTAATCTCACGATTTGATTTACGGTATTCGACTTATTAGCCTTCGTCAGCGCTTACACGTTGTACTTTGCTATTCTAATTGTCGACGAGGCCCATTCCTCTTCGTCTCCTTCATTCCACCGCCAACTCATAATTATCCGAGTGCTTTTCCTTGCTTATTCTCTCGCGTTAATTCGATCCTCTCTTCTTACACTCTCGTCTTATCTCTTTAATTCTCTGCCTCGATGTTATTATTCGTGCTCGTTGTCTCGAAGGGGACAATGAATGAAACTAGCATGATCGCGAAGAAAACTAGTTAACCAGCTAACAGCTCGCAAAATATATCGCAAAGATAAATATATTTGCTCAACATCACCGAACTCTCAAAGAAAAAACATTTACTTTCCATTTACCCATCAACATCATCTTCTTCTCTCCGTCTTTTTCTATCCGACCATCCAACTCTTCTTTCATATCCATCTTCCATTAAACCCCAAA
>NW_011948414.1:6284225-6326205 GCF_000503995.2 Ceratosolen solmsi marchali
CCCTCGTATATGCTCTCATTCATTCGCTCTCACTCATTCTCTCTCTCTCTCTCTCTCTCACACTCTCTCACACTCTCTCACTCTCTATTTCCGTCTCTGTCTCAGTTTCTACTTTTCTTCTTCCTTTCGACTTGGTTTTGCTTACAATAATCTTCATTTAATAAGTCCTCGATTTTCCTCCTACCCTTACCTCACATTTCCTCCTCTAGTGCTCCCCCTCCGATAGCATATACTATCGGTATTAAACATACTCCCTTGCTTTTCCTCTCTTTGCACTGTCGCCTCTTATTCCCCTCGCCGCTTTCTCTCACTCTCTCTCTCTCTCTCTCTCTCTCTCTCTCTCACACCCTTTCAACCGCGCGGCTGTACTGCATTCGCCATGAAAGCCCGTACTTCCATCCCCTCTGAGCTTCCACTGCTCCCTCTCTATTTACCTGTCTCTGTCTCACTCTCTGTTCCTCTCTGTTTCTCTCTCTCTCTCTCTCTCTCTCTCTCTCTCTCTCTCTCTCACACTATATATATATATATATATATATATATATATCTATCTCTATCTCTCTCTTTCTCTCACTCTTACTTAGAGTAAGCTACTCTCGCGCATACGGACGCGCACCGGGTAGCCTAGCACTCCCAGCTTCTGACTCCCTCTCCGTACACCTTCCTCTCGTTCCCCACCCCGCGTCCGGCGCTACCCCCGTCCCACCGACACCCGCCCACACCCCAACAATCGCTGCCGCCGCTGCCGCCGCCGCCGCCACAGCCACCGCCACCGCCGCTACCGCCGCCACCGCCACCTCCCCGTCGTCCGAAACGCCCGTGTCGGTCGCCCTCGGAGTGTAGACGCACCAAGAGTAATGTGCGCGCGCGCGCTCTGCCTCCTCGTCGCGAGACTCCCAAGGATACGTGCTTGTGCCAACGCCACCGCCTCGGCCTCTTATCGCGACCCTCGCAGTAGTATATATTCTATCGCCGTGTCTCTCATTACTGCGAGGCAAACATCCCGCGGAGCCATGACGAGCAGGGAGTAAAACGACGCGAATCCTTAAAAGGAGAAGCGGAAGGACGAGCACACGAGAGGAAGTCGCTGCCAATACTCGATCTGGACTTCAGCTGAGATTGCCCTGGTTTTACTGCTAGTGCATTTAGCGAGTGCGTGCACGTACGCGCGCGCGTCCGACCCTGTGCGCGCGGAGCGTACACCCCGTCTCCTCGTCCTGCGAGCACGTAAACGCCCGAGGTGCTGCGCGACTGTCAGGAATTATCTCCTCGCCCTCGGCCTCCCGAAGCCCCTTATTTCCGCAATTTTATAATTGCGAATGCGAGCGCGAGGAACGGAAGCGGCAGCGGCAGCGGCAGCGGCGGCGGCGGCGGCGGCGGCGGCGGCGGCGGCAGCGGCGCCGACGAATAACCGGTTTAATTCGGCTCGAAGCCCATCATTCTGCTAGACGATTACATAATTGACGATCCAAACTGATCTCTGCAGGTACACCCGCGCCCCTACACAAATCCGTGCTCGTTATCATTATACTCCCCTCGACGTCTCACGGCTACTAACAATTTCATTCCGGTGACATAACGTATCGTCACCGCCTTTCAAGCAAATGATTGTCGCGCTCGCTATCAACTGACATTACGAATAAATCGCGTAATAACTTCTCGATCATCTCGATCGCCGGCCCTGAGTTAGAAGCTCCAATGTCAAATGTCGTGCGCCGTGGCCACCTGGCATCCGGTGCATACGCCGGGTCATACGCGGCTCCTACTACTCGCGCATCCTCGGCGTCGAGTCACTTCCAGTAGGGTCGCCACAACTCGCGCACCAACGTCAGCACCGACGTTGCTGGTGTGTACGTGGAGCGATGGGGGAGTGAGCGAAGCCCGAATCGGATGAGAATGAACAAAGCCGCTGCTCGCTGATAAATCCGTGTTGCGGACAACACAACGCGCTCGCTTTCTCTTCGGCCCCAAATGTGACAGAGAGGTAGGAGAGGGAGAGAGATGACCCGTATACCACCCTAACGTTCGCTCCCACCCTATATCCTTCTCCTTTTAAGAATCGATCGGCTTTCGTAGTACGTCGAGATAAGATCCTTGTATATACTCTAACATACACTCGTTGTGTGTTGTTTTTTGTTTTTTTTTTATTCTTTTATTTTGTTTTGTTTGTTGTTCATTTTTCTTTTTTTTTTTTTTTTTTTTTTTTTTCCCCACCTGTGCATTCGTGTGCGTGCGTGCGTGCGTTCGCGCGTGCGTGCGCGCGTACTTGATTGCGTGCGTGGTAAATACGTCCTCGCGCGTACAGGGGTGTGGGTGTGCATCACTATATTCACGTATACATATGCTTGGTTACGGGACGGGTATGCGTGCGTGCGTGCGTGCGTGCGTGCGTGCGCGCGTGCGTGCGCGCGTGCGTGCGCGAAACGTGGGCCAACGTGTGCTCGTATGCACGTACCCGCAATTTATTCCAATATAATTAATTTGAATTTGCGTACGAATGCTTACGTGTATATAAGTGCGTGCATGCATCTTAACGAAGCTCTCTTACATATTAATGAGAAAGTAAAGCTCTGTCTCTCTTAATCATCTGCGCTCACAGCACCGTTTCCCTTTTCTCGATTTTCTTTTTCAAGTGACCTGTTATCTAAGCATCCGTGTTAGCTCGAGCAACGGAACAATACGACGAAGAGAAGAAGACGGCAAAAGTGTCAACAAACGAACTGTGATGAGAAAGAATATTGAATGAGCTGGGGCAAGTCATATCTCTCGTGAATGAATCGATAAAAGAAAGAAAGACGTAACAGAAGCGGTGCAAAGCAAATATTACGAAGAGAATTTTCATAAGACACGGGGCTGTGAAAGTCTCATTGGTTTTTGCAAGAGTGATATATTTTCAGTGTATCTAACTTGTCATTTGCAAAGCAGTGGAGGAGGTGGAGAAGGACGAGGAAGAAGAAGAAGAAGAAGAAGAAGATGAGGGCCGTAATGTGGCTCGCGTTGCTCGTTCTGCTGAACGTCGACGTCAGCAGGCAGCAGGAAGAAGATATACCACATAATCAGTAAGTGAATTACGATATTATTATTCCTGGCTTCTGTAGTGCGATAAATCCTACCGAATTCAAATGACTATTCGTACTTGAAATGCTGGCATGTTATACATTTACCTTGTAGCAAGGGTCACGATTTATCGTTACACACGCACACCCGACACGCACACGCGTCACGCACACGCATTCACGTTTCCCGTTTCTCGTTTCTCGTTTCATTCGCACAAACATATATTTATTTATATTTAATGATGAAATTGCCACCTTTATCTCTTAGACGAATTTACCGTTAAAAAGTTCTAAAATTTCATCTTTTTATTGTTTCGTCACCACGTTCTTAAGTAACGCTTAATTAAACAAATTAATCTATAAAACAATCGGCTTAGAAAAAGTAATAAAATTATTATGCATACGTGTGTAGGTTAATTTACCGTATTTTTTCATAAATGGCTGCTTATTACACTAATCAATTTTTTTTATTTTTTAACCATCGTGGTATCATTTATCGATTATAAAATTAGTTTTACAAGATTAGCTCTAAATGTTCTAATGCAATAAGTTGGCAATAATCACTACTGTATTATACCTATAATTAAAATCATTAATTTCATTAAATATTACAAAATTCTTTTTGTTAATTGATTGTGAATATTCCCAATGTGAGAAAGTGTTGTTACTTTCGTGAATCGAACATTATAAATAATTCATTCGACCGAGCATAATATATAAATGTACTTAATTTCATTGCAAGTTATTTATTTTAGCGAATCGTTAAATTGCAATATTAACTTTTGAAATCTGTAAAAGAATAACTCTTCCTTGAAATAAACATTATATTAATAATGATAATAAAGTAAATACTTGGATTGCTCTTGATGTACTATTCAAGTCTTTACTGCACTATTTAAGTGTTAAGTGAAAACCGATGAACTAAATATGCCTAAGTATGCGTAATACAGCTATTGAAATATTTATTTCTTATAGTAATGAGATACTAAAATCGAATGTTTATGCTGGGAATATAAACGTTTAAATTATTTAAAAATCTGTCGGCATTACAAATGATACGCGTTACATTGGGTAAATTGCAAAATAAAAAATGATCATCAAACTGCAATGTACGAAATGTATAAAGTACAATGAACGATTAGAAAAAATTATAGCTGACCATAGAATAATTAAAAAAAAAATTAATCCATTACAATATTAACAGATTTTTTTGGAACTTTTATATGTAGAGCATTAAAGAGAAAGAATGACATAGTGGAATAATTGTGTTCATAAATTATTCTCTAAAGTAGCTTCTACTAATGACGGCATGAATAGGCAAAACTATAAGCCATGAAAATGATAAGTCTCGTAGATTTCACGATCCTTTTGTTGACGAGGTACAACGATAATATACATAAAGTACCGAGGTAATATTAAAATGTTCACACATCTAGCTTGAAAAAATGAATATCACTTTCTATTTAACTAGCATTACAAATTCCAGTTTCACGACGAAGTTTATTGTGTATTCGTGAGGTGATGGCTGAATATCTAAAATATCCCGCATTCTTGTCAATTATTTTGTTAACAATCTTATCATTAATCTTTTTGCAATAAGAAAATTTATAAAAAAATTAACCCGCCTTATTAATTAATAAGCATAAATTATTAATCAATCTAACATTCTAGTTACTAATGCTCGGTTATCATATTCAATAAATATATAAAATACAAATTTTTTTTTTTTTTTTATGATAGATCAATATATTGAAATTTGTTTGAAAGTAAAGTTTGTAAATAAATAACTTCGTATTTGTTTATTTTAATTCGACGATTCTATTATTAATGTGAATAACAATAGAAGATAAATAATTAATGTCCGCGGCAAGAAATGTAAAAGTTTTGAACGAGTCGGACAATTTCGATAAACGAAAGAAAATTATAATTTGTTGCGTTAATGTATCATTTAGCGAGGGTAAACGATTACGTGACTTAAAAATACTTAAATGCTTGTTCAAATAAACGTTTCGTGTTTATTAATACTTACGTCACTAATGTACATACAACTTATATGAAAAATAATCTCTTGTTTTTTTTTTTTTTTCTAAGTTCATTCTAAGTTTAGTATTATTGTACTATTCATTCCTTAATTAATTAAATATTAAGTGTACTATTTCGAAAAGTATTTTTATAATAACAATGAAATAGATGGTTAATGAACCAATTAAATAAAAATCTTTTTAATCGAGAAAGTATTACGATTTTCAAGTAACATAATGCCTCACGCAATTATTCATATTAAATCGATGAATTTTCAAATGCCGGTAAGACGTAACACGAGCAAATGATCGATATCAATCGGTGTTATTTGAGTTATATTGGAAATAAAATATACAAATCGTAAATACATCATCACCTACAAGTTTAGCAGACATATTTTGTTTCCATTACCAAAATTGTATCCACTATCCATATCTGATGGGCAGACCAATCGATGCGTAAATATAAACGAGCATCTAGGTAGACAGAAACGGTCCGCTAAGATGTTCACCTTACAATTCAATGGCTAAATGCGCACTCACACGCGCGCGCTGATGCATACTTAATAGATGTGCGCTCGTACGTGTGTGAGATAGTGTGTCGATGTAAAGCTTGGACGAGTCGCTGGTAGCTTGACAGGGCGTGAAATTCCAAACGCGCGACCTTCTGGTGAAACCCCTCCCTTCTCCGTCATCACTGTCCCATACAGACGAAGCCTCTTCAATACTTGTAGCCACATATAAATGCGGGCGTATTACATGTGTGTACGAGTTAAAACAAGCGTGTATAATCGTCGAATTAATTCGAAAAGCAAATAATAAAAGTTCAAAAACGAGCAAATATTAAAAGGTATAGTGAATCAGATTTTTTTAATTTTATTTTCAAGATTACTACTCAATGTCAATTCATTAATTAAGAATTAAAAATCATATACTAATTTCATATACTACTTACATATTTATCTTTATTAATACAAAATATACTTTATAATATACTTTATTAATACAAAATGTTAATTTTTCTCCCATGACAAGATACGCTTTTATTGAAATACTTTCCAATATTTCCCATATATTTACAAAATATTGACATTACAATATAATTGATAAGATATTTCAAAATTATGCCATTTTAACTGCCAATTTATTACTTTAAATCAATGCTACTAATGCATTTCGAATATACATTCAAAGTTCTAGTACTTCATGTAATTGAAAATGTATTAAAACTAACAAGTTTACTGCATCGTTGCTCAAAACTAATTTTTGTTTTCTCTTAAATAATATTTATTATATATGATATTATATGATAGGTAATTGATATATAAGTTTATTAAAGTATAGCTTAGTATTGTCTCTTTATCATTTTGTTCTCGACAGAGAATGCACAAAATGAAATAAATCTAATGACTTTAAACTAACATTTATATAACATAGTTAAATAGAGTGAAATAAGAGAAAAATAATAAAGGGAAAGAATCAAACGAAAAGAGAGAGAGAGAGAGAGAGAGAGAGAGATAAAGAGAGAGATAAAGAGAGAGAATTAAAAGAACTAAGATTGAAAGATTGAAAATTGAAAATATTCTCTCTTGTACTCGTTATAATATAAATATCTAAAATGTCATGATTACATAATTATCCAATCAAAAAAGTACGGAGTATCTAAAAGAAAAATGCATTCGATAATACAAGGATCAGCATATTCAAACACACACGCGCGCGCGCGCGCGCACACGCACACGTATATTTATATTATTGTATGTGCCGGATGAATGCAATGTTAGGAGAGAAAAAAAAGAAATGTCGGCGACAGGAGAAACAAAAAATGACAGCTTAAGCGCACAGAAAAAGTTCGGAAGCTTTAAAGTTTAGTCGTATAAATTACGTATCGGTCATTTTCTCTCTTCTTTTCTCCATTGCTCCTTCATTCGATCTTTTTTCTATTTGACTGTTCAAGTTTCGGAGCGGCGTAAAGTGACCCTTAACAAAGTTTGTAACAAAATTAAGGGATCTGTCATTTTCTTCTCTTCCATTATTCCAATTCTCCACTTCAAGTACCTCTGTCGATCAATTTTAAAAATCAAGTTAAGAATTTCATGCAAATGCGACAAACTTTTTCTTACGAGATTTTATGACAATTGATGAATGGGGAACAGAATTATTTTTATTATTTTTATTATAGTATCGAATAAACTAAATAAAAAAAAAAAAAAAAAACAACTATTTTTAAATAATGAAAATGTATTCGGATAAAAACATTTTTTTATCTTAAAGGTACATCGCACTTTTTAAGTTTCGTTCTATTTATTGAAAAAATCTTTTAGTAAATTGGAAATTCAATTAAGTAAAAATATTCTGAACAATAGAGGCTAAAATGTAAATAAGACAATGAATCAATATTACGTGAGCAAAGAATTTACATAAATTTCAGCCGTTGTACAATTTTTCATATGTTATTTTTCTTATTTATTTTTATGTAAATTTGACGTTATGATATAACTTTTTCTTTATAAAAGTTAAAGGATAATTTTAATTGTATTATAGAAGAAAGTATTAGAAATATAAATGTTCAAATTATTCCAATGGTAAAGAAACTTAAGGGCAACTTGGTGAAAACTCATTTAAGTTTATCTTGAAATAAGATAATCAGATTTTTAAATAATTTCAATTTTTTATTAACCTAATTGTAAACTTATTTTTAATTCTTCAAAAAACGTTCAAAAAAAAAAAACGAACAGTGTACAAAACAGATAAAAGGATAAAAAAAAAATCAAAAGGATACTTTCATGAAAGGAAGAACAAAAAATTTTTTTACTAATGCTAATGCTGCTACTATTTTCAACGACTTTTTGCCTCTTGATTCTCCTTTTTTTTTTCTTCTCCATTTGTCACATTAATTTCAGAAACTCTTATATTTACTTAACCTACACTTAACGAATAGCAATTAATTAATTTATTTCTTTGTACATCAAAATATTATATGTTAAATATTTAAATGATTTAATTTATCCGCATTTTAATTTTAGAATGAAATATCCAATCGTCTTTATTCTAATATTAGAACATAGTTAAAGTTAAGTTTTCATTCATCTCTATTTTAATACTGTTAATTACATCTTTAGAACTCCATTAGTTTCAAAATTTTGTGCCGACTTAACTTATTGAAAAAGAATAATTCATTTCATTGCTAATTGTTGTGTAAATGGAATATATACGGTTCGTAATTAAATCCATTATTCCAGAAATTAGTGAGTTTTGTAAATTCGTAATAAGCTTCCTTATCCCCTTGATTACTCGTGAGTAATGTATTACTTCAATTCACGACTTCAATCTCAAAGATCTTTATTCTAGCGCGAAAAACTTCACGCATGCATGCTTATACGTGTCTTAAGAAATTTCATTCTCCACTAAACGCGGTCGTTGTAACGCTCAACCTGGCACTTTTCCTTATTCTCTCTCTCTCTCTCTCTCTCTCTCTCTCTCTCTCTCTCGTCCACAATTTTCTCGTACTCTCCGTGCCTTTTTTTGCGTCGACCACCGAGCCGTATCCGTGCAGGCGCTAACAGACACGCAATTTATGCCGCGAAACTTTATCAACTTTAAACTTTAAACTTCGGCATCTCAAGGGACGGAGATCTCGAGTTTTACAATTTCGACCGCTGCGTACTAAAGGAAAAATGGGAGGTCAGTTTTACACCCCAAAAAGATCGGCATCCCATCCCCACCGTCACACCCCGAGGCACCGCACTGTGCTTTTATATATAGCAAACACGAGGCCGGGTCGCTTCTGTTTTCCTAAACACGGCGAATAAAGCGCTTATGCCACGCTCGAACGAAAATATTATTCGTAGGAAGGAAAAAGTTTACACGTCTTGCCATTTCATCGCTTTTTGTGCTTTTTTCTCTTGTCGACACTTTTCCACCGTTTCTCCACCGTAGAAATTCAAAGTAGGTTCGAGCGGGGAACGGAGACATCGCGGCCGATGCCAACGAATGCTTGTAAAATGTGAAATGTCGTAGGTCTTGGGAATTTTCTCCATGTAGATGTAGAAATTATTGAATTTTCGGAAAACGAGGAACAAATTTTTCATTTTCTGCTTTATTTTCCAATTTCGTTGAACACGAATGATTAAAGGAAATTATCGATATCGCGATTTTGACAAATTTGCTAATCTACTTTAAGAGTTTAAGAACTTAATATCTGGAAAATGCATTTTATTCGTTTGCTAGAAACTTCTCTCTTACGTATCGTATCAACAAGTTTAATATTTTCTAATTAAAAAGTAAGGACAAAAAGAGACGAAACATTAAATAATCTTTTAGCAGATTTAATATTGAAAATGGCTACGATTCAAATATTTTAATTGAGAATCTTATCATTGTTATTTATAAATTAGAATAAATATAAATAGTAGGAAGATCGTGAAATCCTGTAATTATTATAAATAGAATAAAATTGCAAATGAATAAGAGGAAAAAAATTGAATTTAAAGAACAAATGTTTATATATATATATATATATATATGTATGTATAGATGCAAAATTCATTTTGCAATTAATATCTATTGCCTCGATATTTGTATCTAATTATTAAATCGAAACTACATAATTTCAAAATTTTACAACTTTTTTTCATATATACTTTTCGAAATGTCTGTTTAAACGTCTTTTTATAATAAGAAAAAAAATCTCAAAAATTCAATGAATTCTATGAGTCGCAAGAATTAATTGTTTAATAAATGCCGTATTTTTATAAGATATAGTAATGAATTTCATGAATCTTTATGTGATAAAATACATGAATATTGTAAAAGATCTACTTCGTTTTATCTTTAAATTTTATTATTTGTACTTAAGAAAGATACTCGGAAAAGTCTCATAAGCACGTTACATTATCAAATAGTTTTCCATGACAATATTTTAATTTGCTTCATAAATTTATTAAAAAAAAAAAAAAAAAAAAAAAAAAAAAAAAAAAAAATATTATATATATATATATATGAAATCGATCTTATTTGATTACGCCTTAATTAGTTGATCCTTACTTATACTCAAGGATAATTCTATTGTCCCAACTTTACTCCCACAGGCTATGAAGCCGGCATCGATACACGCCACGAAGAAGCAAGTTTAAATAAGTAACTTTTAATTAAATTACACGAACTTGAACAGCAGTTCGAAATAGTTCGAAAGACAATGGGAACAATCGAAACATTATAAAGAGATTTATGAAAAAAATTGTTTAACATATACAATTATATGTTAATTATTAATATTGGTCACGTCACTTGTAGCCAAATAAACTAGGCAAATACATACAATATCTTGAGTGTAAGGAAAACTCTATTAATTATAAAATATCAAAATTTTAAGTTCCTTATTGTGCTTTGATAAGACGGAAAATTGAAATAATCGAAGCTAGGGTTTAATAATCTCCGATAAATGAATAAATCTCTCATTGGTCTTGTACAATATTTCTTCTCGCATACGAGTAAATTTCAAACTGCTTCATAAGATTCATTCATTGATATAATTTTATATATATATATATATATATATATATCCGCTTAGAATCTCAAATACAATTCATTAATGTCACCATTAAAAAACTTTATTTAATTTAATCAGTACAAGCAATATTTTGGTATATATATAGTACTATTTATATTTATTATATTTTTTTTCTATAAAAGCTTTCTCTTCACTTATAAAACATTGTGTTAAAAATTTTTTTTTTTTATTATTATTATTCATAATTAAAAAATTATATTATGTTTCATATGACATTGTATTTAATAGGAAGAGTAAGGAAGGAAACTGATAATAAGCAAACATTTTAAAAATTATTTATAAATATTAATTAATCTTTTTCTAAATTCTAACTCCTTTCCATATTCATTATAAAAAAAAAAAAAAAAAAAAAAAAAAAAAAAAAAAAAAAAAAAAAAAATTCAAATTCAAATCAATAATATGGAAGATAAAGTAAATTTCTATCGTATTAAAAGCATCAATGTCATAAAGGATATTTTTATTCCATTATTCAAATTATAAAGGATTGTTCTACAAATAGGTCATGCAATAAATGTGACGTGTTTAGCATACGAACACTCACTACTCAGACATAATTCAAAACAAACTAAAAGTTTGATTTAGGTCACTCGACTAGTTTAGTTTTCATAATTTCAAAATATCTCACTTTGCTTTCTGGTTAAAAGAAAAGCAAATTCACACACACGCGCGCGCGCACGCGCACACGCATATATACATATTATTGTTTGATGTAGTAAATAAAAATTACTTTTGAGGTGGAGAATGAGGTGAAAAAAGCTTTACTCAGCCGAGAATCGAAGCCGCGAACTTTTGCTTTCACAACGAATAATATCTGCTTGACGAACCTAGCGATGCCTATGTAATTCCATTTTTCAATTCGTTCTCGCGTCATTTGTGATTATACCACTAAGCGATATTTGGATATTTGAAATCTATACTATGTCAATGATTAGATGATATCCACATATCATTTATATCTTGTTTTATAGCTTTCACTTGCTTATATTTTTACAGAGTTCGAAATTGGGCTTTGAGATTCGGAGTCGATCTTTGGGAATTCGGGAGATTGATAACTAAAATGAACGACATACAGAAGGTAAAAATTTTAAGATAACAGATAAGATAATAAATATTATTGATATTCTAATTGGAGATAAAAAGATTATCATTATATTTGCATTTTATGGGTTTTTCGCTTTTTCGCAAAAATACGTGAATTAAATAGAAAATTTCACTACGCAAAACTTGAATCATTGCTATATCAAATAGTAATTGTGCAATAATAGATTATTATCTTTTATATCTATAGCATTAATTGATTTATTATACTATTTATATTAATGAAGCGAAATTTTTAATTTCCAAAACAAAATATCGTAATAATGTTATAGTATCAAATAAAATTATAATCTATTTTTATGATTATTTGAGTGTTTTACTCAAAACGTACCTACTATTTTATCAGTAATTAATCTTTTATTCCGAACGATTTACCTTAAATTTAAATAGCAATAGAAACGGAATATTATTATATTAGCTTAATCGAGAGTAATTTATTTTTAAGATTTAATAAGATACTCAAATTTTATTCGTAGAAATATCTAAGTTCGAATGCCGCAGTTGTCAGAAAGGATGGACTTGTGCTTGTGAGGGAAATGGCAGCAGAGGTGAAGAATATGTTGGATTTCAAAATGAATGCAGTTATGGTAATAAAATAAAAATTTTCCTTACGATGTAAGACTGAGCGAGCCGTTTATGAAATAAGCCCAAGTGCAATGAATCATTTATCGTGAGAGCATCGATTTCCTAAATATCGTAGCAGCGGCGTATTTTATTCACAATTCGATTATCGTAAACAATAAATCCGTTTACTATGAGAATTTACTAACTTACTATTGCTTTAATTAAATAGTTAGATAATTATAAAAATATTTAGAATTGTTCATTATTCACGAAGCAAGAATATCTCATTATGCTTGCAAAAAGCCCTTATTTCAATGAAAATTGCCCTAATTAGGCAAAGTAGCGTAATAACACGGAAAAGGCGTTGATGCGCGCAAGATTCAACGCTCCAAGGATTAGAAATAGTGAAGATAATGACTTTGTCTGTTTGTGTGGTCGGATGCATATGTTTGCGCGCGTGCACATGCTTGTGGTCTAAAAACATTTATTCCACCAAAATACGTAAGATTCTTTTTGCAAGGATAGATAGACACAAAGTTTCCTAGTGATATATTTCACACGTGTAAATTGTGGGGGAAATGGAAAATTTTTTCATTTTTATTTACATTTATTTAAAGTTTATTTTATAGGAGGAAATATTAGTTTTATCGATAAATCTATTTCTATGTATTGTACCAATCAATTTGAATTTTTGTCTATAAACATAGCCTACAAATTCGCTCACTTATATAAAAAAAAAAAAAAAAAAACGAGAGAAAAAAACGTCTTCCTTAATTATAAATTATAATAAAAGATAAGAAGAATATCGGCCTTCTCGCCCATTTATTAATCGTCTTTTATATTATTTAATTTTAAAACAAATGTATTTTTTAACGGCTCGGCAACTATTTAACGAACATCAATAATTTAACGAGAATCGTCAATTATAATTTAATATTCGTTAATATATTTATAATTATGCAAATCTCGTTTGAATTGCTGGCTAAGTGGCTAACAGTCAAGTTTAATTAGATATCATGAAAAATGTCTCGACAGCAGTATCACTAGCTATTGCAAAAGAAAAAAAGTAAGAAACAGAATGGAGCCTGGAGCTAGAGATGAAAAGGTTTGCGCGAAGCTCCGTAAATATTGGCAAACGGAAAATTTTCGTGCAATTCGAGATACGAGAGTGTATCTGCATTCGGTAGAAATTGTTTTTAAAATGGCGCACTTGTTGAGTCGAATGAAAAAAATTATTCGTCCGCGCTTCTTTCCGTCACGCTAAGCAGCCGCAAAAAAAAAAAAAAAAAAAAAAAAAAAAAAAAAAAAAAAGAAAGAAAGAAAGAAAAAGAAAACAAAAAAGAACTTATCAAGTCAAAAACAAAACGATAAAAGCATCGCAAGCTCACGGCGATAGTAGCAACTCTTTGCCGCTACTCCTCCATTAGACCGCTCGGCCAATCAAGGTCACCACGGGCATTTCAGAAACTAATGGAGAACGCGGAACAGGCCGCGGTCTCGGTGACCCAGGAGGCCACAACCTCGTCCAAGTACTACGCGAGCAACCGCATCAACCTCTTCACCGACGACGGCAAACTCGTGGCTGGAGCTCGCGAGATGTCCCTCACGGGTAACCGACACTTCGACCACATCGCGGTCAACCTGAGCTTGTCGGCTATCCTCATGCCTCCCGGGGTCAAGGACACAGGTAAGGAGCTAAGGAGGTGAGAACGAGAGAGCCCTTTTACTTACTATTGGCTCTCGGCATTTTCATTTACAATGACGCTTGGGATTCGCTTGGACAGGTGGGGGAAACTCGAGCTCGATGCACATTAGTATCATGATTTTACATTATTATTCCTTGTAATGTGTTAGGGCACTCCAATACATTGCTATCCGATATCCGAAAACTTGTCAAATTCAACGACAAGCGGCCGAATTAAAAGTGCTTCGCTGCATATTTTCTCTGTCAGATAGATGAGCGGAGAAATCTATTAAATTCTATTGAACAAACAAATACTTAAGAATATTAATTTAACAATGCACATGAATTTTTCATAAATCACTGAACACTATTACCCTCAACTACATACCAAAGAATTAATAATAAATTTAACGATCTCGATTATCGCTCATCGTGCGTCGCATTTCTTAATTATGCCTTCTAATAGCACATTTAATACACAATATTTAGTACGAAATTTTTAATATTTCTTTTGAATTTTAAATACGATAAATTTCAACGCTACTTGAAAATATAATGAAATTTTATAAACATTAAAAGATCGCTTGACTTTGGTAAAATAGTAAAATTTTGTATTTAATTTAACGTATTGTTAAATGTTGAATATTTTTCATCAACTTACATCCAAAATCTTTTTAAAATCATAATAGTATTAACTTTTCATATAATGGCAAACTAATTTATAGTTTAAACGAGAATTCTCTCATAGATTAAGGTAATTTTTCATAAATAAATAAATAGCAAAAACAAAAAAAAACAAAAGAAAAAAAGAAGACTCTTTTGTGTGTGTGTGTGCGTGTGCGTGCGTGCGTGCGTGCGTGCGTGCGTGCGTGTGCGTGTGTGTGTGTGTGTGTTGTGTGCGTGTGTGCGTGTGGTGTGTTGTGCGTTGTGTGCGTGTGTGTATGCGTGTGTGTGTCGGCATGAGGGAGGTACGATTACGACAATAAACGTCATGCATTTTAATTATAATTTTCATACCATCGTGTGTATATGATTTTAAATAATCACATATACCACCATACTACCATAATAATAGTAAAGAGTTGGTACGTTGAACGAATGGTAAACGTCAACATCAACTATTAGCTTCAACTAAGCTAATCGCTTACAGCTAAGCCTTTTACATCAAACAACTCGAACCAAGTCCAAGTGCTCCAGCTATCTTCCAATGTATTATTTACCTCTCTTTCTTTTTTTTTCTCTGTTCGTCGCTCCCGCCCCAACACGCCCCACAACCACAAAAGAATCCGACGTGGCGTCCGGCCTTCAATGGAGCGAATACCTCGATCCACTCTTCGTCAACAATTACGAGAGCGACCCAACTCTTTCCTGGCAGTATTTCGGATCGACATCCGGCTTCTTACGACGCTTTCCCGGTAAGCTTTTGTCCCTGTACACTCTTATCCTTCTCCACCCCCACCCCCATCCCCCTCGAGCTATACGTCAACTTTACTATTATTTATCAAAGAGAAGACAAGCGCTGCTTCTTTGTCGTCTCAATGAAGATTTTTTTCGGCTTTTTTTTCTGCTTTTTTTTCTGCTTTTTTTTCTGCATTTTTTTCTGCATTTTTTTTTTTTTTTTTTTTTTTTTTTTTTCGGTTTACGAATGTTTAGAGGAGAAATTGTGTACTCGGCACACGAAACATTGACTCCTTGATAATCGAATAAATGAATTATTATTATTTGCTTATTCACTTATTGAATTGGAACGTTCGTTATACAAAGTGAAAGAAGAAAAAATAAAGCAAAATGAAAGAAAGAAAGAAAGAAAGACTTTAGTTTATCCTCAACTTGCTTCTTAATATTAGTGCAATTGCAGGTTGGTGTGCCTGTTTATTTGCTTTTTGCTTAAAATAGAAAATCCAGTAAATTGTCCGAGCTTCAAATGGCCGAAATGTAATATCGATGTGAACGGAGTAATTATCGCTTTCCACTTAGAATCTTGAAATTCGCACAACTTAATTCACTACGATTAGTCTATCTATTTCAGTCACTCCTTTAAAATTTTAGATCTTTTTTGTATTTTCTCATTGCCACTGATACGATGTCACGCGAAATCATGCAATGACATTTTTAGTTCTTTCTTTTACTTTTGTTTTTTTTTTTTATTGTTTTTTTTTTCTTTTTTTTTTTTTTATTGTTTTTAAAGCGATCAAAAAAATTCAGTTTAAATAACGTTTCCATGAGGATAATTACACGAGGATAAATAGCCATAATCGTGATTATTAATGCACTAATTCGATTTATGAGTGATTTATCGATTGGCTATAATGGCTGATTAATAAACGTAGGTCGTGTGATGAACTGCGCCGATTCGTCAATTTCATAATGATCTTGATGATTCTTATTGGAATTAGGGCGGTCCCAATCGCAAAAATAAGAGTCGGCCATTCATTTCGTAAATTTGATAAATCGATTACTGAATTCTGGCGCTAATCATCGTCTTTACACAGCAATGTCGTGGCCGCCGGAGGATACGTCGCCGGTGCAGAATGGACCGATGCGCGTGCGCCCCGTCGACGACTTCCGGCTGTCCGAGTGGTTCGTTGGGGGGGCCACTTCGCCCAAAGACCTCGCAATCCTCGTCGACGGCAGCAGCCTCTATTCGAGCAAAAGCCGTAACCTCATCGTCGCCACGACAAATGCCATTCTCGATAGTCTCGGACCCAATGACTTTGTCAACGTCTACCGCTACGGCGAAAGTGCCAAGGAGATCGTAACCTGCTTCAAGGACGTTATGATGGTTGCTTCGCCCGAGAATATTAAGGAGTTGAAGGTAGGTAGTTGTCCAGCTTAGGCTCGCAGCGAATGCTGTCGAGTAAATGCTAATAATCCCCGTAATAATAAAAATAAAAACAAAAAACAAAAAAAACAGAAACAAAAACAGCACAATGAAAATATTTATCTATCTATTAGAGAATGAGAATAGTTATTGCCGCTGTTGGTCACATTACGATAAAGCTTTTTAAGGGACAAGTCGATCAATAACATATTTTAACATAACGTTTTCAACTCTTATCACGTCCAATTGAAATCGCTTGGAGTATAGTCAGGATATTTACAAACGAGATGGGTCAATGTTATGATCCACACAATGGTACAATCGCTCGTATAATCGCTCAAAATGGAAGATACATATTCCTTTGCCCATTCGACTTCATTACTCAAACGTCCTTCTTCCCCGTCTCAATAATCGATAAGCATTGGCAATGCCGACGTTGATCGAGCGAGCGGAGCGTCGACGGGCGAGATAAGTGCGGTAATAAGTGAAAAAGCTCCGCGAGGTGTAAAGGCGCGCACCAATGAGAATAGCCGCGAATGAGCAAGAAATGCCACTGGATGATTCTGCAAAAGCTTTATCGCTCGCATCTATCTGCTTAGACGGCCGTGAACAACTTGACGGGCGAATCGACGTCCAATATCTCGGCAGCGTTCAGCGCGGCCTTCGAAATCCTGCACAAGTACAACAGATCGTCGCAGGGCAGCCAATGTAACCAGGCGATCATACTGATAACGTCGAGGAGCGACGTTGCACCGGTAGAACTTATCAAGCACTACAATTCACCCCACATGCCTGTCCGGATATTCACGTACGTCGTGGGAGGTGACAATAGTCAAGAGCTTCGCACAATGTCTTGCAGCAACAAAGGTACGACCAAGGGTTTTAAGGCTTTTCGATTAATTAAATCAAGTTTTTTATTCGAGCTCGATCGCTCGCCGATCCCTCCACTTCTCGTTATTAGCGGGATTCTTAATTTAATAATCGGCCCTTTCATCAGGCTTCATCAATGCATAACGGCGTTAAAATCTTTTAATCCTATTATTATACAAGGATCAACAATTATACTTGGGCTTATATTATACCGGCAAATGCCATTCGCATTGCCAATCGTCGTTACGACGATTTTTCGATTATCAGTGCGATAACAATTGAATTCTAGCTGCCCACTTGACTACATAAATTGATTAGATAAACAAATTAGAAATAATTTCTACCCGCTTCTCACCCGAGAACTCGTCGATTAATAAGACTTTAACGGCTTCTCCATTAGCTTCGACTATAAATTCACATTACCGCGACGACATAATATGTCATTGAAATCTCATTACACCTACTTACGAATTTTACTTTTAGGATATTATACAATGATAAAAAGTATGGACGAAATAAAGAGCAAAGTTTTCGAGTACATCAAAGTTTTGGCAAGACCTATGGTTCTCTATCAACGCGATCATCCCATACATTGGACGCCGGTTTACATTGGCGGAAAGGTAAGATCTCTAAATACAGTATCCTTAACGATTAAACCTGTTATATCGATCGAGGGTTTAATAAATTTAGAATGCCAAACGATCGATTATCAATTATTATTATTTCTTAAGCATAATAGTTTTACGAATAGAATTGATACTAAGCGTATGTATTTGTTTAAATAATTACACTACGCTGATGGCTTGACGATTAATATACAATGCGACTGAGTGAATTTTCATCAGCATAGAATCTATTATAACTTTATTATATCTCGACTCGATGCTAATGAAATACATAACGACGACTCATCGAACCTTAATGCAATATCAGTACAGAAAATTGAATAAGTACGATCAATTTATATAAGTACTTTTCAATATTACTCGAGAAACTACTGTAAATCTACCACTTATGAAAACTTTAAATTGATCTTCCTTTAAAGTTTTCACATTGCACTTACTTATTTCAAGCACGTCGAAAAATAAAGAAAATTCATAATAAAATCACAAAACTTCTCTTTACTATTCCGAGTTTCATAAGATTATCTTTATATATTAATATTTTATAAAATCTCTATTTATTACTCGATTCAATTATCGAAGCGAATATTATAATATCGATCAAATGATAATAATAATGATTCATCTAATTGTATTAACTAGCTTTAAACGAGTGTTAACAAACAAACAAACAAACAAAACAAAAAATAAACAACAATTTAATATTGAATAAATAATCATTTAAATGAACGGTAGGAACGGTTCTTTTATAAAATATTAAAAATTTTATGAGAAACCATACAGCAAGTTGCATTAACTTTTATAATAATAATGATGATATTAATAATAATAATAATAATAATAATAATAATAATAATAATAATAATAATAATAATAATAAATATTAAATAGGCTTATCGCTATTGTATTTATTTTATAATATGTTATAAATTAATTGTAAATTGACTTTTGCTTGCAATTCGTATTATATTATATTAAAAATTCTTATAATAAACCATTAAAGCTTCACTGAATCATCTAAACCACATTATAAAACTATTCTAATTTTTTGTTTCTATAATCTATAAAATAAGTTTATTTGCATAATTAATGATCTCGAAGAAATGAAAATATATCATTTTATATTAATCGCTTATATTATAAACATTCTCATGATTTTTATATTATAATTATAATATTATATATTACAACAATTTATATTTAGCAAAACTATGATTGCAAAAATATTCTAATGAACATGAATTTGCTCATTTTCAATTTAAAAAAAATATAATCTTGAATAAAAATTTTTATTCTTTTCCTTTTTGTCTCGCATAAAAGAAATTTTAAAGTAGAAGAATTTCAAAGATTTCATCTCGAAATGTCATTAAAATAATCGAGGTTAAATGTACGCGCGGACAAGAAAGGGAGAAGAGAGAAGAAAGAGTGGGAGGGTGAGAGAGAGAAAGAGAGAGAGAGAGAGAGAGAGAGAGAGAGATAGACAAGCATTCAAGCTTTTATCTCACAAAGTTCTTCCTCTCTCGCTCTCTTTCATTCTTTCTTTCATTCTTTCTTTCTTTTTCTCTTTCTTTCAGACCCTTTCTAAGTTTAATCAGATTATAGCGGGTGTTAATTGCCTTCATAAACTTTCAGAGTAGCAGATACGGCCTCGAAGGTCAAGGTCAACTCATGACGTCAGTCACTGCGCCTATATTAGATCGCAGAAATCACACGGTAATTGAAAGTGCATTGCCCTTATCTTTAATAGTATTAGAATCTCTAAGATTTTCTATTTCAACTGAATTTTTTTTTTTTTTTTTTTTTTTTTTTTTTTTTAACAAATCGAATCATTTAAGCGAATAGAATTTGAATGTCACAACACTTCTAATGACTCGTAATTACACGGAATTCATTTATATACGTATATTTTAAAAACAATTTCAAATTTACAAAACAGTAGAGACTTTCATTAATTTTTATTACACACATGTTGATTTTATCCAATGATATATCTCTCGTTATATTTTCATTGAAATATTATGTTTAATTTAAAAAAATACTATTATATTGCTGATTGCGCGTAAAATTTTATTCTATTATCAATCTTAATATATACGTATTTTGTTCATGTATATATTCAAGTGTGAGAAAAATTCTTTTAATTTAGATTGTAATTAATCCATTTAAATTTGCCTTAATCACAGGAGTATAAGCGAGATTATATTTTATTATATAAGCATAAACTTAAAATCACATTATTATCATAATTTTTCAGAATTATAATGACATTAATTTTCGAAAGAGAAATTGTTGCATTTTAATTATCGTATTTCTTTTATCTAAATGCAAATGCAATTTCAGGTTAGAGCAGCTAATTTATTGGGTATAGTTGGGACTGATGTACCCATTGAACAAATTCAAAAACTTGTGCGACCTCACAAGGTAATATTATAACGAAATTTAAAAAGCATTCAATGCCTAAAGCCACTAATGAATTTATAAAATTTCAATAAAACAACATGACAAACATTTCAGCTGGGTGTTAATGGATATTCATTTTTGGTTGACAACAATGGACGCGTCTTGTACCATCCTGATTTACGTCCTTTGGTAAGATTGGCTTATTAAATAGAGCAATAATAATATTGAATGGATGTGGAATATTAATAAATATATATATATTTTGTATTTTTATAGCCAGGAAACATTGACGTAAGTTTAAAATTATTATTATATATATATATATATATATATATATATAAATTAATTAAGCAATTAATTAAGTATTTATCATGAAATATTTATTTTTAGTACCATGAAACCTTGAAGCGCAAATTCATCAGCGTTGATTTATCGGAAGTTGAATTTTCTGAATTCGATGGGCCAATGCATTCTTTAAACAACTCACTTTTGCTCGATGTAAATTTTATAATTTAATAATAATTAAGTATTTGCAATTGTAATTTGCATATGAAGCATTTAATTGTAAAATTTTTTTTAAAAAAATTTATTATAACTAACTGCTCGATTATTCATCTATTTTACATTTCATTTAATAAATTTGGTCATTTGCCGAATATAGCTTAGACATGATATGATTGATCAGAAAGAAGGGGAGACCGAATTCTCGGTGAAAGTGCATTACGATGACATGGTATGAGAATGAGAATAAGTATAAAAACGAAAATTTTATTTATTATTGTTATAAAAAAAAGTTACTTATATAATTTTGCCATAATTATCGTAGAAGAGAGTAACTATCAGGCGTCATAATTACTTTTACAAACCAATCGAAGATACTCCGTTTTCGTTGGGACTTGCATTACCGGAAGGTTACGGCATGTTTGATTTGCATGCCGAGCAAGAAATAAGGCACGCACCTGTCAACGGTAAAGACGAATTTTACTTATGAATTTCTGTCGTTACAATTATGTTTTATTTTCATAATTGTAAAAATTAATAGTAGATGATAAAATCGGCATACGACATTACAAGATTTATTTGAAAATTATGAGAAAAATTCACTTTAATTTAATCATACGATTGCAATTTTGTCTACTTAAACGTTAGGACACGTTAAGCTCCTGATAAATAAACGCTTAACGCGCACGTTACTAATAATTAATCGTTCATAGAACAAATACATATCCTAAAAATGATAATTTAATCTCCAAATTGTCTTATGAATTATCGTTATGCCTTAGTAACGCGATACTTCAAAGAAAATGATTGGAAAGTACATCCTGACTGGACCTACTGCGAGTACTATTTCGAATCGGAAAAATGGTTTGCAACACCGGAGGAGCGGGTTCTACACTTTTTAACTCAAGCTCATAATCCAGGTTGGAAATGGCGGTCCATGAGACCAAAAAGTCCAAGCTCGCATCGGAAACCTGCAAGCAAGCCCGACAAAGATTATTATTATTGTAAGTTATATCAATTAAATTAACGAGCTTCTCCTATCGTACGATTCAACCCTTCCAATATGCTTCGGACTTCGATATCTCTGGGGGAACAATTTTTTGAAAAATCTTTAACACATGGATTTTAAAGTGTACATAATACAAATACCATTTTACTTATAATTGCAGGTGATAAAGGATTATTACAATCATTGGTATTAGATGCTTGGGTAACAGATGGATTTTCTGAACCAAGTGAAAAATCTATGCAAAAGGAGGAAAAGTAAGTGAATTTTTATATAAAAGACAATGAAAAGAAAAACGTTGAGGCACGTCTAAGAGCCTAAAGATTTGTTGCAAAATAATTAAACACAGAGCACCACGTATTAATGCACTATTTGCACCTGATCGATCGATCTACTTTCATAAGCATTATTATTAGCACACGAGGCAGCATTTTCTCGAAGAGATTGGAAAATATTTATAAGATGTTAGAGAGACTAGGTTTGTTTATTTACTCGATCACTGGAATTATTTATATATAAGTTGTGCCTATGCAGAAGACAAATTTTTTCAAATAATCGACTCAATAAATTTCAATATCTTTTCAAATCTCATCAAATTTATTATAAAAATATAATGCTATCGATACTTCGAAATAAGAGGAATGTTAAATATAACCGAGTCGTAACAAAAATTTCTTTCTAACATCGCTTATGTAATTGACAATTAGAGCTGAAGCAGAAACATAATTAAAAGAAAAAATGGATAAAAATATTTCCAATCAATTAATAAAATAGTCATTCCGATCATTTCAATTGAAAATATATCATTTATATATTTATTTCGAATATTATTAGCTCCATATTAACAATACCGTTATTTATAAATTTAGTGTAATTGCCGATTAGTATTTATAAGTACCACATGGCATTGTTTTTAATCTAAGAACATAAATGACTGAATTACGCTTATACGAGAATTATTTGTTGCATGAATTTCTGCATTCAGCTCTACTTTTACAGTACAACTTTTATTAAATAAAATTCTTTTCTTAATCTAATTCACGTATTCATAAGATTTCATAAAAAAAATTTCGCATCAGCTATTTTTATAATGTTTAATTTAAAAGAAATTACGCAAAGTTTATTTAAAAATGATAATCAAAGCTTTAGAAATAAATTTTCAATTTGAAATTTTTTACCAATAAATATTATATAATAAAGTTCGATTGTATAGAAGATGTATAATTTTTCAATATTCCCAACTGAATGAGCAGTTACTTTCTTACATTAGTAGTAAAAGTTTATAAGAATATAGCACTTACATTAATTACTTTATAAAAAAAAAAAAAATTCTACAAATATTGTAATAATTTTATAGAGCATTTTTATTTAATATTAGAAATTCGCAATTTAACAATGTAATATTTTTCAAACATTTTCAATAAATAACTGCACAAAATATCTTCCTGTACTTTATCAAATCTCAATTATAAATAATATATAAATGTATATATATATATATATATATACATGCGCGCATACATACATCTATATTATTGGCTACGAGTAATCTTGAGAAAAATTATCTTTTTCATATATTTTCTACAAAATAAACTATTAATGTTACGTTGCACTATAAAATTATTTAAAAAATAATTATCTAATTATATAAATTTCGTAGAATAAGTGCTGAATATTAAAAACAACGATATATTCGTTAATTATCTTATGATATATGAAATGTGAGAAAGGAAAGGCAAATTGAAAATAGATCGATCGATCCCACTATTTATAATACTTATGCTTTTCTTATAAGCACTGCACAATATTATTGCACAACCGTTCTCACCACTAATTTTATTTAATATGTTTATTGTTTATTGTATATTTTTATTATATTATGATTGTGTGTCTTCACCGCCAGCCCAATTGCCATACTGATGGCTCTGATGTTCAGGTAATCACAATGCACAAGTTATATGTTTAAAAGCTCGCTCGCACAAAATGTTTATTGCACGGTAATGTGTCATTACATAACGTACATCTCCTACATCATGCCAGCTTTTTTCTTTTATATATTTATAAATGCACAATCAATGCACCTGCACCTCTCGCACCATTTAATATATATATATATATATATATATATATATATATATACATCATTATAAAATATCATTAAAGTATTTAGTATATATAAATGAAAATGAATAAATGAATTTGCATATGCAAAATCAGCGGTTATTTTTCTGATATTTACGTATACATAAAATTTATTTTATGTGTGGTATGTGGTGATTGTACGATGAATTCAATTTTATTTTAAATTTTTCTCATTAATTTACTGTTTGAATTTGGTAAACTTTTATAATATTTGGGCGTAACAAATTATTACTAACTTAAACGAATCATGAAAAAAAAAAAAGAAAAAAAAACACGTCTAACACCAAGAAGTAAGAGAATATTTCAGATCATTTAATGCGAGTATATCTTCAACCGCAAACATTCTAATGCGAAATATTAGAATTAGATTGTTCAAAACGAACAATAAATATTCTTAATTTAATCAAGATCATTTTTCAATGATTTATAAAAGCTTGTATTGTTAAAATATACGAGGTAAATTAAATTAAATTATACACAGTAGAATAAGATCGTTCCACATATTTAACATAAATATTAATGATTATAAGCAAATTATAACTCATATAATTGGTAAATAAAAAATATAACGTTCCATATTAGAACGTTGCAGTTCGGTATTCCACTATAAGCAAGAAAATTTACTGTAATTTAATTTTATGATATTAATATATTAAGATAATAAAATAAAACATTTCAGCACATAATTCATAAATTAAACGTACTACACTATGTTCTTGATAAAGTATTGATAATATTTCCTAAATAGTGTTATTATCTTATTCTATCGTATGGGAATTACTATGAACCTCATTCTACGTAAAGAAATTTTGAATACTTCTTATTAAATAATGTTTTTTAATTTGCGATATTTTTAAAGTTATAATAAAATGTATGTCAAATTATAATATATTTATATCTTATAATGGTAAGTATATTTTATAATCGTAAATGTATTACACAAGTAGTTTTAAAAATTCTCGCATCGATAAAAAAAAAGAATATATATATATATATATATATATATATATATATATATATATATGTATATGAAGGAAATTCCGATGAGATGAAAAACCAATAAAGAAGAAATAAGAACTCTAGAATGCATCATTCGAAAATGGATAAAAAATAATTAATTCGTACAATCAATAAACCTATAACCTGGAAGATATAAAAAGAAGAAAATGTGTACGTATAACAGAATATAAAATATATCAACGGTAAAAGAAAAATGAAAAAAAAAACGTAGGTATAAGAAAAATGAATTTTATATATTTTTTTATATTTTAAATAAATAAATAAATAAATAAATAAATATATATATATATATATATATATATATATATATATATTATATTAAAACGTAATATAAAACAAGTAATAATTATAACAATATAGTTATGTATTTTAACATAAATATTACTTTAACTATCACTTACAGAATGAATAATCTTGATATATTGAATAAGTTTCAAAATCTTGTAAAATAATATAATATTTTTGCTATATAATACATGGCTTATAATGAAAATATATATTATTCAATAAATGTATTATTCTTCCGTGCTTGATAATCTAATACGTAGAAAGAGGGATGGATAATTGTCAACAAAAACAAAAAATAAATAAATAATAATAATAATAATAATAATAATAATAAAAATGCACATTTATTTTGTACTGATAATGTAATAATCTCAATCATAATATAAAAATAACTGTTATAAAGAGTTAGTTTTACGAAAATAAAAAAAAATTTAATTTATCTCAACTTGGTGTTAGGGGTACAATTGCTTTATTAACTTCTTTTATTATAATATCTTCTTTTACTCATATATGAGATTTTATTCCTTAACTTAATAGAAATTGTAAAGTTTAATTTTGTTAAAGAGTGTAGTAGATTACTAACATTTAATAATTTAACATTTGTACAGAAATTATGTTTTTATAATACTAATAACCCAATTAGATAGTGCTTCATCGGTGTTCTACTTTGTATTTATATTAATTATTAAATAATATATATATATATATATATATATATTTCGTCCGAAGGAGAGAAAATTGCAAACAATACTTTACATTGTATATATAATTTATATTGAAATTTATCCAAGCAATACTTAAATATTAGCTTTATTGTTTAAAAACAAATATTATTGATAATTTATCCATTTACTTTTAATGCATTGACATATTTTATATATTGACAAATAATATTTATTATTATTATGAAATAGTTAATTGAGAATTAAATTTCATTTCATCATTAGTAGAACAAATCCGATGCACTATATGAATTGCAGGAATCTCCTTTTATCAACTGAGTAATATTGCATAACTCTTTAATAATATATTTATTATCGATAATTGTTTAATTTAAACGAATTTTCGTTACAGTTATTTATAAGAGTAGTACGTGAATTACGTAAGCTTACTAGAAATTATATTGTGAAATGTAAGCCATTGAATAAGCTTCAAGTTTGTAAAAAACATTTGTTATACAAATGACGAAGTGTTTTTACGTGAAAATAAATCAATAAGATATGTATATATTTAATTAGTCTAATTATTTATAATATAAATCTGTTTCATTCCATTAGGATTTACAATATTATTTATATTTAAATAATATAATACAGTCTTTAAGATAAATTATGTCGTTAAAAATTTGTAACAATAATTTTTTTTTTTTTTACATAACTTTTACAACGAGTAACGTTATATTATTCAGTTGATGTGAAATGTATTTCCACTTTTCGAGAGTAATTAGAATATAAGTATTACTAACCACTATAGTATTATATTAACAAATAATATGACAGCTTAGTAGATTAAAAAATAAAATGATTGTTATAATGAGTAAAATCGATTTAAAATTATCGTGAGCTTGGACAATAATTTTAAAAGTATAAGAATATGTGTTGTATCGATCAGGGTTGAAACTTTGAAACTGTGTGATTGTCATGTTAATCGAACATAAATTGCTTATGACGTAACTAATTGGAGCATGGGTACGTACTTTCAGGAATAGCAGCGAGAGATTCGGAGTTATTCGGAGCTTCGTCGCGACGAGAAGTGGACTCTTACGATGGCATAATTACCAGCAAAACGATGAAAATCAAGACGAACCGTGAGTGTTTAGCCGATTAGCAATATCGCTTGCTCGCTACGCCGTGAAAATCTCCCGTAAAAGTTTATGATGAATCTATGAGGATAGAAAGGTTCTCGAATCCCAACCCTCGATAGATCCTTTAAGGATCTTTTAAGGATAATCCAACATATTTAATTGCATATTCATAAATGCAATGCATAATGGTTGGGACATCTTTACCAATACAATCGCCACATGAAATAGCATAAAATAGCGATGCACTAATTTCGGATATAAGCGGTTAATTTATATGAAAAGCTTATAGATTTATTTACCATTTTGTTTTAAACAGGGAATTCGCTGACACTTACAGGAGGGCCATGGATTCCACGTGGTACAAAAGAGCCGTCGATCAGCATGCGATCGAACCCGACAGTTTCGTTTTCAGTGTACCATTCGACGCGAGTAAGAGCCTTTGTTTTTTGTTTTTTTTTTTTTACAATTCATTCGGAAATCTTAATGTGGATTGAAATATCCAAGATTAGATGAAATAGTTTAACGTACATCATATTCTTTTATGAACGCTAACAATAATAGTTGCAGTATTTTTTTTTTTTTTTTTTTTTTTTTTTTTTTTTTTGGTAATCTTGGATAAAGTTATTGTGCTGTAATCGTGCACGTGGTCACTGTAATTTTTTTTTTTTTTTAAGTTGTAATTATTCTATTTAAGGAGTTTAAAATGAGAAAATTGAATTTATATTGCAGATAAAATATCTTTCGCGAACGTATTCTCCACATTTTGTTTCTTTGTAATTACTTTTACCGAATATATGTATATTATTGACTAACTAAATTTCAAAGATAAACAGTTAAAAAGTTTAATAAGAAATTGGCGAATGATGAATTTTTTTTTTTTGTTTTTTTGTTTTCGTTTGATTTCCTTTCAATATGTACTTTATAATTTACTTGATTAGTTATATATGCATTCGATTCAAGATAATACCATTAGACTCTTACATTGTTCATTGGCATTTTTAGTTGAAAATCCAAGACCCATCGTGACAGCGACTCACGCGATTTTCGTGGAAACAAAGGGCCATAAAGCTCCAGCTGCTGTCGTAGGAATACAATTTCGTCATGCAGCTTTGGCCTCACATTTCGTGAATGTTACATCTTCGGTAAGTGATGTCAATAGTGCAGGAATATTAATTTTTTTTTCAGACGCGTCATCAATATTTACTCGATTCACATTTTTATAATCTCTGGTTAATGACAATAAATCAATATTTAACGGAATCGAAAATTTTATACAATACATAAATAGAATATACTTCATGCGCGTACATAAAATACTCAGATAATATAATAAAAATCTTAATAAATTATGAATGAAGATTGTTATGATTATTAATTATTTAATTGTAGTGTTTTGGAACTGACGTTTGCAAAAAGAACTGCGCTTCGGATGAATTAGACTGTTACATCTTGGACAATAATGGTTTTACCATCTTTAGTGAAAAGCACGAACACACTGGAAAATTTTTCGGAGATATTGACGGGACAATAATGGATTCTTTAGTTCAGGATAAGATATTTAGGTGATAAAAGCAATTAAACACAAGCTATTACCGCTAAGAATGACAACAACGAAATATGCTTATCAACCCATGCATTCTTTTAAATTTACAGGAAAGTCAGTGTTGTAGATTATCAAGGAATATGCTCTCCGCAATCATCCCGTGTCTCTGCCGCGCCAAAAGTATGGTCTTATTCAATCATAAAAATAATGGCAGCATTGGGTAACTTTTTATGGACTTGGATTGTAAACTTGAACTTTGTGGATGTGCTTCGACCTGTATGGGCATACGCATATAACTTGGAGAGTGATGGTAACGTTAAAAATAAGCTTGCTTTTTTCTTTTTTTTTCTTTTTTTTTTTTTAAATAGTTGGAGGTCCATTTTAAAAAAAAAATTATACGCTTCGGGCGATATTTGCAAAATTTGAATGAATATCAACATTATAACGTACAACAAGTAGATAACTAAAGTTGGTATAATTTATCATTGTCCATCGTAATAATACATTCTCGGATAATATGTGCTAAGGAACAATATAATTATTCGAAAGTCTTATCAAATTGTCCACAACAAGTATTACAAGGTTATATTTTAATTATTTAAAATCAGAAACTTGATTGTCAAATATAGCTCTAGTCTTGGGTATTTTTATCCTTATCTTCAAAGATAAATTACGAATGACACGCTTGATTATCAGTTTTACAATGGCACGGGCAAGCAGTCTACAATTGTTATTAAAATTATTTGGGCAGATAACGTAGTGTACACAGATGGGGATCCTTACCCACCGGATTTGATGGACGAGGTAACGGTGGAGAACGTACCATCATATCCGCCGGTGCTGCAGCCACCCATGGCACCAGTTGCTACGACCTACTCGACAACAACGAACTTACCACCCCATAAGCTGCGCACTTGCGAAAAGAAGACGGACCTTTACATTTTGCAAGCTGACAGGTTAAATTCCAGCGGACAGGGCAATCCGCTGAAAGGAAAACTGACTAACTGCAATGTATCTGGTTGTGAACGGTAATGAAGCTGTGAACTGTAAAATAATGTTCATATGAAAAGATGTTAAGGTGCTTTATTGCAATGTCTCGTACTAAATGTCATTCTACTTTATACTCAACATCTTTATTTTTGAGTTTTTAAAAAAAAAAATTATTAATCTAGATGGGCAGAAATTAATCTTAAATTACATTTACTATTCTATTGGGTTGTTATGAAATTATTACATTATAAGGAATTCAGGTTAATACGAGAAGAAATCAAGTAAATAATATATTCAAGAATCCTATAAGAGACTATGACAATTTCATTGAATTTTCTTCATAGTCAAAACGTTTAAATAATGCATATGCTAATTATTATACTATTATCGAGTCAAGTTTTATGAAAAAAAAAAAAAAAAAAAAAAAAAAAAAAAAAAAAAAAAAAAAAAAAAAAAAAGATAAACCGTAGGATTTTTTGTATTTGGTATAATATGCTTTGATCAATCAAAACTAAAAAAGAAAGTGTTAATGTTGATTTACAACCGACATAATGCAACATTTTCAAGTTTCGTTTTCGATTTTAGGCCCTTCAGCGTGCAGAAAATTAGCTACACAAACCTCATACTTCTCGTCGTGGATACACTTTGTCCCTGCGGTGATAAAAAGCTCGGCATCAGGCCTTATGAAGCATTAACTGACGCTGGTGCTTGTATGGCGCGACGCGAGCGACTTTACCGACGCAAACCCACGAAATGCATCAACTATCATCCCGAGGAGCTGGAAATCAAAGTTTGCGATGGTGTTGGAAGAATAGTTGGTCTTCGTATGGGGCTGCTTCTGATTTGTCTATTCCTCATTCATTTTACGTGACTTAATGGTCAATAAGCATCGACGATATCATCAATCGATAAAACGAAGAAAAAAGAGAAATTATACGCATTTGGAAAGTGAGGATAACGAGTATCTTAAGCAACCAGTTTCGCTATAAAATAGCGAAAATCACTTGACTGTTAAAATAAGAGTTAATGTGGAAGGTTTGATCAATTACTAGCCGAGCAAGTATCATTTTTTGTTTTGTTTCTTATTCTTTAGCTCGAAGTAGGCGTAAAGATTTAAAGCAATAATTCATATTATTTTCTAAAAAAAAAAAATGGGTTAAAAATTATTTTTACAAAAAATTTGTTGCCCTTTCTTATCTTTGATTTGGAAGTAATATTTTTAAATATTAAATTGAAAAAATATTTCGTACAAAAAAGTAATTCGATTAATCGCTTTAATTGCATATCATATATATATATATATATATATATATATCTTCAAACAAACGAGTTTAGAATTATATTAAATTAATAATTTAATTAGAATGGAATAGATAAACCGTTACTTTTCCAACTGCGTAAGCGTTAATGGTAAATAAAAAAATATTCAGCGAGAAAAGTGCAAATTAATATCACGTATATACATCGAGATGGTTTTTTGTTATGAAAAAAACAAAAAAAAAAAAAAAAAAAAAAAATTGCGAAGCAATAGCGTTTGAAAATAAAAAATGAAACGACAAAATGCTTGCGGCTATCTGTTCAAGTATTCAAAGAAAAGAAAGAGAAAAGAAACCTATTTTTTGCAAATTCTTTCTTTTAGAAAATTCATGAAAATGAAAGAAAGAGAGAGCGAGAGAGAGAGAGAGAGAGAGCTAAAAGAAAAAGTATATGGGGAATATTAACATATAGAATATAATAATATACTTTTTTGCGAGTTTCTGGCTTTGACATACGTAATTGAAAAGTAATAGTTTTCTCCACCAAGAAGAATAACGGAAATAATAAAAACAACAATGTGGGATATTTCTTCAGGCTAGTAGACAACAGCTGAATAAATCAATGAGAAATAATCCATATGATTTCGATAAACAAGAGAGAGTGACAGAGAGAGAGAGAGAGAGAGAGAGAGAGAGAGAGAGAGAGAGAGAGAAAGAGAGCGAAAGAAAAGTATCGAAAAGTAAAAATTGTATTCTGGCGCTGGTAGCCAGTTAAATAAGAGCTTACTTCGTTTTTAACATAAGGACGAACTAAATCATTAATACGAAGTATAAATATGGAAAAACTCCTGAACTAACAAAGGCAGAAAAATAATGGGGAATAAAAGAAAACGCGCACACAAATTTCACTATCGATTTAAACAAGTTTTCGTAGGTCATAAAGGATTAAATTGAAGAGAAAAAAAAAACAAAATTAACGCAGTATAACTACGGATCTATCAAGACGTTGGATATAGGCATTTTCCGTACTCGATTGGGTGACGGATTGTTCGCGATTAAACATTATGAATGAGTAATTCCGCACAGACGTGAGAGCCCGTCCACAAGAAAATAATTAACTGCGCAATATGCGCAATGTTGATATTTCGTTTATGGCACTATAATAAATACGATTATGCTTAAGCTGTTTAATGCACCGGTCACACGCAGCACAGAATGTGTGCGAGTTAAATTCATATATTGCATGTGCGAAGCAGAAATTCATTTGATTTTATACATATCAAATCAATCAAAGTGTATGGATTTTAATGAACACATGAATCCATCGATATATCCTCTTAACTAAATTACTAGCATATCAACAATCATTATGAATTAACATAAATTGCTTCGCCATATTATGTATTAATTTTATTACAAGTAAAAATAATTTGAGAAATATATATATATATATATTTAAGTTTTACGCTAAAATATATATATATATATACGGGCGCGCGCGCGCGCGCGCACACACACACACACACACACACACACAGTTATTAATTGCATTCAATTCAATTCAATAGTAATCATATCAACGATTCTACCGATGCTTCGAATGAATTCTCCATAGATATTTCATATTTTTTCTACAATTTAAAAGAATTATTTTAACAATTTATTGAAATTTTTATCGTGTAAAATTGCGCATATAATAACACACCATTACTACAATATTTTTCTTTCTCACGTTTGCCGAAATAATTTGTAAAAAAACGAAAACAAAACAAAACAAAACAAAATAACGGGAACAAAGCTTTAACGATTTATTAAACTTTAATTGAGCAGATTTACCGTTACAAAATTAATACGGAAACCGGAAATCCATGTACGTAATATCACATAGTGAGTCGTGCAAATTATCGCAAGAAAATAATGAAAATATAACTTTAAAGGAAAACAAGCGAAAATACAGCAATAATACAAGCTATATTGTTCACACATCTAACCGTAAAATAACACAGGTGCCTTCGAGTTTGATTTGGAAAAAAAGGAATAATAATAAATTAATGTATCAAACGTCTGACGCGAAAAATCGTGAAAAACTCATCGAGCGGATAAAGGGAAACAAAACAAGCAAAAAGCATAAACAGACTAGAAAGAAGCTTACGTAAAAAATGAACAAATGAAAACAAAGTCTAGACTCTTGGAAAGTACTTAATAGCAACAATTTTCAATAAAAGACGCAATGTGAAGTCAGTAAAACTGATAAACTTAAAAGCGCCTTTAAAAGAAAACGAAAAACAAAAAATAATAAATGGATAAAAGAATGATAAGAGAACTTTTGTGAAAAAGCGCGATGCGAGGATCCTAATAATGTTTCCATATTTCGTGTGTAATTCTGTGTGCGTGCGTGTAAACAAGTACGTGGATGAAAAACTATAATTGGCAAAAATTATGCAGCAAGAGAAGATGATTCTCCGATCTTTAAAACTGTAATGACTCATCCAGTCGAATAATGATTCGCAGATAAAATCATTCCCCCCTTGTTCGGCGATCGCGAAGAAAAATTCATAGAATTTAGTTGAGAAAGCATGGATACCGAGGAAGTACGTAGATTTTCTGGAGTTGTTTTTATTTTTTTAAAATAATATATTATACAATAATTCATTAACCATGTTGACAATATACGGATACACGCGCATGCGCACACATAAATAACTATTTATTATACACAATATATGCATAGGTATATACATATCCACGTATGCATATCAATAAACTTTTGACTTTATATTTATGTGTGTTTATACGCAGCATCCGCATTCTTATCAAGTTTAGTCCGATTTTAAGCTCTTATTGATCGCGTTAAAATTTAAACTTTAGTACGAGATGCCGATAAAGTCGACGAAACAAACAAATATTAATGTAGTAATCTTGAATCTTTAAGCTAGTAAATAATTATAAAAGATAATCACTGTTATCTTCCTGTTTTTTCATTTTAAATGTTGAAAACTCTCTAGTATAATTGTATAACGAAGACGAAACCTTCAACTTATCTAAAATCATGTGAATCCTCTTGCAAAAATTCTCGGCAAACACTCATATAATGATAAACCAAGTTTCTTTATGTATAATATAAGAAATTAAAAAAGACCCTTGGCAAACATGAATTCCTTTCTTTTCTTTCATTTATACTATAAATAAGGATAATTAATTCATTAAAAAAAAAAAAAAAAAAAAAAAAAAAAGATAGAACGTGAATTAGTTTTATTTTATTGGTTAATCACTTAGTTGTTAATCTTGCGATGTGATATAAATTGTTGTCCTAATTAGAAATGAGGAAATTAGAATAGTGTTGAAAATTTAATTCGATAAAAATTTTATTTCTTGTTATAATAAAATTTTAATAAGATTTTATATAAGATTATTCAATTTAGCATGAATCATTATATTAGAATTTAAATATTAAAGTAATTTCTGTAACAATCATATTTTACATATATTATTACATTAATCTTGTGCATATTTTATATGTAGAACATATATAGATGAAAAAAATAAAAAATAATAATAATAAATTTGAGAAGACATAAATTAGCCAAGTTCTTTCTTCACTTGATAAGAAATTAAATAATTTATTTATATGATTGTATAATAACATTGCTCACATATCGTTTATATAAGGTAGTTTATACAAAATTCTGTACAACTAATTTGTATTTTAAGTAAAAGTCAAGCATTTAAACAAATCGTGTTACATATTAGATCTATTTATGTCAACTTCCTGTTATATAAACATATATAACATAAATCTAAAAAACGTGCAAATATAAAGTATAAAATCGATACGATTTTTATTATTCTATAAAAAATATAGAACCAAACATTTTTTAATATTATTTTTCTTATAGCGACAAGTAATCTTATATTGTAAAGTTACTAGAAAACTTTATACTATTTTTCGTGCGTATAAATATAAAAAATTATTGTCAGGTTTGCTAGGGGTCGAATTCATTGCATCGGCATAATAATAATTAAAAAAAAAAAAAATAATAAAAAAATAAAAAAGAATAAACGCAGGTGGAAACAATAAAATAATACAATTTGCCCGAAAAAATGAGGCGATGATAAATAAAAAAAAAAACAAATTATATTATTGAACGATATACAATCTAGATGCATAATATTTAATTGTTGAAAGATACAGGAGAATAAGGTATAAAGAGACAGTGAGAAAAAGAGAGCATGTATGCATGCGGGAGAGAGAGAGAGAGAGAGAGAGAGAGAGAGAGAGAGAGACAAAATTACGAACCTTGCAGACAATACAGCACATTATTAAAATTTGTACTTTGTGACGGAACTTGCAAAGTTCCACTAAGCTACTTTATAGTATAAAAAGTATATATATTATATACATAATTAATATATATTATATAGATATTAAAGTTACTGTTGTTATGCTCATTATTAATATCGCGTTTATTATATCGAATTTTTTCATAAAATTGAAACGTTTTACCGTATCTTTTAAAACTTAAATAGACAAAAGTCTCATGTGTCAATGACTGGTGAATAAAAGCGATGAATAAACAATGAGTCCATATTATTATTGACACTGTAAACGTGTTCTCGCATCGCCCTCGAGTTTATAGAAAAAAAATAAAAATAAATAAATAAATATATAAAATAATGAATAAAGATTTAAATGCAAAAATGCGTTGTAAGAAAGAAAAAAATAGTTGAGTAATCATAAAAATAAAAAAAAAAATAAAGAAGAAGAAATAAATAAATAAACCAGAGAGAATTTACAAGGATGGCAAAAAGTGAAAAATTTTGAACATTAATTATAAAAAGGTTGACAGCATTTTCATGGTTCTCACGTGTACTTTATATGTATATCTCTCGATGATATAAAAACTTATAACAAATAACGTTTAATTTAGCAATATTTTAAAAGCGAAAGTATATCTGACTCTCTAAATTTTTGGTACAAATGAGTTTTTCTATACTTATAAAAACATGTCATGTACCATTAGATTCTCCTTATCATTTTTTTCTTCTTATAAACAACATTATCATTAGAACAATATTTTCCATTTTTAAATATATTTATTCACTATAGAATATTTCTATTCTATATACTATACATATTTTATTAATAAGCTTTTATAAATATTTATAAACAAAAGCTTTAAGAAGGAATTATTATTTTCGACGTGTTTTGATACCAAGTGAATCCTAAATTTTTAACAAAAATACAATTTTCACTGTGTTTTGCTGTAAAGTATTTAAAGTAGTAATTATTAATAATATATAACGAGCAGAATTATTACAAAATTGACTGCTCGATGTTGGCTTCTAAACATACCAATTAAAAGAAAATAAAAAATAAAAAAAGAAAGAAAACCGCTTGCCTGAAGACATCGCAAAATGTCAAATGGAAATCATTAAATTTGTCTGAGACAAACTTCAAGAAAGAATGCGCTGCTTTTACGTTTACTAATCTCAGCTTCGAAAATTACTTTATGATAGTAATTTAATCGATATCAGTTTACTCTCACGTAATATATACAGACAAAACTTGGAACGTCCTAAATAAAAACAAAACATATACAGCAAATGAAATAAAAGAGCAAAGAAATCGAAAAGAAAATATGATGTTTACAGATTTTTCATTAATATGGGCAACGAAATCGTCTTTGATGTATATAGTCAAAGCCGATCGAATGGAAAGAGTAATTAAAAAGAAAAAAAAAAGAAAAAAAAAACAGACAAAAAATACAATAAAACGTCCTAGGCGTCGAGCTATTGGTGAACAACGAGAATTAATTAAAATGTCACCGACGGTAAAAAACAAAAAAAAAACAAAAATACAAATTCACCTTGAGCCCGTGTGTCTCTTCTCAGGTCTGAGATTAAATGAATGAGAGAAGAAAATGAACAAAATATAGGGAAACCGCTAATAGTATATTGGACTATAAAAATAAAACAATAGGGGACCGAATGTAACGGTTGATAATAAAAAAAAAATAATAATTATTATTATTATAAAACGTGTGAAGCTATTCTTTGTTTAAGATTAAGGAGAGAAAACAAGATGATGAAAAACAGGGATAAAGTGAGGTTTATTGAAAAGAATAAAATTTCTTGTAAACGAAAGGGCCGTAACTAAGCGATGACAAGAAAATGAAAAAAAAAAATCGAGAAAATCCTTTTAAAGTGTCCCTGGACATACTACTAAGTCTTCCATTATTCGTACGTTAATGTTTAAACTGATGATTATATTTGAAGTAAAAAAAGCTATAAAATATAATGTATAAATTTATCGAATTCATCATATCGATAACTATTAACTATAAAAAAATTTACTTTCACGAATACGCGCGCGCGCTTTGACGACGATGCGTTTAGCGAGGAAAAAGTGGGGGGGGGGGCGAGGATTTCAGGAGCGATTGCAGGATCCTATTTATTTCTTAAGCTCATCAATTATTAAACGAAAAGTAAATAAAATTTTATTAAATAGCACTAAATGAAATTTAACAATACTGCATAATTCAAATATATTGCAACAGAGTGTATTTGTCCAATATTCTTTTTTGAAAATTAATCAATCGATAATTATTAATTAACAACCGATCCATGCAATCGTCCCATAAGTAAGATTCAAGCGCTACGAAGGATTTCTATCTTTTGTAATAATTATTCTTATTACTATTATGGGAAAACATTTAGGCGATATAATCGATGTCATTCGTTTGGTTAATCATAAATGTGAACAATTAATTGACACATATATAGGCAAAATAAAATTATGAAACAAAGGACTCAGCGTCAGAGTTGCTCGTGGAACTTTCATCAAACGACTATTAATAATAATAACAATAACATAAATAACAACAATAAAAATAACAATAACAATTATAATAATAAGAATTAATAATAATAATAATAATAATAATAATAATAATGATAATAATAATAATAATAATAATAATAACAACAACAATAAGAACGCTAATAATACTAATACTAATACTAATACTAATAACAATAATAATAATAATAATAATAATAATAATAATAATAATAATAATAATAATATTTATAATAATAATAATAATATTAATAATAAATATATTAATGTTAATGATGATTATGTTGATACTGATGATTTAACGGAGAATGAGAATCATCAAGGTAAATTAACCTATTTTTGCATTAAAAAAAAAATTAAAAAAATTAATGTAACACACACATACACACGCGCGCGCACACACACACACACAAAAGAAAAGTAAAAGAAGGTAGGAAAACACATTAAATAAAATAGAACAATTTTTCAAAATAAAGAAAACCCACACACATGGATTTGTCTGGTCATATCAGCTGGTCTTTTTTCACTAATTATAAAATAAATGTTCGTTTGCTTTATTTAATTAACAAGGAAAATGAATAAATATTGTAAAGTATAGTGCGTATTATAAAACACGTGTTATGGTGGAAGGGGGGACGGGGACGTTGCTCTCGAATGTTATAGCAACTTTGGCGTTCGGTCCTTCGCTTCACTGAACTTCAAAAATAATGTTCTAAAAAGTAATGAAAATCCGTTACGCCGATGTCGCGAAATTTTACTTCCTCCGATTGCTTTGTACCGATTATATTTAAGAATGTAAGAGCGCTTTGAAGTTTTAGAAATTTGTGAGAATGTAAAAAGATGATTGTTACACGAATATTTTTTGCATTTTTTCCTATTATTAATCTTTCTAATAGTTACGCTTCAACTTGCAAGTAGATAAAATAGCAAAAAAAATTTTACATGTATGCAATCATAAGCATTTTTGTTGCGTCGAGTTTTACAAACTTCATTAAATTATCTATGTAAATAAATTCAGATTTTTATTTCAATACTGCCTCTATCACTAATGTAGAATGTAATATTTTGGAAAATTTGTTTCGCTTACAATGCGTTGTAAGGACGTTGCGCTTTATCATTAAAATATTCTGTGTCGTTGTGATATAATTTCAATTCACCTCAGTTATCCTAATGATATACGCAATATCTAATTTATTTAAATCTATTTTCTTAGGAACTTAGGAACATTCATATTCTCTTAAAAACACATATCGACGTCGAAACAAAACTTAATAGATGTGATTTAACGATTTGAGAAACTCGCCTGCTTATCGTTTCGTATTTTCAGATCTTTTCCGGCCAGGCCACGTATAAACATTCTGCAGAAAAAGTGAAAATATATTGTTATTAGATGGGGTTCGCTTTACTTGTGTCCTTTATCTGACGAGCATATAGTTACAAGGTGTACAAGGTGTTCCCTTTTTCAAAAATAGAACGCCGCGTATATCGCGATATATGTTTCAATGGTCAAGTGGAATTGCATTTTCTTGAAAAAATATTTTTAACAAATATTTAGATAATCTCATTGCATTGACCAAAAGCATGAAGATTTTGGTGCATTGAGAAGAAATGTAGATTTTTTTTTGTTTTTTTTTTGTTTTTTGTTTTTGTTTTTTTTGTTTTTATAAAAATACTTTATTCTCTTATTCGATTTAAAAAAAAATATTGAGCTACAAAGGCTTTAAAATCTTGGTGTAATTTAAAAAATAAATTTAAATAAAAAATTTCAAATTTTTAATCTTATCTTACAATTTAATATATTAAATAAAACTGCATATACGAAAGAATTCATTTGTACTGCAATAAATTAAAAACACGTCAAACATTCGATGTTACAAATACTTTTTTTGGAAATGCATTCATACTTAAGGAAATGTATTTGTCAGTATGTAACATTTTACATATTACACGAACAAAAAATTTAAAAAAATTTATATTTTTACTTATTACTATAATATTTACTATAATAATCGACGGAAGTCTATGTTTTATGGATTTTATGAACAATTTTAGATGTTCCTCATAACGTGTGTAAAATTTCAATTTTAAAACATAAAATTTCTGTTATATCGAGGATACTGGGACGAGGGAGCTAATAAAAATAACTGAAATTCTGTTTATGATTTTGTTGGTGTATGTTGGAGATATTAATTAAAATTATCGAGCAATCCTTCGGTCACAATTAATTGACAATAAAGAAGAGAACATTAAAGATTGTAAAAATTCAATCGGTCAGTATTTTAATAAAGTTGAGAATCGTATTCACTTCATTGTATGTTATTTTATTAATATATTTACAATGTATGTAATTTCAAAAATAAATACCCAGAAATAAAATGTCAAACTCATTATTACATAAAACATATTAAATAATTTTCTTGCTTGGTAACACTTAGATGAACATTTATAATAATTGTTTACTCTTTTACATCCAAATAAGTCGTCAGAATAGATTTTATTTAATTAGATACTTGAAGAATCGAATAATTTTACATATAAATGCAATGTAAATGAATGGTAAAATTCAATAATAAGTTATCGATTGAATTTTAATATTTCCAAAGGTGAGCTCTAGTCGGAATGCAGAAATTATTGGATCTCGGCAAACATTACAAACCGATTATGATAAAGAAGCGGAATAAATTTAATTAAATTTACCTCGAATTTAACGTGACGCACAAGACTGCAAAAATAGAAAATATATAAAAAATTCTTAGCAACTAGGTTTCGTTTTGTAAATATAACGAATGGTTAAGTGTATTGTTTATGAGTGTACAACTTTACAAATTTAAATGTAAACAATTATTAATTAACTCGAGGATTAACACGAAACAGAAAAAAAGAAAGCAAAAACAATTTCACTTTCCTGGAAAAACGAGATTACTATATTTATTGAAACAAACTAAGCAGAAGTAATTATTAAACAATTAATGACGTAAGATCTTAAATTAATTATACGTATGGATCTGAACAAGAGAAATATACGGAAAGACATAAGAAGAAAAAAAATTATAAATACATTGGTCCGTTTGCTGTAACTGAAAAATCAAAGCTTGTGAACATTCTATTACAAATTGAATTAAATTATTATAATTAACAATCATTAGTCTTCGAATAGTTTCAACAGGATTTCGAGAACAGTCGCGAATACCTATGCAATTGAAAATGTAAAAATACCGAGATCTATTGTATAGCAATAAAACAATGTAATACAAGAAATGTCACTGGTTAATTTTGATTTTCATTTAACTATTTATCATTGTTCATTTGTATAAAACTTGATATATATATATATACATAAAGATATACTAATTTATAATTTATTTAATTAATCATTAGTTAAATGAAAATATTGGGAATTTTTGTAAATCTATTTATTATTTGTGCATTCGGCCTGTTAATTTAAGTATTAAATACCAATATACGATTTAAAAATTAAATTAACTCCAACTATAATGAATATAATTAATATTTATATCGATCTTAAGCATTATTAATTCACGTGAAATAATTGAATATTTTAAAGTGATAGAAATGTTTAATTATTTATAAAAACAATTTATTCCCACGAAATAAAGTCGCTTACAAATATAAATCTTTGATACAAAGAGTAATTGTATGTATTACAAAAATTATATTTATTTAAGACAAAATTTGAACCATATTGATTATTAAAGTGAATTAAATTATAAATTTGATTCACAAGCCTTTTACAATCACAGCTGTGATAATGTACCTTTGACATACGTCTATCTTTCCATTTTTAATACGGAGGTTCCATTCCCACGTGGCTTTATTTCTATCTATTGACTAAACTTCACTAAAC
>NW_011948414.1:6326274-6366274 GCF_000503995.2 Ceratosolen solmsi marchali
TACAATTCAGTCGATTAATTTCACTGGCAATCCCCGTACAATTATAGCAGCAGATGTCATATATTGTTTACATACATCCTTTGATTTTGCTACAGCTATTAATATATCCTGTTCATTATCATTTTTATCATTAACATCCTTTGTGAATTCTGAAGGGAATATTAAATTTTTTTTTTTTTATAAAAAGACAGTCACATTATATAATAAATATTATTAAGTAATTCTGTCAGATGAGAAATTAGAAAATAAGTTTACCAATTATTCCTTGATGCCATAAAGTTTGATTAATATCCGACCACGATCGCTTGGCTGTAGACGATATCCAATTACTTATAAATTCAGCTGTCATCTTATCGATATCTCCATCCGTCACTTCCCACAGCATTCCTAAAATACAAGGGCTGTAAAACAAAGATTTAAATGAATTGAATTCAAAGCTTGCATAAGTACTGTATACGTCAATTACATAATTGAATTGTAAAGATTCGTATATGCTATTTATATTACAAACCTACAACCCATAAGATACTGATTTGATATTCCATATGCTGGTAGTCGTCCACCTACGGGTAAAAGTTTTATACTACCACATCCAAATAATAGTACCGATGCGAGAACTCTCATTCTTTCAATCTCTTCGCCTCTTAAAAATTGAATACCACTTCCATGACCATTATACCTGAAAATTTTTTTGTTTTTTTTTTTTGTTTTTGTTTTTTGCATAAATTAATTTATCGACTATTTTACTTAAATTATTTTTTCGATTAAACATACATGAGTACATCATATTGAGTAAGAGCTTTCTTAAAAAATTCTAAATCTGGTTTAACGCCGTATAATCCTTTCCATTTGGGTAGCCAATATTTAATAAATAATTTCATTCTGACTTCCATTTTGGACAAGTCTAGAGATGGATTAACAATAAATGTACCTAAATTATCAGATTTGCGAATAATTTTATAACCATCCTTGATTGAACTTTTGTGTTGATTAAATAATGCGTATAAAATATGTAGTGACGGAAATCTTGATACTGGCTGATGCTTTAGTAGTTTTATAGATTCGAATGATATATGGTCTAAACACTAATGTAGCAGACACATTATGCATGATTAAAATTATACATAGAAGAAAAATAATGTAAAAGTAGCATTACTCACTTCATCAAGTATTAAAATAAGTGTTTTCCTTTTTGCATATTTTAATGGAGTTATCGTTTTAGCTTTAGCTGTAATTGATAGTATTATATTTTTTGCTAATTTTGTCTCGGTTGGTAAAATATATTTAATTGCTCGTTCAACTTCAAAAGGTTGAAGATAACAAGCTCCAGTAGCAATTTTTCTTAAAAGCCAACGAGTTCTTTCTGTAATTATTTTACTGTAAAAATAAATTACAAATGACGTGGCATTATATATATTTTATGTTTATATTGGTATTAAATAACATTAGATCTTACATAGATGAATCTGTTATAAGCTTATCTATCATGTCATAAATATCTTTTACTAAATCTAGTCGTTCCACATAATCGGCTAACAAAAGAACTCTCCATTCTCTTAACCAAGAAAATTCTAGTTCCGAAATAGCACTCTAAAGCAACATAATTAACCTAGATAAATTACATAATTCAAATTTTAAATCCCTCGCTACTCAATCATATACTTACGCTCATTTGTTCATTTTGTTTTTTACGCATTTTCCAATAAAGGCTATTATTATTATAAGCAGCTGTTAAATCAGATCTGTTATTATTTAACAATGTCTCAATTTCAATACGAATATCATATGTAGAATTCGCATTTGGTTTTGGTAATGTAATGCAAATAGGATTCATGGCATTTGTACCAGTAGGAAGTGCAACGATGTGAAGACCGTGCATAGGTTTTAATGAATACATCGCCTCATCGGGTGACATTCTATGCCTTACATCTTTTAAATGCTCGTGTTGAGCTGTTATTTGTATCACATACCACTCTGTAAAATAAAATATATTTACAATTTATCGATTTCATTATTTTTTCTTTTTTCATACACACACACACACACACACACACACACACACACACACACACATACGCAAATATTTAAATTCTCAAGAGTAAATGTTTACATGCATATCATCAAAATAATATCAATAAGCAATATAAGATTTCGAATTAAATTCTTAATAATTAAAATATCTTATAAATGTACATGAATTAAAATAATCTTTAAATAAAATTCTTATAAACTTTAACGATTAGTATAAGAAATTTAATTATTAAGCTTGCTTCACTTTAATATTATAAACTAATTTTGTAGATCGATAAAGTAATAACAAAATCCTACCTGTCGGCAACTGTCTAAGCGTATATACAAGCATTTTTGGATTAGTATTTTTATTATGATGGTCTATATCCAAATCCTTAGGATCCAAATTATTAACCATTTGTTGATGAAGAATATTATTTCGTAGTTTAGATTTCAAATTCCTATACAATATTTGTTGTCGTAAACAAGCTGCGTGAGATGCTATGAGATGAGAGCATGCTTCAAGTTCTTTATTATTCTTTCGATATAAAACATCAATTGTAAATAATATGTTAAACAAGCTTGATATTAGTAATATTAAAACAGAAAAAAAAATTATTTAAAAACTCATGTCCCAATATTTTATATTTTATTTTGTATATTAAATAAATAAAATTTACTTAAACATTGGTGCAAACGAATATTACAAACAAATTTCGTTTTACTTAAACGAATAATTTACAAAATTTTCAATATTACCTATACAATTACATATGCAAACGATTAAATTATGAATTTTTAAAATTTAAAGGTTTTATTGATAAGAATTTTGTATTAAAACAAATGGACAAATTTATTCGCATATTTATTATATATTTTGTTGATCACAGAACACACAAGAACGAATAGTGGAGAAATTACTATGAAAGTATAATAGTCAAAATACTATGAAAATACTATAAGCGATTGTTAATTTTTTGTCTTTCTTCTTTTCTCTTTCTTTTTTTTTACAGTTGTAACTATTGTGCTACTTTAAAAATAAACATTTCTCACACTCGTGCATAAATAGCCTAATATTAAGATGAATTGCATATGCGAATGCATGTACAGAGAATGTAATTTCTACACACACACACACACACGCACATAGCAGACTTTTTACTTTATAGTGAATTAATGTAAAGCCTATGTGGACTATATTATTGTAAAATATATTATTATTATTTATTGTCATGTAAACTCACTGCTAAACAGATGAGAGCCAGCATCTTACTTATGGATGAATTCTCAACCACAGCGACATTAAGAACGGTATTCTTAAAATACAGGCTCATCTGATTTTCAAGCTTTTTTATAGTCATCGATGGCTTCTTTTGGCTTCTTTTTCTTTTACCAAGAATCATTTTAACGGTTTCATTAATAAGGCTGGGCAAATACTCCTCGACATGCTTCGTCTGATTTAAAAATACATCAGGCACTTTACGATGTTCTAGTACTGATAAAGGAGTTTTTTTTACGCAGGGAAATTCTCGTATCACGCCAATGCTATCTCTACGCGACGACATTCTTCACTTTTCCCCACGTTCTCACTATAATAAATAAATAGCCTTCGAGTTTGCGAAGAATGTTCGAACGAGCGCAATTTCCTCTGTTGATAAACATAAACCGTTGGATTTTAAATCAAATTGAATCCGTTGTATGGACAAACGCGGGACGCATTTCACTTTTCAATGATGAAAATTCTGAAACATGAGAAACGAAACGGTTTGTACGGGCGAACGAAGTGGCTACGAATGAAGAATCACAATAGCCAATCAAATATTAAGCGAAGCCGCATTTACTTTCGCTCGGTAAGTTTACTTTACAATTGCACTCGCCAGATGCCAGATGTTAGACGAATGTGAAATTGAACTGCGCGCGAAATTCAAAATTTAAGCTGCTCCAATAACGATAAAATGATGGAAATTTTTTTCCTATTATTTATCTGTAAATAGGTTTGATATTATTCCAGATAATTAAATGATAATTATCGACTGGATTGGAACAATCACGCGTTTACAAATTATATTTTTTTTTTATATGAAACTTTTAGTTAAACGATTAACGACCTATTTTATGTAAAAATCAATCGATATTTATTTACTCAAAATTGTTTTTTAACCATATATCGACAAAAAAAAAAAAAAAAAACAGACACAGAGAAAAGATAAGATTATAAATGAATGTTTTTGTCATTTAGATAAATACGATTTAAATATTTATAATACTAATTATAGAAACATGAATATGATAACGGACATTTAAAGAATTAATAGATATTTTTTCGTTTTAATGCAAAAATATTGAGTTATGGTTACTTGAAAGCAAACATAAAGAGCCATAAATCTTAAAAGTAATTCAATTTTATCTTTTATTAGGAAGTAAAAAATGATAAGTGTATAGTCATTAAGATTCAAACAGAAACGCTGTCATATAGAATAAGCACTAATCACTGTTTCTTATTAATAACCTGGCTTAACGTTAACCAAATCTGAATAAAATCTGCATGATATAATGCAGATGTTTGTCCCTAATGTTTCATATATATATAATAATTTCTAAAAGCAGAAGAGTCGTAAAAGCAAAAATATCTATATAGATATAAGCCGACTTCTTAATTTACATAACACTGACGCTCAAATTCGAATTGATCTAATAATATTTATTAAATATACGATTGTCTATTTTTAAAAAAGTGTTAAGTTATTTTCTTCAAAGACGCAGCAAATTTAACCATTCTTATATGTCCGATTATTATAAATTTCAAATTGATCATAAACTGCATGAGGCGTGTCGTGTAGAAATACCAGTAACTGAAAAATGGGCTTGTCGATTGTTGATATTGACACAAGGCAACCGAGTCAGTTTAAACAGAAGCGGATATAAATCAGAAAATAATGAATTTTTATTGAGCACGACGGGTTTCCTAATACCCAAAAAGAAAAATTTTACTCCTTACTCTGTCAAATTGCTCTCTACTAATTAATCAGCAGGCTCTTGTGTCTTATGGGAAAAGCTCGAATGAAGTATTTGTCTTTTGCGTATTTATAGCCTCGCTACATATTGTATGCATTAGATAATGTATTTGTGCCATACGCGATACGCTTTTATATTGTTATACGATATTTTGCTTTTAATTTACTGTAAGATACTTTAATCCAATTTATTCTAGGTAGATAAAAACTATAAAATTAAATTTTTACAACGATTAATTAAGGGATTCAAAATTTTTTATTATATATATATATATATATATACGCGCACATGCGCACACACGCACACACACGCGCACACACGCGCACACACGCACACACACGCACACGCACACGCACACAAAGGGAGACTATGTTTTATCGATCAGATAATAAAGTCTTATTTATTCTTTATTGGTTCCGTTAGAGTACGAAATTTTCTCGCCTGCAAGGTTTTGCGTGTAATTAAGAACAGTAAAGGCTTCGCAAGATCCGAAATAATTATAATAATACAAGCTATTTTTTGCTACTCGAACAAGATATCTGAAAAATTATAAGTAAAGTTATGCTTTATGTAATTGGCCAAATCAGCATTTGAAGCTCGTAAATAACAATAGATAATCTACCAATAAATATTCGATATTAAACCTAATTAAGTTTACATTCGATACTACGGCTATTCCGTTTTACTTTAATTAAATTAATTTTATTTTCATTTTCAATACTTTGCTTTTAATGCTCTTGGAATAACACGTGTGTCATACAAAGTATATGAATTTTAAATTTTACGCGAAAGTATTATAAACCATAAACAACTTAATATTTATATAAATATTTTGTTGGAATTACAATAAAAAGAAGAAAAAAATAATTAAATTGCTAGTAAAAGTAATTTTAAAGATAATACGTTCTATTAGAAATAAACAAATTATGCAGTAAAACCACTTCTCTATTTATAAGTTTCTTTCTTATTTCTTTATTTATTTATTTATTTATTTGTTTATTTTATTGTTTTATTTTATTTTTTTTTTCTCGATTTTATAGAATATAATTATGCTGTTAATTTCGATAATATTCCTGTGGATATAAACACAGTGTCGTTGACGAATTTCGCCCGGTAGAATTTGAAAAATTTGCTACACGGACGATTTTCCAGAAACTATTTCAGCTCCTTAAAATCAGCATAAAATCGAGCTCATTAAAACCTCCGACTGTTTGATTCTCTTAAAACCCAAGTACAACAACATTACCTCTTCACGAATTCAAGGAAGGACCACTTGAATACTGATCCTTTTCCTTGTACACGTAATCAGACAGAGGCTTCTTAAAAAAAAAAAATTAATAATAATAAAAATCAAACAAACGCGGAATAGTAGCAACTCTCTCTCTCTCTCTCTCTTTAAATGCACGCATCCTTTCGCTTAATCGTGGAAGGATAGAGTTATTCACGGCAATAATATCAGTTTGATTGTACAATAACGGTTCCGACGGGGATTGCAAATCACGTGGCAGATTTGCAATGGGGCGCGCGTGTGCGTGGACATTATGCGCACCATCGAAGAGTAATTTTGCAAGTTTTAAGTGGATTTTCACAAGCCGCTTTCGCGGAAAAATATATGCACTCGTGTTACAAATATAAAGCACATGCGTGCGTGACTATATGCACGAGCGTGTGACGTCTCCTTCGTGCAAATATCGATCGGATTCGTGGCATTATCGTGCGCGCGCCCGTCGTTGGTGAATATTCATGTGGTGAAAAGCGCTCCGAATCTGCCTGTGGGGTCTTTCTTTCTTTTACGAGTCTCAATGCGGGCGTAAAAAATGGAAAATATCACGATACGTTACTTAGGTGTACGAGAATGATTATACGATTCTGCCCTTCTCTCTCTCTCTCTCTCTCTCTCTCTCTCTCTTTCTCTTCCATAGATTTTATTTGTTATTTGTTATTTGTTATTTTTTATCCAACTGCGGCTCAGCCCCGCTCGATGTCGAAATGTCGAAATGTCCGAAATCATTGCGTGACGAAACGTTGCAATTGCCAGTGTTTGATCGTAATTGGTTAGCGAAGAAATCATACGATGCTTCAAGTGCACAAGGCTACTTATGCCCAACTGCTTCACGCGAGGAGTCGGAAATTTATTCATTTAAATATGCAAATGCTTTTTAACGTACGTACAATAATTATGACCGTGGTATTTAATAATCTTATCGTATTACATAAATTCTGTTACCACGGGTATTTTTATAAAGAAAGTAATAACTTTAACGAAAATAAATTTGATTAAATGTTCGAGCTATTTTATTAAATTACGTATACAGCCATTTATATACTCACACACGCAAACGCGCGATCACACACACACACACACACACACACACATATATATATAAATTTTTTTTTGTTTCTCAAACGTTTCAACGATCAATTTTTTTTCTATTATAATTAATAAGTTGAATTCAGCAAAAACGTGCTCATTTTATTTTAAAAGGGCGCATATAAAATATATATATATATAATTCGACACTGATAATCATAAACGTAACTAATATGCTCGATTATACATTCTTGAATATCAATAATATTTATCAATCCGAGAATATTTGAGACAATAAGCGATTTTACAACAATAGCCATCCACAAATTATATAATCTTTAAACTGGCATAACTAATTATAGCCTTAAAGATATTCGGATCAAAATTATTTGACTTATCATTAATCACGTTATGCTACGTTACCATTACGATATTTTTCATAGAAAATGTAACATATTATCTTCTATTTAGTAGATTTGGCGCATAAAACAGCCGCGACTTACGTTTTTAAATGTTTTACACAGCGTTATATAACGTACATAAATTTTCTAAAATATATTAAAATATATCTAATATATTATAAACTTTATCTATTGCTTGACCATGTTACAATAAATAAATTCCGTAAGTTACAATTCCGTCGTCGATAAACTTCTTAATAGCTATTAATTTATTTAACGGCATTTATTTAACGATATAATTAGCTTTAAAGACATAATGTACAGAGATAAAATCAGTGCATTGTATTTATTGATGTTAAAGTTTCTTTTTAGTCAAAAATGTATAAAAAAAGGTAAAAAAAAAAATAATAATAATAATAATAATAATAATAATAATAATAAATATGCATACATTAGCTACAAAATTAGCTAATGCATTAAAACATAAATGAGAAATATTTTTGCAAGTTAACGATAAATATGGCAGGTAAATAAATGTATTTAAAAACTTGTCCTTAAATTACACATTGTTCAATACATTTTGTACAAGGTACGTACGTTGTTCACTATTTCAGCAATAATCACAATGACTACAATAATCTAAATTCACATTAATAGAATTATAATGTTGTATAGTAAGATTATTTTTCCTAATCAGGCTTGTCGCTCCAATGTCCAATCTCAAACTTAAATGTTTCCACGTCCATCGTATATGAAAAAGCTAGTTTCCATGCTACGTGAGTGCAATGAATAAAAAAGTTTCTCGAAGGAAAAGTACCGAAGTTTATTGGAAAGACAACTTTATCAGTAAATACGAGGCTTTGTAATGACTTATACTAGACCTCTAATAGTTTCATCGAAAGGTACTTTCATTAAGATGCATTGTGGCTTCGTAAATATATCGCGAAGTCTAAATGAACAAAAGAGTCGGTCGGATGTCTCATATATAGAAAGACATTAATCTAATGAAGTAATAATATCATTTTAAAATATTCAAACCCGTTGAAAAATATATGTGTGTACTAAGGCAAAGAGAAATGATGAGAAACGCGAATGAATAATCATCTGGTATCGCTTTTAACAGCATCTACATTATACCATTAATTATTCAAGTATAAATATTAAAATTGCGCCTCCGTTTAACCTTAGCGTTTAAACATAAGTGCATAAAAATCGTAAATTATTACATGTTTTTGCCAATGCATGGGCAATTTTATCAAAATAATTTACAAAATTATACATACTAGACACTGACCAATTTTCTACTAAATATACTTAGGCAAACAATGCAATATTAAAATCTAATAATGATCTTGTTGCTGGCCATAACTTTATAATGAAAAATGATTAAATTATATTGATAATGCTGTGCTATATATAATCCTAATTTAATTAAAAACCAAATTGCAGTAATGAGCTTGGTATTAAGTTTATTTTCATATTTATTTAGTAATGAAATTGCCAACGGAAAATATCCTATTAACGAATAATGGCAAAAGAAGAAAAAATAAAATATTTATTTTTTATCCGTTTTTCAATCTTATTTCAATCAAAACAATGGTAGGATTGAGAAGAAAAATATATATATATATATATATATATATATATATATAGAGAGAGAGAGAGAGAGAGAGAGAGAGAGAGAAACATAGAGTAAGGTGGAAAAAAGGCAAATGTAAGAAAAAAATAAAAATTACAAAAACCTAATTCATTATTCGAATAATTATCTCGAAATGGATTTTCCATAAGATAACAAATCCTAATAGACAAGTAATACTAGACTTATAGTACATTTATAAAATTTATATTTAATATTATATAAATTGTAAATTATACTCAATATTTGAACAATGAACATCATAAATTTATTGAACTGTTAATATGCCATACAATTTAAAAACACAACAATAATAATAACAATACTTCCTCAATTCTCATTATAACTGAAGAATATTTTACATGTTTTTTTATAAATGCTTACAAACATTTTTTTATTAAAATGATAGTGTGTTAAAAGGCAAAATAATAAAATAAATTTCAATTTTATCTTTATATCGTTAAAAATACAAACAAACAAAAAAAGCAATCATTGATTAATATTGCTTGAAATATCATTATAAATATGGTTTATTCAAATAAATAAAATGTTTAGAATTTTTTAGATAATTATTTCTTATTAAAGATTTTTCTTTATTTCATTTCTATAAAAAAAATTAATTTCTCATAATAGCAACTTTTCAAACAAATGAAACAACAAGAAAATTTAAAAAGAAAACCAATGGTAGTTTCATTACTTTGAGGGCAGTTGTTACTTAATTTTATATCTATTTTAATTTATATTTATAGAATAAAATGGTAAAAATCCGGAGATTACGGGAATTATTAATATATGTTCTTCGAGTATTTTCTTCATTGGACGAAAATGAAATTAAATGACAAATTTTTAATATATATTTTGTAAACACGTAAAACGCATTATATTGGGGGAAAAAAAAGATTAAAACGCATATAAAAATATTTATTTTGTAGATTTTTTTAGATAAATTCATTTATTAAGTATATAAGTTACTATAAGAAATTTCACTTTATCATTCCGAATAAATCTTTACAACTTATAATTTAATGATAGAGAACATTAGAATTGACATTCGTAGTACTTGCATTAATATTCAAATATTAAAGTATTGATATCTTAAACTTTTATTATAGAAAAATCCATTCAAATTGTTAACAATAACAAAAATATATATCTATATATATAGTATCTGTAATAAATTTTTAGTAATACGCTTATTATATGTTCGTTGTATTGATGTACAAAAATAAAATATTTTTATAAAAAAAAATTCTTGTAAATTTACAAGAAAAAAAAAGAACTATTTCAACTGAGTATTATAATATTATACATTTATGCCGGATTATAACTATTACATAAATATACATTAGAAATTAAAAAAATTTTCTATAATTTAGACGTGATATTTTTATCTTTCTTGTATTTAAAATTTTAAAAAATTCTTAAACTCATTATAATACGAATCAATGTAATTAATTACTCTGCTTGATTGATTTTATCAAAAGTTATCGTCTATTTTAAAGAAAAAGTACAAATCAAATAAACTAGATTAATCCATGCAAATGAGACTCAATTAAAGATGCATAACGTTAAAAGCAGATTATCCTAATATAATTATTCTAGTATTGTTGTTTTTTTTTTTTTTTTTTTTTTTTTTTTTTTAAATTAACTATATTATACATTTATAATCATGGCGATTAAAAAATAAAATTTGATATATCTTAAATAATTATGTAAGCGACATTTTGTTAAATTTTATAAATATCAATAAAAATATCCTATAAACTATATAAATTATATCATTATCATTAAATCCTTTCATTTATGTAGCTTGAAAGCATTTCAGTCTAATAAATATATATTAAAAAAAAAATATATATATATATATAATGTTTTTTTATATGGAGATTTTTGATTTACTATACGCTATACATAAATATTTTTTGAAATTATTTTTTTTTCTTATTTAGAATAGTTTATATCCTAGTGTAATAACTAGAAATTATAACAAAAATAAAAATTTAATAATATATTTACGAACAAGTAATTAAAATATTCATCCATTAATAATATTCTAAGGGCAGTAGGCGTTGTATGAAGTGTATAATATTACGAAAATCATGAACATTCATCAAATAAAATATGGTGTTTTTGATTGTAATAATGCAAAATATAAATATGGCAAAAGTCTGTTATAAAAATAAGAAATTAGTCTGTCAAAATATGCTGTATGCGCATCTAACCGTTTAAGTATAAAACTCTAAAGTTTTAATTATAAATTCGACACATGGGCGATGAAAATTTAACGTGATGAAGGAGCAAATTTTAGCTGCACTAGCATAAAATTTAACGAGTCTATTACTATTTACGAATCAATTTTTCTATTTATAATTTGATATCTAGATAAATTGAAAATAGTAGTGAGTAATTGACTAATGTCTACGCTACGGGAAAAGGTATATTTTTTTTCTTTTTCATTTCTCTTCTTTTGTTTATACTTAACTATTGTAATATTATATTTTTATGAACAATTGGCAAATCTATTTTTATTAATTTGCTTCATTCCTTTTTTTTTCATTCTCATATCCGAAATTTTTAGAAAAAGTAAAACTACTTTAAATACTTTTTTGATAAAAAAAAGTCTTCCATAAATATGTGTTTTATCTCGAAATTATATAAAGTAGTATATGACTAAAAATAATAAGTACAATTATTCCAATTTTTTTTTCTTTAAACTACTGCTTGATACTTATTCTTCGTTTATAAACTTGAAACTCACAAGAGACCACTAATGTTTGATAATCTATAAATAGTACTCTATTCCGTACAGTTACGTTTATTTTATTTATTTATTATGTTGTTTTTTTCTTTTCTTAACCACTTCACAATCGCAAATATGGTGGATATATTTCTAAGAGCCATGAAATAAAAAAAAAATTATGTTCGTTATTATCAATAATTGTAGCTTTTATAACGGATGGAAAGTATTGTTAAAAAATTTGTAAAATTCAAATGGAAAGAAAAGCATGAAAACATGTATGAAACTGTTTATAGAAATATTATTATGAGAAAAGACAGCACACTTTGCATCATCATTCTTTGTTCATTCTTCCTTCATAAAAATATAAGGAAAGATTCACGCATTTGATAAATGAATAATTGACGAATATACGTTTGAAGAAATTTTTGTCTAAATTAAATTTTCATATTATTAATGCATAGAAAACAAGAGACTACGGTTACATGAACAATTTAGATAATATAATTTTTATAGATTCTGATAATAATTTTTTTAACGTATTACAAGCTATCGAACATATATATATATATATATATATATTTGTATGATAATATCATTATTTATATCTGTTATAATTATCTGCTAGTAATAAAATATTTTAAGCGAATAGGCAATAATATATTCAAGCATTATTAAAGTAATTATTGTTGTTAGATTAATTTGTTAGATCCTAAGTAATTGTCATTTAATAATTTCAATCGTTTTAAACGAAGTATTCACCAAGTTATTTTCTCTTTCAAAAACTGACAATTAGATAAATGTTGCATAAATATACTTAATTTACAAAAGGATATATGAAGAGCTGCTTGAAATAAATGACATTTCGTTGTCTAAACTTTCGTGAATTTCCAAGCCACTCTTAAAGGGTAATTTAATATGCCCAAAAAATTGATTTTTCCCCAATAAAAATATGCCATTAGCTAATACGAAAATAAAACTGGAGAGTATTTTGCAAACTATAGCTATTAGTATACTGCACGTAAAAATAAAGAATTTGCCCTTTTTCCAAAGAGATTTTAAAAATAAAGTTTTGCATAATGAATGGGTACGAGCTATCGCGTTAGGAATCTTAATTTTTCGACAATGAAATAGAAAATGGAAAAGGCAAATAAGTGGAACAAATTCGTTGGAAAGAGATAGCAAATGAAGAAAATGAACGTGACGGGAGTTTGCGGCAAGGATAAGAGGTATGACAGATTTTTATTGCAAACTACACGCGATGTTTATGTATTATATTTTGTCAAGCAGTGCGGTGGCGCGTATTTTTATTTGTTAAGTTGTCACGACACACGCATGTTTCAGTGCTTCGAAAATATGAATATACGTGTTTTTATAAAGATATGTCATATAGATTATTTTTTTTTTTTGTAAAAATTGTCTGTTCTGACGTAGAATACCTAACATTTTCAGTAGTAGCTACTGGATAATTGTTTTATTTCTTTTGTCACGCGTTTTCTCGCGTAATAATTTTTCGTAATAACGTTTACATGGCAAGTTCATGTTAGATTGGCTTATTTCTTTTAAACTGTTCCTAGTTAATCTAGTTATTTAAGTAATTACCACTATTACTACTACCATGTGAAGCGCAATGTCTGCAATTACACAGCATAACATGTTTTTTAAAACTTTTAATTAGCATAGTTACTAATGAAAATTATGCTATTGGGTTTGTTTGTAATAGAGATGTAATAATTGATTATTTTTAATAATTCGAGCATAATGCGAACGTATGCACTTTGCAATTCTAACGAATAATCAATTACAAATATTGAATTACTATTAGTGTGCAACATGAAATGTACGTATAAATTAAATGTGAAATAAGAATAAAAAAGAAAAGTCACGTTCCAAAGAATATTTTTACTTAATTACAAGTTTTATTGAATTTAGCTTTTTTAAAAAATGCACGTATATTTCATGAAAAGTATAATTTTATAACTCTAATGTATACGGAATAAATTATAAAGATAAATCTATAGATAGGTAATATATATTATAAAGATAGAATGAGGGGCAGGAGGAGGAGTCATATAGATAACGAATGAGAAGAGGATAGTGTGACGAAGAAAGATGAAAGAATCATAAAATAACAGATAGACTGGAAAAAATCTATTAAAAAAGAATGCAGAATAAGCAGGTTTAAAATAATATCCAGCGTTTATAAACGATAAAGGCATGCTTAAAACTGTAAAGCGAGAGAGAGAGAGAGAGAGAGAGAGAGAGCAATAAATTTATCCTTATATTCAATCATTTACAAAAATTCTGTATTTGATGTAACTTGCGTATTTGTTTACGACGTTTTGATTATAATATGAGGATAATTACAATGAGAAGTAGCGGCGACTATAGATTTAACATAATTCTGAGACGAATAGTCTTCTCTTTTTAAATTTCTCTATCCTTTCATACGCATATCTATAAAGTAATAATAATAATTTTAAATAAATAATATTTATTAATCGATTTTCTAAATTTAAATACGTTAATACTTCTTTTCTGACAAGACGCAAAATAATCATAAACATTGCTTTATTTATAAAATTACTTTAATATCACCGAGAAAATATATAATGTACAAATTATCCAAAACTCCTAATAATAAATGATATTTCAAATTAAGCTATTGAATGTAAATTTGTAAAAGGATTTGAAAATTTATATATAACCTCCTTAAACGTTATATTTAAATTGACGAATAGGGATTTTTTTTTTATATGCCAATCTATCAAGCAATGAGCATCGAATTGATTGAAAAGTATGAAGAAAACTAACTACATCACTCTCGTCATACGTAATAGAATACATTTATCAAAAATTCATACGAATTTTGTGGATATGAGTTAAATATAATTAAATAAAGTAAAACTAATTTGAATATTTTTTATCAATCCAAATATTTACTTCGATATTCGAATTAACTTTAAATGAATGTAAAACTTTTTAATAATTATTTACAGCATTGCGACTATTATTATTATTCACGTTACAATGATAAAAATAATTATGAATCAATTGTACGGTAGTTAAAAATTAAAAATTCTATTAAAAATTCTCTGTTATCTGTACAGATGTAATTTTTACCAATACATTGGATACCAATACCAATTTGTAAATGAAAACTTTTTGTAAAATTATGTGAGATCAATCGTTGAAAAAATTATGATCAATCTAGAAAAAAACGATAAATAATTAAAGGTTTATCGATCGTATTAAAAAATATTAAATTTATTAAAGCGAATGATTGATTATTGCATCGAAAATAAAAACTACGTTCGATTTATAAGAGGTTTATGCTTTATATGTAACATAAAATATAATGAAATTTCAATTACACCTTTTAAAGTAATATATATATATATATATATATATATATATATATATATAGATAAGCGAATAGTTTTCTAATTTTTCTGTAAAAACGAATTTAAAAATAATAATATTTTAGATAATATACGGTATATAAACTATTATAAAATATAAAATAGACTATTGAAATCCAATGAAATAAATAAAACTAAGTATAAGTATACTACCACGCGGCAATTAAATTACAAGAATTTAAGAAGAAATAAGGAAAAAATTTTTAAACTAAAGTGCAAAAGCTTGGACGCGCGAAGAATGACATATTAATAAATAGTACAAACATATACAAAAATATAGAATAGAAAGTAACTAAAATGCTTAAGGAGAATGTCAATCTATAGACCGAAATTAAATATTAAAACGTTAATCTTGCCAATGTAATACCGATATAATCGAGTACAAATCTGTTAAAATACTATACTACTTTCACAATGTGCAGCTTCGGTGAAATTCAGCAAAATTAAATAGTTTTTTTTTTTTACCTTAACCAAACTACGGAGAATAGAATTAAATATATGGTTATTTATATAAATAGAGCCATATTCTTTTTATACATCACGTCAAGTAAGTTTATTGATTATTTTATTTAGTTTAGTACAGCTTTACATACAACATTTGTGTATATGATATCGATAGTGCAGTAGCAACATAAAGTTTGTCTAACAAAAATTTGGAACACATGTAACGCACCTTGTGCTATATAATATTTGATTAAATTTCAACAATATTTGTTAATATACATAAATGTTTAAAAACGAATTTTAATCGAATTTTAGACGATAAAATAACAATAACAACAAAGCAAATTTCAATTTGAAAAATTAGTTTTTCGAAATAATCAGTAAATGGAAAGATATATATATATATATATATATATATATATATATATATATATATATATATACATGTGTGCGTGTGTTTTTCGTTTGTTTGTTTTTGTTTGTTTTGGTTTTGGAACATTTTCTTCTATGAAAGAGACATTAAAATACCAAATAGCCTACTATCAGTTTGGAGTTAATATTCCAAAAGATAATAATAATTCAAAAGATATCGATAGTACTGACGATAAAATGACGTGTGTATTATTTTTCATACTATTTTAATACTGATAGATTAAGTGCTTTTGGCAAATATCACGTCAACTATACACAAATATTTTATTTCTATAAAAGCCATTGCTCTCGGTATATCGAGTATCGAGTGCTCGGTGAGGATTGGGCAGTAAATGACCGGAAGCTGCGATTGTGCTTATTCCCTGGACCACATTGTATATCGATATTTGACGAGCGTTAATTGTTGCGTAACTGCTCCTGTAGATGTTGACACATTTCCATTTGTTGACACATATTCCACGGATAGCAACGTGGACATGTTCTTGTTCTGGCACTGTGATGTTCAAAAGAGCCCATAACTTCTATACTCGTGAACTTGTCCCTATGCTCTAACTCCACATTCGTATACCCAATTCTCTATACAACCACATGGATATTGATAAATATACTCTCGGTCGTTCGACCTCTCCTTGCCCATGATATTGATGATCGGAATTTTTTGCCTAATACCTCAAACCGCACACACCAGTGCTCTGCCTCTTTTTGTTCTTTTTGTATCGTGTTTGCCTCTATTTTATCGCGTTCCTTTACGGTAACTGGATTCAGTACGAATGTCGTGCGTTCGATGGCGTTTCCGATTGTCACTCGCATTTGTACTTTATCATAATAATCGCTATAATCGTATCGTACCCTCGCACCTCGTTCTGTACACTACTAATTACGTACATTAATAGTGGAATACTATTACGTTCGATGGAATAGAATAGCAAGTAATTCGGCATTACCCTTTGATTATACATAAAAATGAAATTTTAACAGAAGTTTACGTACGTAAATTATTGTTCCGAGCCGAATGAATTTTTCATTGAATTACAAATAGTCCATCCCATTTCAACCCGTTCGGTTAATTCGCAACAGTTATTGTGTACTTAGCAAATAAACGAGTTATAGCCAGCATTATTAACTGAAAATTTAAAAATATTTCTTCATAAAATGGTGCTGGATAATTATTCTGATTTTTATACATAAACTTATAGTCAAAATTCATTCGACTTTATGTTAAATTAATATTGATTTTTAAACAAAATTAGATTGCCATAAGAAAGATTGTTGAAAATAATATTAAAAACGAGCTATGCTAACATTATTTACCATTAAATCTACTAATGGTCGTGTGAATGAAAAAAAAAAAAAAAAAAAAAAAAAGCTTAATAAGTAGCTGGGAAACGTTAAGTCCAGTCCGAAGAGACGTAAATACTTTTAATTGAATAGCCGATACGTTGGTCATTACATGGCTCTTTAGTCGTTCCGCTGCAGTAGCAAATTAATTTAAATTTTCTCCGCTTCGTACACACGGCAATTACAACGTGAGATTAACTTGACTAAGGAAGGTAAATAAAGAAAAATATGGTCACAGAACTGAAGTGGATATTTTAATCGTTAACTAACGAATTTTTGGCCTATAAGATACATCGAGAAACGAAATGAGCTCCCTGTAACGTCAAAGTTTTAATTATTGTAATGGCTTTTTGCTGGATACTCTGTTTCCAGTGAAAGTTCAATTATTGGTCATGAATACTGAATTACAATCAAGTTAAGAAATATAATATAAGAAACTTAATATTTACGTTAACTATATACTTATAAATATGATGGAAATATCTATCGATTGAAAATATTAATTATTATATTTATTGACAATTCGATAATTTGTTGAAGAAAGCTCAAATTTTAAAGTAAATTATAATCACTCAAAATTATGCATAAATTTAATTGAGGACAACAATTAAAGTGATAATATATGAATATTATGTTAGGTTCGTGTTTTTTTGTTTTTTTTTGTTTTTGTTTTTGTTTTTTGTTTTTGTTTTTTTTTTGTTTTTTTTTTGTTTTTTTTTTGTTTTTGTTTTGTTTTTGTTTTTTATTAGCTTTATTCAAAATATTTTTATTTCTTAGACTGATTAGTATTTAGTATTTATATTATACAGTATTGCGTAATTATTGCTCAAATTTCTATTCATCGCATGTCCGTCGATAAGCGGAGCTTTTATCCATTATTACCTCAAGTCAATTCACTGAAACATAAAAATTTTTTTTAATACTATTAAATAATTATTTGCCAATAATTAGAACCATTAATCTTAACATAATTGAACCATTTTAATGGTTTAATATTTTTATTATAACAAAATTACAACTACATTGGTTATTTTAGTTTTTGAACGACTTCTTTGGACATATGACAATGAGAACTATATATATGAAATAAAATTTGTTATGATAAAGTAATTAGAAAAGTCCATAAATCCATTGTCCATCCAATTATAATAACTACAAACAATGTTTTAACTAAAAAGTATAAATTTTTGCTTTTACAATTTAGAGAAAAATTATGACATATCACTCGCTTATTATTCAAGTAATATCTCTAATTAAAATAATATTATCATCTTGTCAACTGATTGGATAGTGATGCACCACATCAATCTCGTATTGTACTTTACATGTGATTGTATTTACCTTCGCGTAGAATAAGATAAAATCGTCTAAATATCCTCAGGCGATGAGATATTTAATTGAATTATCTAGTTGTTCAATTTACCATTACAATCGAGCTACTTAACACTTACTTTAATATTATTTGACTTTCTTTTTTATTATTATTATCGTAAAAATTAAACTGCTAATAGCACTCGCTTACATAACAACGATGTTCTGAAATATTTTGGTAGAATTTATGATTATTCGAATCTAATTTACAATTTTCTTAAATTACAATGAATTGGAACTTCTTATGTGCGTTTGATTAAAGAGACTAGAATTTCAAATAAATATTTCAACTATTATAGTATTTGAGATTTGCCCTCGTGATATCCGAAATTGCGAGTAGCTTTTATTATTTACATTGCTGTATAGAGATATAAGAATATTTTCTCAATAATATGAATGATACGGTTCTCAGACATATGTGGAAAATATAGTTTCGACACAAAATATTAAGATTTTTGAAAACAAAATATCGTAGAATTTATTATCTAAAATAAAAGCCACTAAAAAAACTTTATAAAATCTACAAATTCTTACACGTTGTTTTTATTTATTCATCCCGATTCCATAAACTTTTGAATATTTAGATTCGTTGTGATGTAAAAACAGCTGTGCGTGTCATGGCGCTCGACAGTTATTCATAAAAGCAAAGAGGAGACATTGACCAATGGAATTTTGTATAAACACACGGCTAGATAATTTCGCTCGGATCGTCGAACCAAAAAACACAAAAATACATTTTATAGTGCTTCAATGCAGATATTCTAAGCTTGTAATCATACTATATATTACTATAGTATTATTAGTACTATAGTATTATAGTATATAGTACTATAGTAGTGAAACATAATGATATTTTTTAATTTTTATGTTTGAAAAAATAGCAAAAGTTTCATAAGGATATAATGAGAGTAAAAATAAGAAGAACTTAAAGATTTAACAATTTATTATTTAATTTTCAACGATGTATCTTTTTATCAATTATAATACTACTTTATATGCGTGTAATTGAATTGTGAAAAATATTATACTTGGACAACAATGATAAAATGATTAAATTGAGATATTAATATACAAATAATGTATCAATACTCAAATAATTAATTAGACAGATGTATATTTATCAATTACATTTTATTAAAATGTATTATGTATGATTGCGCAGAATAAATATTTTCCCAATATCATTTATAAAAATAATTTTAACAAGTAATTGCTCGCGTTATATAAAAAAATATGTTATTTAGTCATACGGTTGATTAAAAAATGTAGGCTTATGAGATGAACTTATTAATGATTTAGAATTTATGAGTATTGTTTATTAAATTGACACTAACACAATTGAAGTAATATAGAAAATTCTAGGTATATAAGCGATGAGAAAAAAAATTCTTACTTAAAAACATATTTTAATAAAAATTGAGCAACCTGTTTTTTAATTTTTCATAAAACAGGTAGATTAATCTCAAATTATAATGTCATTTATATAAATCAATCATATACCCTGCCATTACATAATGTCGAATGAACGTAAAACTTAAATTTATATGCGCATAAATGTAATAATAATTAATATAAGATTTCGATTTTATATTAAAAAAAAAAGTTCAATATTACTACTTTTATTTAAATGTCAATAATTAATAATGTGAAAATCAATTAATTATTAATAATATTATTAATAATATAGTTAATAGTTAATAATTTGCTATAATTAATTCAAAGGTAATGAGCATGATATATATATATATATATATTTTAAAAAGAACGTTATTAAATGAAAAATATACTATTGTAAAATAAAATATAGAACAATACGATAACTTGAATAGAAAGTTAAAAAAAATGTTATTTCTACAATTAAATGATTATGATCGTTATAATACAATTTTTATATAATTTTTATTGTGTATTATTTGTATTGAAATATTACGAAGTAAAAAGTTTATTACCACTCGACATTTTCACGCTTAAATATTATTCCAAAATTAAATTAATATCAAGCTATATATTTGTTCAACTTAAATCGATTTTATTAAAACAATAATAGTGCTTTTATTAAAATTACTTTAATTACGATTGATTTATAAAAATCGACAATTACATTCTATCAAATAAAGTACTGTAGGTACAATAATTCTAAAATATTTTATTGGATAATATAAATAAACGGCAAGGGATTCCAATGAAGGGATTCCAATAAATTATTAATGTATTGTCATTATTTTGAAAATAGCTGACTGACCATTTCTATAATACATGTATTTAACAGTAAACTACAGGAGAAGTTTATGTGTATTAATCGAATCTCAAATAATAATATTATTTCATAAATACCTGATATATAATGGTTATTCGTTAGGATTCTTTTACCAATTTATGTATATTACTAATATGTCTATGATAACTTGAACAATATTTCATTAATTCATTGAACGTTGTTCTCATGTATAATTCACTGAAATTATATCAGGATAATGTTGCGAGTATAGCCTTTTACAAATTCTTATTAAGTTTAGAAAAGCGTATAAATTTAATTAATAATTTCATCAGTGTTCTGCAGGTATAATATTTTTTGCTAAATATTATTAGAAAACGTTATTAACTAATTTAAATTTAATTAGACCATCAATTGTTTTTATAAATGGATTAGATGTGTCCATGTTAATATCCCGTTACTAAACATCTATACATATTTTCATCGATCTATCATGTATTTTAATGAAATTACTCATAAAAATTAGTATTATTAATATTACTAAATAATTAACTTTTTTTCCATTTCAATAAAGACTATTAATTGTAATATTTATATTTATTTTATAATCACTTCTACTTTCTAAAGAAGAAATATAACGATCTTTTATATCAATTATATAAAATAGCTTTTTTTTCTTTTTGTAAACTATTTATTTATACCTCAATAAGATTTAAATTATCGAGTAATGCACATAACGGGTGTTAACTATTGTTTATTGAAATAATAGAATGATTTACATTAATATCAACTTAATGAACACAATGGAATAATCCAAGTATCAATATAAGTATATTTATTAAAAATTAATATTTTAGTATATTTTCTTTTAATAAAAATATATTTATTTTTTTCCATTGAATAAAAGATTTGTTGATGATAACAAAAAAATTTCTTTGATCTAATTAATGAATAGTTACTTTGGATACATATTTCACTTAATTTAATTCAAATAATTTATCTGTACCTAATTAATTTTCGTTCGTATAGTAGACTACATAATTAATATATTTTTTAAATAGTACTAAGAAATAATTATTTCGTGATGCATTTAGGCTTATAATTTGCATAAATTTAGACATAGAAGGACAAGTGAACTTGAAAAACGATTTGAAATTCAATTCTGTCAAATATTCGATCGTAAGCTCATATAGCAATCAAACAATTACAATCATTACGCAGTTGCGTTTCAAATGCGATAGCTTAGCTTTCTTTTTGATTATCATGATTGCAATCATTATGCACACTCTACTAGTCAGAGATTAATTATAATGTTTAATATATTTTATTAAACTCAATATTTTATACCGTAGGTTGTTACATTTTTATTATTTTTACTAATTTTAGAATCTGTCCAAGATCTAATGATATAAAAGTTTAATCTTTAAATTTTAAGAATAAATTGTCTATAAACAATAAGCATTATAATCATTATAATAATGTGGCTATAATTATGAATGTATAATCTATATATAAAAATCGGCGTATAGGATATAATGGAGATTCTGTTGTATAATAATTCATTATCAAGGCGAGCATAGGAAAGTTTAAACATTGAAAAACTTAAATTATATAATTGTATTTGATATTTTAGCTTGAAGAAGTCTACTACACCCTGAAAGTTACTGTCAAATTCCCTGTAAATACATTTATCGTCACTGGCACATTTAATATTACAAGTTATTTAATTATATTTTTTATTTGTATGTAAGAAAAGTGATCTAATCTTTTAATGACGTATTTATATAAAAAATATATATATATGTACACAGGCACGCACGGAAGGATGCATACAGCCAAACGGGTACTAATATATTCATACCTAGTGTATAGTGACATATCCATGACAATATATAGTGAAATAGCAAAAAAAAAAAAAAAAGAACAAAAAAACAAAAAAAAACTAATTAATTTGCAACCACGTAGGTATATTTTGGAGCTAATCTTCGATAAAAATTTTTTTGTAACTTTAATTGATATAAACATTAGCCTTGGTTTAATGAATTGCATTCTTAGTTATCAATTTAACATATAAATTGATATTGTACTGAATTTTATAAATAATATATTATAGTAAGCGAAATCATTATTCCACGTAAGAAGCTCTGTAATATTACTTTATCTTGACAATTAGGTAGGATAGCTATAAAAGGTGAGTTATTTAAGATCATAAAGGTCAAACTCTCTGTCTCTGGAAAGTATATGTACTGCGTAAGTATGACCGTAGTAGGAAGTTATGATAACAAAAGATATTATTTTGTCGATTCGCCACACCTAGTGCTCCAGCAGCATATTTGTATTTGCGAACTACAATTTCCATTCGCCATAAAGATAAATAATAATTTTTTAACCTAATGATATTGTTCATTTATAAAAAAAAAAAAAAAAAAAAAAGTAATTCACTATTACCAAAAATACAAATCTATATAGAGTGAATAATCCATATATCAATAGAGATATTGATAGATTTTATTTTCATGTCAATAAAATATTGTACGCTTGGGATAAAAATCAAATGTATACATTAAAATGTATGGTAAGACTGGGTTTGCGACAATATAAATGATGAAATGATGAGTGAGAACATATTGAAATTAACAATTATAATGCAACTCCTTGAACTATTAATAGACTTAATAGACTTTTTTACAATGTAAATAATTTTGGCAATTGTATTTAAAACTATATCATGATAATTAAGTCATATCTGATAGAAAGATTTTTAATTTATGTGTTAAATGATATTGAGCCATTGAAATAAGTTCTATCATGAAATATTGAATTAACAATAGATACTTTCTATAACTATAATCACATTAGGTTTGGGACAAAAAATTTTCCATAGACTTAACCTTTACTAATAATAATCACTTATGATATAAACGTCAAGTACATTCGAAGATATGAATTGCAAATATTATGTCAATGAGAGCGTAGATAATTGAAATTGTAATTCTGACGATTTATTTTAATTGATAGGGAATGGTAAATATGAATTTGCGCTTTAGATATTTATTAAAATTTGATTAGTACACTTGACATATTTTCACAATTTTCTTTAAATATTATCTACTATAATAGAGTTTTAAATTATCATTTGAAAAATATATCGAACCATTTATTAATAAAATGTTATTCATTATTTACCTTCTCGATGCACTTCTCTAGTTATAAATCCAAATTGAAACTGAATAAATTCTCTCTCAGTTTGTCTGTTAGTTTGCCCCAACCTTCTTTCTCACAATTCTCTCTTTTTCTCTTTCATTCTGTATGCATAAACTATGTATGAGCTAACCATATATGCTTTTTCTTGTATTTTCTTTTTCTCAAAATCTCCATTTCACGTTAACAATGTTGACTCTGTTCATGTACATTCTTTAATTTATTGTTCGACTAATTTTTCATTGCTTCTCTTTATACATAATATTCTTCCTAACTGAGCCTTCACATATTCTTTTTTCCTAAAACTATTTACTATTTCCTATTGGCCTCGCTACTTAATTTTCTCCTTTCTTCGCTTTAACAATTGTCCTTTCTCACAACGAAAATACGTAAGCGTGTGCTAGGTAAGTGAGGGTGAGTGAGAGAGACCGATTGGTCGTTGGGCAGAAGTAAGGCAAAAATCGATGAACCACAGCATATATGCAGTAAACACAACGTGGGTGAGAATTCTCGGCTCTGTAATTTTTCGAGTTTCCTTTAACGTTTATCTTTTATTCTACCTAGTTTTCTTATACTTTTCTTTTACTCGTGTCGATCGCGAAAGAAGATCGAGGACTCTTGGGTCCACGATAAATACAAGCTTGCAGCGGCTTTTCACATATTTTTTATGCTTATACACATAAAATTTCTCATTGCTTTGTATTTTGATCTCTATTTCTGCGATACTCAAGAGAATACAATGGGTCTATTGTTTGTGTATTCTATCATTCAATAATGGTGGATCATTTTTATGTGTAATGCATTGCTTTCAATAGAAAAGCATATTATCATTTTTACATATCAATTGCGTATTATATTATTAGCGTTAATATTTTGGTTTGCTTACAATTAACAAAGCGTTTTATCAGCAAATTACGTTCGTATATGTAATTGTGATCTTATTCTTTTATCTTTCTTTTTTTCTTTCTTTTTTTTTCTTTTACTATATAAAATAACATAATTTTATGAAGAATCGTATAAAAATATTATATTTATATTTTAGTGAAGTGAATCAAGTGAAACTTCCGTTACAATGCTTTAGATCAAATTAAGGATATTTTACAAATATCTATGTATAAAATAGAAAATTTAATCCAAAGTATATAAATTTATTTAATTAACAAAAAATAAAAAGATATATATATATATATATATCTTTCAAAAGGTATACCATTGATTGATTATAATTTTATCATATCTATATTTAGTGTCTTCGATATACATATCTTTGGTTTTGTAGTATATGATTATTATTAAAATACAATTTAATTTCTATTTCAATTGTTTTTTATTCATCGACTACTTAAGCTTCAACTAGTAAATATTGAGAGTTATAGAGAAAAAATCCAACTATTAAATATGTTTAAACATATTTGATATATTTAAACAACAGAGTTGATTCCATGTTATAATGTCAAAGAAAACTTCACTAGTGTTTCGCGAATATTTTAAGCGACAATTTATTTTATATAATACAATAAAACTACTTTTTTTATAAAATCATAATATTTCTCAATCGATAAATATAATTATGTATGCACATTATACATTAGAATCATATCATCATATCACAGCATAAAATAGTAACTTATAACGGTCAATAAAGAAATATTAACGTCAATACCTTAATGTTTTATACATTTTCAGCGTTAACAATGCTAATATAATTAGAAAATTCAGGTAAGTGTAGAAAGTTGCATGCACTAAAGCACTAAATTTAAACGCATTTGACTTAAATATGCCGGAAACTGGGATTTCGATTTTTTTTTTTTTTTTTTTATATATATATATATATATATATATATATATATATATAAGAGACAACGAGCTTTTATACTCTGAAACATTTAAGCCACAAGTAATTAGCTCGATTTTTACGAGATGCATATAAATTAAGAGTAATAAATGCAATAAAATGTAAAAATAAGAAATTCATCGGCTAACTTTAAGCAACTCATTCGTAATAAATATGTAAAGGATATTAAAAAGTAAAGAATTCAGCGTCGATTTTTTCTTATTTTTCTCTGGAAAAAATTTGATAGATCCTAGCACAGTTAATATCGAAATAATATTGTGAATTGTTTGCGATAACTAAAGATTGTATTATTCCTTTAACGTAGCTGTTTATTTGTCTAATCCACGTGTTAAATACTATTTGAATTGTGTATGAAATAATACGAAATAATCATATTCGTATTATATATGATAATCAATAAAGAATGTTAAATATTTATAAAATACTGTCAAATATATTTGCCACGACAGTGGGCTTATTTACTAAAAATATTTTCAAATTTTTGTAATATTATATGGCATGTGTGTTCGGTGATGTTGTTGTTATATGGCAATTCAATTATATCTCAATGCAATGGACTTATCCATTAAGTGTTTTAACTAAACTTTACTTTTAATATATTTGACATTTAATATGCTAATAATGAATGATACGATCCCTTGCCATTCGATAATTTTCAAATTTGTAAAAGAATTCTTACGTCATCTAATTTAGCTTAATCGTTAACATTTAAAAATAAAAATCTTACGAGATCAGGGAACCCATTTGTACACGTTACTGTCCTAAGTCTTAAGTTTACAGGTATTTTAAAACTTTAATTATACGTCGCATTTAGATTTTGCTATTATGAAAGATCAATTAAAGAATAATACTTCTTAAAAGTAACGTTCACTTACGATTTATAGATTTCATCTAAAAAAAAAAAAAGATTAATAAATCATAATGACATAATTAAATTGTTTACTTACGTGTTTGATAACTTTATTTCATACTACTATATAAAGAATAAATATTAGGAATAATTAAAATGTTTATATAACGTTTGCTGTTTTTTTTTTTTTTTTTTTTTTTTTTTTTTTTTTTTAGTTAATGTTTGTTAATTAGTCAAAATAGAAGTTCCAAAAAAACAGAAATCTATATAGTACCACATTGTTTAAATAAGATCTCGGAATAGTTATTTTTAAAAATCAATAATAAATGCATAGCGGAAGAATATAGAATCACTAACAAAGCCTCTTGACTTTTAAACTCCACTAAAATTTTACAAACTCTAAATTTCAAATATTTATACTATGCTGTGCAATTTCAGCTGCTAAGTCCATCTAGTTATTTTCCTTTAGTGCTGTCGGTAAAATAACATACATTTACAAGGATCACGTCTCTTTGATATCATAAAGCATGATACACGCAAAAAAATAATAAAAAAAAAATTTGAATGTCTTTTTATTTATAAGCTTAGAATAATGTTGCCTAATAATATTTTGACTCTAAAAATATTATTTACACATTATCTATAGTAATGGAAGCCATGACTTTCAATTTTTATTTTCTCTTGCTTGTTGACTTTTACATAAAAAATTCACTACATACTGTCATATATCAATGAACTTTAAAATCATGACTTGAAATTTTTACTTTATGTGCTTTGTTGACTTTTAAATATAGTACAATTTTTCTTTTAAAAATTATGATTTCTCGGATATATAATTCTATATTATCTTAAGTATTTTTTGACGGGCATGAATTATTTTTGTTTCAATGTAAAATGTTTTTATTGCATGTACCTTTCGTATGTAAAGTCAACTGTAAAAGGAATACGTTCAATTTAGAAACTAAAGGCTGTGAAATACGAAATTTAGATTCTAAATTTTAGATTTGTTGTTCTTTTATTACCTGGTGCCTCTCTTCAACGTGGTTGAAGAAAAAAAAAATTATTTCTCTCAAAATAAATAAAAAGCTTGAATATTATATATAGTACTGATGTTATATATATTTGTTGTTTTGTGCATTTTAGAAATTAACGGCTGTAAGTGAAAACTTATATAATTAATAAAAAAAATAATTTACATATTCAATTTATCTCACTAACTGCTCGATTACGTTCTTTAGTTGAATTTGAAATTAAATTCAACAGGCTAAAAATGCCATTGGCTCTGGCTTTAACAGCTTTTGACAGAAGTCCAAGAAAAAGATTTAGATGTACGACAAGAATAAAAATCATAAAAATCAATTATTCGATTAAAATTACAAATGATAAATATTTATCCCTAAATATATGCAGATATTAAATAATAATAGTTGGCATATAAAATCTGTAAATCTATAATTTGTATATATACAGGAAGGTAGATTATAATCGTTCAATAAGTATCTAAAGTTCTATAAGTAATCTAAATCCTATGTTGCCAAAAGTAAAGTGCGATGTGATAATAATATTACCATAATAACAATGTATTAACTCTAATAAGCTTATTTAGTACAAATAATTCTCTGAACAGTAGCTCTGAGTAGCTGATGATTTCATCATTTAATTAAGATAAATTATATTCAACGATAAATTATAATCAACTTCTCGATCTTCGAATTAGTAATATCCGGTGAATAATGATTTATTATATTTTATTTTTTATGTTAAAATATTTTGAATATTAGATTATTTTTCAAATAATACCTTGTAATTATTGTAACTACAGCAAATATTCTTTTAATATCATTAAGTAAAGTTAGAACTTTATATCATACGTAATGCTATTACTATAAACATAAAATATAAGCCAATAATAATTGTGAAGAAGTAATTTTAACGATATTTGAACAAAAATTTCATCTATACTTAATACACTTAATATAATATTTAGAGAAATGCCATTGAATCGAGGCATGCGCAATTGAAAAATATTAAGAATAAAAATGTTCAAATATTTTATAATTATTTTACCTAGCTACAATGACAGTTTATGCAGTTAATTAAAAATTCTAATAGTAAATACTAATAAATAAATAATGATGAAAATAGGACAATACCTTAATTTATTTTTTGAAGAAATAAATGACATTATGAATTAATTATAACTAGTAGAAAATGTTGAAACGATACAATATACAAGAGACATATTGTTGTGATAAAACATGAGAAGAAAATATGTATATATATATATATATATATATATATATATATATGCATTATTTAACAATCCTGTCGTGACTTGAGACACTTGAAGCAGCAGTATCGAGAGACTCTCGATTAAGAATACAAAGAACATTTGGAAAATGAAGAGGATCGAAATGGGGAAGTATTAATTCTTCGATAAAAACACAGAACAAGGAAATAAGAGGCAGTCGAAAGAGAGTAAGTTTTCCGCTTAGGATTTGAGAAAACCAATAGCGAAAATAGGATGTAAATAAATGGCCTGTAGAATGTAATCGGCCTCGGGCTTTAAGAAAATGCTTTTGATCATTCGATTTCCTTTATCTTCGAATGCTTTTTCGAAGTTTGGAATTCCGTTTGATCCTGGATTGGATTATTTGACATATTTGTAATGCAACGACACTCAGGCACGTGCATTAATGTACACCGGCGGGGGGGGGGGGGGGGGAGCGGTGGATTAAAGACAAAAAAATTAAATTCAACTAAAGTAACACTATATTTTTATTATTCATGTAATAAAGAAACTGTCGTGTGACAAAATTTGAATGCCAACACTTAAATATCCTTAATTCAAGTAAAGGCGCATGATTTTTCATACTATACTTTTAATTATCCAGCTTTGTATTTGCTTAATATGACTATTAAATATTTTATAACATCAACAAATCAACAATACAACAATATAATATAATAAAAAACTTATATTAACGCTTGAGCCTAAGATCTTGGTGATATTTTACATAAATATGTTTAATAAAAGAACCATGATTAATAGTAATTGCTTAATATAGTTGTATAAAGTAAATTATCTATAATATAGTAATAAATTAATGCTTATTATTTACTTCTTAATATGTAACAGCACATAGTATCAATATTATAAATATGTTGTTGTTGGTTTTTTTTTTTTTTTTTTTTTTTTTTTTTTTTTTTTATCAATTTGGTAAAGCAATTATAATGAAACGAAAAAACTCGAGTCGTTTATGAATTCGAATAAATAATCAAATTAACAAACATTATTATAATTTGATAAATATTCAATTCAAAATCTACTTTGTTATTGTTAACATTAAGTAATTTACAAATCCGCTTAGAAAAATTTATGTAAAAAAATATTATTAAATGTCAATATATTATTAATAATATACGTTATTTGTTTTTTAAATATTTAAGTATGAAATATTTTTTACCGAAACCATGCGCGGTAATAAAAAGAAGTCGTTGAGAATATCGTAAATAATAATGGAATGTTAAGAGAAAAATAATTATTTTCATTGTATTTTATTTATTTACTAGAAATTCCAAAATTGTTGATGATCGATAAATGTTTTAAGCTCAACTCTGGATTATATAATCATAGTAAATTTTCAGTGAAATTAGTTGCATCTAAGGTTATTTACATAAAATACATAATTAACTTTAATTTAATAAATAATCAACAATGAGCAGTGAATTTTTATTGAGATAAATGCAGTGTATTAGTGACGTAATAAATAATACAAAGGTATCGATATATTTACGTGATTATATCACATTAATTACAAGTATGAAAAACACTTGGATTAAAATTTTCGTCATATTTTGAATAATGTCTTAAAGACGTAATCGAAAAACTTTTTTTCTTTTTTTCTTTTATTAAATAATTTAAATAAATTATTTTAAATTTTTGTTTTGTTTTGAATTTCACATAATTAATTAAAGCTAATACATTAATACCTACTTAATGAAAATGTGTTAACCTATTTAAATACGTATTTAAAGAATATATAAATTAATTTTATTACTCTAGAAAATATCTTCATTCCGATTTTAATTTGGACGTATGGTATTTTAGAAGAAATATAGGACATTACTATATAAATTGCCATTATTCTCAAATATTATAATAGATTATCATTAAAGTATCATTAAGTATAAATAAGATTTTGAACATAAAGCTGAAAATTGTTTTATTATTTTTATTAGTTTAATTATCAATATATTATTGTAAAACAACAAATTGACAAGGAATTAAAAATGATTGCATAAATGAAATACAACTTTTTACTTTGGTAGATAAAATTAATAATTTTATCGATTATTAAAATTATATTTATATATAAAATAAATGCAAATGATTCAAATAACGCAATAGAATTTTTATTTTTGAATTATTAATATTCTACGTACATTACTAAGATACAATATAATATTGTATCTCCGTCACTACATATATCACTTCTGTTTTAGTCATTTTCAATTTCAAACCACAAAACACCATAATAATTTTATAGCTTTAATAAACATTTTAATTCTAATAATATAATAATATAGCTTTTTGGTAATGATGAAAAATTTATCTTTCGCATTTTATTCTTTTTAATAAATATGAAGAAATCAATGGATAAAAGACCAGTTAGATTGAAATACTTAAAATATGTTTTAACCACTTTGCTTATACTTTTTTTTTTATCTAAATTCATAAAAAGTTTTGCAATCGACTGAAGAACATTGAAATTATCGCAATAGCAACGCACAATGTATAATGATAAATTTTAAAGGAATAATTAAGTGAAAGGGTGTGTCTTAAAATGGTTGTTTTAAACTTGAAATCGAATATCAATGAAATTATAAGAAATACACTTTGATTGCTGTATTTTCTAAAATATTTGGCTTTAATAGTTTATATTGCGCACTCTCGAAGCACAAAGACAAGTACCTAATTCTCCATCTTCCTTTATTTTCTATTCTCTGATCCTTTTCAATGCCTGCAGTGCTTTCGTCTCGCTGAATTTTATTTCTTTTGATTTTAAAATATCTTTCCATTTAAAATACCATTTAAGCAACGAAGTCTAATATTTGAGCAGCGTTACTTACAAAGCGTGAACAATGTAAAACAAAAAGAGTGGGAGTGTTTCGATGAGAATGCAAAAAATTTAAATGCACAAGTTGAAGTGGTGCATAAATGGATTTAGTCGAGCGCAATATACTATAACTATTTTTATTATTTATAAAAATGTATCTGCAAGGTATTACAATATGATGTTAATAAAAAACAAGTATAATTCAACAAATAGAAAAATGGTTTTACTATTGCTTATATATAAGACTAAAAATGCAATTTTCTACATATATATATATATATATATATATATATATATATATATATATATATACATACATACATACACGACTAGAAATGTAATTTTCTGTATTCGAATACGACGAAAATTTCACGATGTAAAAAGACAATTTTATAGATATCAATAAGAATTTCGAGTAAAAATCAAATTTCAACGTATTTATAAAATAAAATATTGCAGATCACAGCTGACATAATCGAGGAAACAAACTAATAGCGATTATTATGATTAAAATTTACAAATAATTATTGGATTATTAATTACCACGGAAATATATACATATACGTTGAAAACTGATTACGCGTCCTCAATATGATATTATCGAAATTAAAAAATTTATGTAATTGATGTAGAATTAAATAATCATGTTAAAAGTAATTATTAAGATACGTCGATACTTTGTTTTAGCTTAGAGATTTTCGACTAATACAATTGAATAATTGTCTACGCGCTATCAAAAAAAAAAAAAAAAAAAAAAAAAAAAAAAAAAAAAAAAAAAAAAAAAATTACCATAAACTATTCGTATATAATTTGAAATTTGTATAATTTACACTCTGCAACATTTGCAGCATTGTGCTTTTTTTTCTCACTCAACGATCAAAGAAATTCATTATCTTGACAAGCAGCCATGTTCTTTGACATGTAAATTTTCCCAAAAGATAATACATAATTTTAAGCTTACATGGAGTTTAAATCGTAAGGGAAATATAAAATATCGTTTGGAAACGTGTCGAGTTCGCATGTCAGTTGCATTAAAGATAAAATTATGCGAAATCTTATCTGACCGAGCCTGACATTGTTACACCGAGGTAAAGCAACTTATTACAATAATGATATACAATTCATTAACAAAATTATCAGCCAGTCTATTTAGCGCTCATTGTTTAACGAAATTTTATATTTTCGATGAAAAGCGTAACGTATCCCGGTGCATATTGCTTACAACCGCTTCTTATAAACGAGTTTATTATTTTTTAACGGCTTATAGTACATTGATCGTTAATCTCACATCGCCCTTTATCGATCATTGGATATTACAATAAACGAACAATAAACGTTTGAATTATTTTGTTTTCCATATTGTGTAATAATTCGAGAATTAGAGTTTGATGGGGTTAATACTGTATTTTCAATTAACAGCGACTGATAGCCGAAGCTTTGTGAATAACAATATTCATTAGTTTTAAGGATGGCGAGTAGTCGATATCGAATGACGTCCTATCATCAAAGTTGCCATTAGTCATTGGCTAATAGCTTATTGTTGAAATAATCGTGAAACAGGATTTGACCAATCATTCCCTACTCCAAAATACTCGGCGTGAAATATGTGGCAGCGTATTTAATGTCCGCGCCAAGTCGTCGTAGTTACCTCGACAAATTCTCTCAAATACTCGGCATAGCCACTCCAAGACTATTTGCCGGAATATTCATGGGCTCGAAGGGGTGGCGAATCGAGCCAAAGTTACGAAACTTTAAGGGATGATCTAATATCCGCAGTGGCTGCGAATGAAGCGAGCAACGCTTCGGGTTGCACGCAAAACCAGAAAGCCTGAAAAGATAAAGAAAACAAAACGGAAAAATGAGAGAGACGAGAAAAAGAAGGAAAACAAATATGCAAAAGCGCGTTGACGCGTTAAGAAGGGGGTGGGGTTGGGCGGTAGTCGGAGATTAGTTGTAAATACGCGAAGGAAATAAAAGGTAAGTTGGCGCCTGTTGGAGGAAGCAACAATTTGCCTCGTTGCCTCGGCGCAGGGAAATGCAGGCTAATATCGGGAAAAGTGCAACGGGCGAGGTAGTGCAACGGAATGAGATGGCGAGTGGGAGTAGTGGATAGATGGGGTTGGGGGAGGGGGGAGGGGGGTTAGGAACGGATTCAGTGATGGGGATGATTGGGGGAACGGGAACGAGGTGGCGTCGATGAGTAGGTGGTATAGTTGGTAGGGTTGGGCTATCGGGGTTTGGAGGAGGAGGAGGAGGAGGAAGCGACGACGTCGGCGGCAACGGCGTCCGCGAAAGAGAGATCGAGAGAGAGAGAGAGAGAGAGAGAGAGAGAGAGAGCGGGGCATGGTCTCAGGAAGGTGGTGGTAAAAGTGCGCGTGGAAGTGGCGCCGGAGGAGAGTCCGGGGTACCGGAGGCCGAGCGGCCGAGCTGCCGAGCAGCCGAGCGCTCGAGCAGGAGAGCGAGAGGGCGCGAGGCTCGAGGCATCGATCGTCGGCCGAGGAAGAGAGGGTCCAGGGGTCCCGCCGAAGCTCTCGCAGGTGGTAGTGACTTTAGGGCGCATGCACGGGGCTGGGGGTCGCGGGGCCGCGGCGGGGCGCGAGGACGAGTCGGCGGCAGAGTTGCGGAGCGCGTCGGTCGAGCTGGAGGTGCTGAGTTTCTCGCCGAGGGCCTCGCTGCTCTGAGTGCGCGCCCCTCCGCGGCCTCCCGTCGGAGATGAGCGTCGCACGGCGCTCGGTCGTCGGGGGACCCCGGGCCGCCCTGGCACTTGGCCTCGCCCTCGTGGCCCTACTCGGGCTACCGCGGGCTGCCCTGGCGATCGACCTGGCCAGGCTGTACGGTCACGTGCCCGTCAAGCGCACCGGTGAGTCTCGCGCGCTGCCGATTTTCCTTTATTAATTTATTGGCTTCGTTGATCGAGCCGGTTGACTCGCTTGGCCTGCTTGTCTCGCTTTACCTCCGGCCCAGCTGCTGGGCCCTGCTGTAAGCGCTCACAAACCTGCCTCGCGACTCAACGGCTCTTCCCCGTATAAACGCGCTTTCCGTCACCCCTTTGTCTCCTCTTCGTGTCTGTCGCTTTTAGCAAAACTCCACTTCCAATCCCCCGACTCTTAATCCAACTACTCGAGCTACGCGTCTCCCTCTCGGCTCGTCTCGATGACTTTACAAACTATCGGAGCTGGACCAGTGCAAACACTCGTGGCCAATTCCAACTGTCAATGGAGTTGGCATTTTTGTCCGCCCGAAACTCCATTATCCTCGCGCTAACTCGACGTATCATATACTCGCCGCGTTACTTCTACCTAATCAAGTGCTCGCTTTTCTTTTCCCTTATTCTTTTCTCTCGACACGACATTATGTATTTTATCTTTGTAGTTGACAACGAAGCTTATTTTTTATTGATAAACCATTGCGTCGTTTGAATTAAGCGTTAAGATAATTGCAAGGATGAAAGAAAGGAATTTTTACCGCCCGGAACATGATGCAAATAATAATTTAATTACGAACGCGTGAGCTTTTTTCGACTTGAATGTGCCGAGAGTAGTGTTAAAATTTATTAAAAAATCTTACCTCGCTATTATTATATTATCACTTAATATATAAATAAATAAATATTGCATATTCTTTTATCTGTAATATTAAATATCAGATTCCTGTTAAATTTACTACTTATTATATTATTTGATGCATAATGTACATTGATAATCCTTAAATTTGCAAATTATTTTGTGCTATCTCTCTCTCTCTCTCTCTCTCTCTCTCTCTGTCTGTCTGCCTTTCCTTCCATTTTTATAATGAATACAACCTTACAAAAAAATTTCAAATATTCCAACATGCAGTATTAATATGATATAATTATTAACGGTTGAGAAAATTATCTTCCTACATTTATTTTGAAATATGGAATGCAAATCTATTTGTTCACATGCGATACAAGTTTTACTATTAAAAGAGAAATGTTATAAGCAAAAAAAATCTTTATTTAAAATAACAACATAATGTAAAGCAATATTGCCAAGTTCCTTTGTATTTGTTATAAAAGTATTTGGCCGTAAAATAATTTTTTTTATCGAAATGAAATTTTGATTAATGTAAAGGATTCCTCTTAAAATTAAAAGAATTATATAATTAAAAAGTTCAGAAAATGTTGACGTGTTTACATACAAAGTACATTGAAAAGTAATTTATTACACTGTCATTGATGAAAATAAGCTGAACCTTTAAGCGAAAATGAATGAATTAATAAAAGGCTTTACTGGGCTAAATAGTTTGGAATTTCCAAAATTTTCATTACAACAATTTTAATAATAACAAAAAATGTAAAGAAGAAAAAAAAATAAATCAGAAGAGAAAAAATTTAATCATTTACGATCGTCTTGTAGGTATGTGTAAATAAAAATCTCCTATGCCATTATGAAACTAAAGGGATATTTTATGTTGAAATTGTAATTTTCCAGTGAACATGTATTCTGTAATACTAAATTTTAAATATTTATAACTAAAATTACCATTTTTTGTTCAGAAAATTTTGGAAACTTACGAAACTATTATTATAAAACTCATTTGTTAATGAAAATATGAACATAATTTAAATATGAGGATATTAATTTTTAAAAAAATTTTAAATAATTAACATGCTTTTGTTTTTATTTAATACGTTTTGCAAGATAATTGGCAAACTATTTTATCCTCTTATAAAACCATTAATTAGTATTTAATTAATAAATTTTAAGTTATTTTAAAATTTGATAAAATTTAAATACTTTATTGTTTTAATTTGGAATAAAAATAAGATTTATAGTTAAAATATTATTTTATTTAAAAATTAAATTACTTTTGATCGTTCTTAATCTTTTAGATATACATTCTTTTCCTTTCCCGACTCGCATACATAAATTTTTATTTTATAGCTGTTAAAAGTTTCATCATTAAACATAATAAAGATTAATAATAATAATAATAATAATAATAATAAGTCTAATTGAATAGAATAATATTCACAAATGATTACTATTTATTACAAATAGAAACAAAATGTTTGGATATTGTGAAACTTTGCGTATTTAAAGTTTCTATTCAAATCTGTAAAATTTTTTAAAATTACGTATGATAAGATAGTTCAATCCACATTTATTTTCATGGCCTATTTTTATATTATTATCTTTAATTTACAAAAATTAATTTCGAATTTTTTAATTTATTATTAAAAAAGACATATTTAAAATGTGTGGATATTTTTAATTTAATTTTCTAATTTTTTTTTTTTTTAATAAAGAAAATCTTCATCTAATATATTACCACAAATTTAATAAAACGAACTTAAGAAATTAAACAATAGACAAGAGGGCAATGCTTCGGAAAAAAAAAGTGAATAATATTTTTGAAATTTAATTTATGGAATATTTAAAGTGGAGCTTATATTTCCAATATTTCATCTACAAGACATTCATATTTGAAAGTTCATGAAAGATCTTGACAATAACAATCAAATTTATGAGACATCAGTTTTTTATTATAAATATTTTCATATTAAACCGATTCATTATCAAAATTTATTAAATAACATTTCAGTATTGCAAATAATTGTTCAATAATCTTATATTTTACGTTAATTAATCCAGATATTGAAAAAAAACATTAAAATTGAATATTAATATAAGAAAAAAAGATTTGTTACAAGTAGATAGTAAATAAATATTAAAGAATTTTTAAATAAAGTCGATAGAGATGCAAATAATGAAGTATTCCTTTTTTCTCCGGTATTATTTTTTTTCAAACTTAGTTTTTTAATTAATGTTCGATCGCACCACCAAGGTAAATCAATTGGATTTCCTTAGCTAATTAACGAACTTTTGAGACATATTTAAACAATTATAACATTGCATAACTTATGTTTCAATAAGGGAATAATTTCGCGAATAGAAGTATTTATTTTAATTTAATGTTTCTCGATGTTTTTAAAATTTAGTAGAATTGGAAATTATAAAATATTTCGATTCCTTCTGATAAATAATCTTCATTATTTCGTAAACTGTATTAATAAATTTAAGTAAAAAATACAAATAAATAAGTAATTATAAAAAAGAAATGGTCTAAATTATCGTAATATTTCTACGTAATTATTATTAATTTAATTAAATGGCCAGTATTTAAGAATAATTATAGTAAGTACAACGTTGAATGCTTCAATAGTTGTGATTTCTGCAATACGCTACATCCGATATTTCCCGTAAATTCGCTTGATTGTTTGAAATTTTCAAATTTATTGTTCTTCAATTACTGACAAATGATTATATTTATAAAATATACTGCATAATGCAAAAATTGCATATAAAATGGATGTATTGCTTGGTGAAATTGACAGTGCTAAAGAGTTATTTTAATGAGTTTGCTTGAAGTTTATCTGTAAGCGAAAATATACAAGGATTACCATGATAAAATAAAACTAAAAATTATATTAATGAAAAGTCACGCAGCGTAAGAGAATATCAGAGATGGACATGAATGTGAAGTGATATATCTGTCGTGCTACGCCTTGTTTTCTTACCTTAATTGTTCATTAACTTCCTTCACTGCCTTTCAGAGAAGCAATTTTATGAAAAATATTCTCTGCATAAATTATTATATGCTAAGCTTATCCTTATACTACTTAATTTATGTATTGATTCGAAGCACAATATTACTGCTCAGTGTACATTATGAATTTTGGAAGTTCCTTTTTTTCTTCTTTTGTAGAGTAACTTTAGTGTCGAACACATAATTTAGACTTTGAGTAGCTAATAGTATAGCCAATACAATGTCACTTTATCATACTTAACTAACAAATGAATCAATTTAATAGTTAAATAAAATTTTATGGATCATCGCTATAATCTTCTTTCCCGCCTAACTATTAGTTCCAATAAAATAAACATTTGCAAATTTGCAAATATTATTAATAAATGAATTTTTTGGTTACAAAATTCTTGCTTATAAAATGTATTATTTCATTTTATCCTCCTCATAATAACTGCTTGAGTTTTATTGAGTTCTTCGTTTACCACTTAAGCTGTCATTCGAAAAATTTGTGAATTTCAAAAGATTAATGGAGTAATTTTAGATTGTGTGAAATTATTTCGATAAAATTTATGAGAATTTAATGAAACCTATGGCGCTTCTTATTGATTAAACTAACCTAGTAAATATAAAAACTCTTATTCTACATTACCTACTTCAACTGTAAAGTTACGTTTCTTATTAATTAAAACATTAATTTAAAAATACTTGACATATCTTAATAAAAATAAAGGTAAATCTTAATGATTTATTATATTTATTATATCGGGAAAAACTACTTTTATTGTGTCGTAGTTTAAAGTAACGTCAAACAGTATATTTTATATCATCGATTGACAAATACAATTTTATTTTACAATTACATAGAATATTGTTATTCGAATGAGAGTTCAATATTAATAATAACATAGACGATATTAAAAATTAAGTATACACACAATTTTATCAAAATTTGAATTGTAAATGTTAAAATAAATTTTAAATCAAATAATACGAAATAAGAGGCAATTTTCTAAATTATACTTATTAAATATATTATCATTATTATTATTATTGTTGTTGTTGTTGTTGTTGTTGTTTTTGTTTTTGT
>NW_011948414.1:6368774-6434441 GCF_000503995.2 Ceratosolen solmsi marchali
ACATTATCATTTACTAAAATAGTTTTGTTAATGAAATGAAAGAATTGTATTTTATCTCATGTTTTTCATTTTTTTAACCTTTTTACGGCAACGTTCAATTGTAAAATACTTTATCAAAATTTTTCATCAAATACATGAATGGTTAGGTCAAACACTTTATATATATATATATATATATATATAATGCATATTTTTGTCATTTTTCCGATTTTTCTAAATGATTCATTATAGCTTATCTTACTTTAACAATCACATTTCTTATTTACAGTCACTTATGGTCATTTAAAATTAAAAATCATCTAACTACATTAGCCGTTTTAATAACATCATAATATTTAATTAAAAGAACTTTGGGTAGTTATTTTTTTATATTTGAAAATATCAATAAACTCTATATTAAAATTATACATTTTTTAAATGTTTTAAAAAATGAGTATCGCTTCAAGTCACAAAATGTTTTATAAAACGTTTAATATATACAAAAGAGAAACACATAAAACAATAAAATACGAGTAGTTTAATCGTTAATTATACTAAAAAATATGCAAATATTTTTCCATTCTAGAAAGTTTGACAATTTTGATAGTATTGCCTTCTTTTTATAAATTTTGATAAATTCTAAATTCAAACTATTAATACTATTTTTTTTTTTTTTTTTTTTTTTTTTTTTTTTTTTTACATAAATCACGTTCCTCTTTTTATAATTACTACTATATATTAAATGTTTTTAATGTTATCCATTTTATATAAGATTAAATGATCTGATGTATAAATATATTACATTGTAATTATTTAAAATTTTATGAAAAGGCGTTTAATTTAATAATTTTTCATAATCCACATTATGAAATTTTATATTTAATAAATAATTTAATAATATAAATTTATATTTTTTAATAATATAAATTTATAAATAATATATTTTTAATTTAATAATATAAATTTAATATTAAGTATTGATAAGCAATTTTATGTATGTGTGTGTATTTTATATTTATTAAATAAGCATGTTTATTGATATTTATTTGGGATTATGATATCGAAAGGTTATTGTAATTTCAAGAACATACTTGGTTATTTATTTTATGATAGCATAATTTAACATATTCATTAATCTTTTATCATAAAATTATTTTTCCATTGTACATTATATAATTTTGCATATTTTTATTAGGGTATAACAATACGTGCTAATTTTTTATTTCTTATAGAAATAAAAGTAAAGATGTGAATTTTTCATACCAAACGGAATATTTTAAATCTTATGTTATAAGTGATTATATATTTATTAAACATTAGCTATTGAATAACGTATTCTTTGTAACGTAACTCTGACATATTGACTATTTTTCTTAACCTTTTATGTTATCTTATATAAAAGAACAAAATTCCTTTTTATATTTTCGAATAAGTAACTTTTTCCATTACTCTATATGTCTATTAAAGTACAAAAATATGGGTATTTTTTTTTTTTTTTTTTTTTTCAAACCTCGTGCACAAATTAAATTTTAAGAGATATTTATGTGTTTATGTATCTTTTTTATTTAATATTTTTTTTAGAATAAATTTTAATTTATAATGTCTACATTATTTCCTATGCTCTATACTACAATTTAAGATCAATTTTGTAATAGAAAATAATTTTTTTATTAACTAGGTTAGCAACATAATTTACATATGACATGCCAGAAAATTGTAGCTATTAAGGTCTATAATATACACGTACGTAAATCACTTTTCCCTAGAATTATCAAATTATAAAGTATGAGCGGGGCAGTCTTTAAAACAGTAATGATTAATTAACTTTCTGATAGTAATGAACTATTTCAAATCTATTGCATGAAACATTCTCTCGGTATTGCATAATTTATGCAACATTATTCATGTTCTCGAAAATTTTCCCAGCTATTAATGAAAAATATAATTATCAAAGGAATTATAATTGATCAAAGCAATTGCAACAAGTAACAAATGATGATAAGAAAAATGAGAAGTATGTCTGAGCAATCACAGTTATTTACTTTTATGAATGTTGATTCAAGCAGTAGTTATAACCGCGTAAAAAGTATTGCCCTATCAACGCAGAATTTTTCCAAAGAAGAGAAGTATGCAAGGTGAAATTAATCAAGAAATAAATAGTAGCACGTACAATAAAAGCTTTTGAGAGTAATTCTCAATGTTTCCATATTTTTTTTTTTTTTTTTTTTTTTTTTTTTTTTTTTTTTTTTTTTTTTTTTTTTTTTAATAACACCAAAAAAACAAACGAAGCTCTTGAAATCGCTTCAATGTTTTCCAACTTGTATCTAAATAAAAGCTCATAACATTATATATATATATATATATATGTATCGATATACATAAAGTGTTATCTAAGGAAAATGGGAAAATATTGATTTACAGTTACATTGCGTGTTACTTTAAGACACATGAAAAAATAAGGCCAAAACAAATTATGGAATATCATTTATTATTCTATAACAGTTTTACTTATTTCGCATATAATTCATAATCATGTTGAAAACGATCGATTGTTCAAAAACGATTCTCAAGCTTATTTAAATAACCTTTTAGTTGATTGATCACAGTTTAAAAGACAGGGAAAAGTAAACAGTATAAATAAAAAATAAAAAAAAACAACGTTTAATGCTTCCTTTGTAATAATGATATGTTATATTGATATGTTATCAAATTGATCGTATATAATTATCGTTAAATACAATAATATTCTACGGTATATATTTTTCTCATTAACATCTCATAAACATCATTAATATAAAAAATCATATTTTTAATATTTAGATTCAAAATATAAAAAAAATTCACGAGTTAGAATCAATATATTATTTTTATTAAATCTCAAATTGATAATTTATAACAATGAAAATTATTAAAATATTGAAAATAAAAATTTTTTATTAAAGATTGCTAACCACGTATGCACGTATGCGTGTACATAATTTAAATAATGTATATAATTATATAATTCATTTTCTATTTTATATTATTTCTTTATTAAAATGTTAACGAATTAATTCTGACGCTGTTTATATTATATCCGTAATTAACATTTTTCATCGGAATTTGTATATTGTTTTATTGTTGCAAATTTTAATTATCTCCGAGTATTTAAATAGCTTCGAGTAACACAATGTTCAATGTAATTACCACGAAGAATCTTTTTTTCGCTAGAAAATAATTTGCATTTATTATTTATCATATTATTTCCCTTTAAAAAGATATTAATGACATAATTATATCAATTTCTTTTTAGCATACGTAAGCTAACAAATACGTTCGTATTTAAATTCAAGCACATTTACAATTGATAAGCCATGTATCTATAACAAAAGAGATAAGAAAAAAGTCGTTTCCGTGGTCGTTCTATTATTGTAAGGCGAACGACAAAGCATTACGATCTCCCATTGCTGAACCCAACACTGAATTTTATGTGTCTTTTATGCTCATAAGGTAGTTAATATGTGCATGCATTTCTAAATGTGAAAATTCTGCAATAACCATATATCCGGGTATTGCAGATCATATAAAATCGCTGATTAAATGTAGAAATAACCGATACTCACCTGCAGCTCGATTTTTTTATTTTTACAATCCATGAGGATTAAATTTTAGTCACAGTATTATCATGTATTAGACGGATATGGAAAAATCTGTAGAAAAAAAGACGATTTTATGAGAAAACAAATTAATCGTACACTGAATTTTTATTTCATATATTACATGTCATTATCATGTATAAGTTGGTTGGTTGCTTTTTTTCATTTTTTTTTCATACGTTTTCAAGAAGAAATAATTTCTTATTTAAATCTGTCTCTATCACTTCTTCTACAATATTATTTCCATTTAGTATTTTGATATTTTAACAATACTTTCATTCTTAATCCCCATTAAATTATTAAATATTGTTAAATAACTATTGCAAATATTACAAAAGAATTTTGTTATTAACGGCAATTTTAATATATTATTTTATTCGCATGCTTGCAATTAATCTTGTCTGTATATTTATTTAATATTCAGATTTTTCGTAATGTAATGGTAATCAACAATGTGAATTTGTATTATGATTATATGTACAAAGTTAAAATGTTTTTATTGGAATTTGCATTAATTAACTAAGATTAGAAATTGATTCGATATTATTATTCCTATGGTTCTCATTACTAATTATTTTTACAAGTTGGTAATTATATTTCATTGAATTTTATTTATTAATTATATAAGATTTCGAATTATTAATTTTCTTATTAATCATAAATATAATATTACCAAACTTAGAATGCCAGCATTTTTATATCAGAATCTGTGTTGTATAATTAATTCTATTCAATATTTTATATTCTTACAAAAGTTTATTTTCCTCTAGAATTGTTTTCTTATAAACCTATCTTTGATAATAAAGTTTTTTTTTTTTTTTTTTTTTTTTTTTTTAAAAAAAAATTTTTTTTTTTTTTTTTTTTTTTTTTTTGAAATTCCACGCCTCGTATTATAGATACAATATTTTAATTTTCAATGATATAATTTTCAATTTAAATTAGTTATTAATTGTAATTTTTTTAAACTACAATATTAATAACAACTCATTTCGTTTTTCATGTTTTTTTTCTTATTTTTGTACATGAAATAAGAATAAGTTAATTCAGCGAATAATGGAAAAAAATTTGACGGTAATTTAATAATAATAATAATAAAGTTATTTGCAAATTTTAAAATTTTTAAATTAAAAAATAATTAGCCTATATTATACAAGAAATATAAATATCTTAGAAGAAGTGAATGAAATGTTAGTTTTCATTTGGTTTCTTATTTTATATTTTAAAATCATTATATATAATAAAAGATCAATTATATCAAATATATCTCCTTTTATTTAAATTATTCATTTTAAATTATTTAATTTGGCTTTTGTCGTCTGAAGTTTTTATATAAATTATATGAATTAAAAAAATAATAGAACAGACTTTTTTCTATAAAAAATCTATCTAATAGATCTTTTATATTTAAATTATACATTAATTGTTAACTAAACTACTAATGTGAAAGCAACAATCTGCAATTGCAAAGATCTGTTTTTGCTCTCCTTTATTATAAAATATATTTCATAAGTTAATACAAAAGTGTATAACAAAGTTCAAACAAAGCATTGTTAAAAATTCTTTTTTTTTCATATCTATATTACTCTTTCTTTTTTCTTTTTTTTTCGTTATCCCTTGATTTTTGTCTTAGACACAATAATATAAATTAGACCTAAATTAGACATAAATATTTGACTAGAAATAAAAATTATTCTGATAGAATAAAATATTACTTATAATTTATTATTGATATTTTAAAGTATTGCAACTAATAAAAACTTTGAGCCACGGTATTCTTAAACATGAAATGCCTTTATATTTGTATTTAATGAAATAAGTACCATTCGTTACTTTGTGTCTAAATTTAGGAAAAAGGAAATCATAACGAATATCGTGAACACTTATCAAAATAATTAATGTTGAATATGAATAAATGAATTTTCTTGTAAAGTAGAAAAAATGAAGACGAGAACGAAAAATTGAGCACAGAGATCTATGTTTGTATAGATTCGATCATTAAAATATCTGTAAATCCATCAACAAAAAACAGATTTTATTCTTACTCTAAATTTTTTACTAATCTTTTTACTTCGATACATGGCTTGATTTATTCTGAAAATATATTCATGCAAACACACTACACTACTTCACTACATTTCTTCATGCTATGCTACATTAGTTAAACGTTATTTTCCTGTGAATTAAATACTTCTGATGTATCCAAAATATGAAATATATCGATTTTGTTTAAATAATTATATTAATTAATAACTTTTTGAAATTCATTTAAGAATTTTAATTATTGAAGATAGGTTTTTTATACACGACTTCATGTAAAATCGCGAAATTCCACCTTAAAACATTCTATTTTATTTTAATTTAAAAATATATATATTTTTCTAATTAACAGGTATGTTTAAACGTTATCATATATATATATATATTTAATATGACTTTTTTTTATTAAATTCATAAATAAGCTAAGATACATAAAAAAATTATTCTGACCTAAATAAAGCAATAGAGTAATTATTGGTTAATAATTAGTTTTAATAATTTTATTACAACTTTCAAAGTCTAATGACAGCAAGACAAATATACAATTGATAGAATTATATAGTAGCTAAGAGCATAATAATTTCAGAATAAAATATACATTATTTAGTGAAATAAATTGATTCTGTTTAGAATTAGACTATGGCCACCAGTTTCCTGGTGGGAGAAAAGTTTGGGCAAGTGGAGGGTGTGGTAGCGCTTGAATTTAGTATTCAACACGTCTGCTTTTCTTGCTTGTTTATTGCAAATAATTTACAATTACACTGTGACAATTCGACGTTGACGGTGAGAATCGTTGAGATCTTGCAGTTCGGTAGTGGTTGCCACGTGGTGTCAGCATGCACAACATTTAGCGATAGAAGGTCGGAAAAATCTCCGGATCCTCTTGACGCAGTGTGGTTGGTGGTGGATTACTACACGAAGAAGTGGGAGGTCGTAAGTCTCATGACACTTCTTCGTGCAGTGCCACGTGGTGGTAACTTGATTGTTGGTCAACTCCAAGCTGTCTTGTGGTGTGGAAGGGTGGGAAAATGGTTCGATACCTTGATGTGGCGTCGAACGGAATTGCTTGCTTTGACTTGTGGAAGCGACCACTCGAGAGAGTGCATTTGGCACAGAGTATAAGAGAGTCTTAAGAGTGTGTGCGTTGACGCCGAGTATGAGATAAACCTGGAACAGCTTCGGGCTCGGGGCACCACACACTCGGGCACGCGGCAGCTTTGCTAGCTGACAATAAGGAGGCGAATGTGGTGCTTGAAACAATGGAGATGATTGTGCACTTGTTTTTCCGGACCACCAACTACCGCTGAGGTTTTCCCAGAAACGATAACGTTCGAGAGATTCTCGGAACCTCGAACATTCTGCCCGCCTTCAGCAATTCTATCGATGATTATTTCCTTTGTAGGGGATTGGTAGCAATGCCAGCTTATGTATTGGTCTAACCATAGAGGTCGAAGCTGTTTTTAGTGTGACTACTCTGGTCAACCCATCTTTGCCAGGATAAATTTTGATTACTCGGGCGAGGGACCACGTTCAAGGTGGAACGCGCTCGTCGGTGATGAGTACCAACACAAACAAACCTTGATATCATCCTTTGGATGATCCATTTGGATATCGATTGATGTCGTTGTAGGTAATGCGCTGACCATTGTGACGAAGGCGTTTGAAGTCGTCGTGTATAAATTCAAAATCAAGACAGTGTTGGAGTGACCAAGTCATTTAGGGATGGTTCAGGTATTGTTGTGAGTGGATTTCCGACAAAAAAGTGACCTTGTGTTAATGCAGGGTAGTCATCTGGATCATCGCTCAACGACTCTAGAGGCCTTAACTTCAAGATTGCCTCAATCTGAGATCGTAGAGTAGTGATTTCTTTAATGGTGAATAAACTTTCTCCGATTGTAGATCTCAGATAAAATTTCGTAGACTTTACCACCGCTTCCCATTTTCCACCCACGTGAGACGTAGCGGGTGCATTGAATTTTCACTAATAGCTGTCATTCGAGATGATTGAAGTTATCTGATGATCTTCTTGCGAACTGTGCATGAACAGTTTTTTTTTTTATAGCAGCTTCCACCCCAATCAAGTTCGACAATTGTCCCACAAAAATACTTGGTTTAATATGTTCTCCACAGCAAGACAGATTCACGTTGGCTCAATATAAAGATGACCTCATCCATAGAGCTACATGAGTTTTCTAATGTAATATAATCAACAATGTTAGCAGTCATATGACATCTCCATCCACTATGACTTTATGACTTTATTGGTATGTTCCGAAACTAAAGTAGCACTCCTTAAACCAATGACCATGCCAAGATTGGAGCTAGTCGCAGTATTACTCCTATCGAAATTAATGCATTACGTCTTGGCCACTTTTTAATGACAGACGTAAGAGTAACGCATTTGTGGACAGGCTCAACAAAGGGTGACACGCACATGGATAAAATACTATCCACCAAGGTGGAAGGAATTTGTGAGAATTAAGGCTTCAATCATTCGGTATCTCACTCCGGATGCTCACTAGAGATATGTTCCTGGCACATCGAACTCTGCGAATTGCACCTCACGAGGCAAAAATGCATCCCAACCTCAAGAGCATCCACCATGGTGGACCGGACCACCGTGGATGAAGTCACCAGAGACATGGCCAATCCAGCCAACACTGAACAACAATTGTATATGAACAGGAAACGGGTCCTAATGCCGTACAGTTAGCCACAGTACCTAAGACGCAATATCAATGGGACATGATCTACAGATACTCAATATTTAAAGGATTGTTGAGAACAACAGCACTCTGTCTTACCTTTATCGCACGATTGAGAAAAAATCATGAGACGTCCTTTACTATCCAGATAAACACGATAACCTTGGAAAAGGCAAGGACCTTCTGGATAAAGGCAACACAATCAGCATACTTCTCTTAGGAACTAAAAGGTCTCAGCTCCAAAACTCTTCTTCCAGAGAATCGTGCATTCAGTCGACTAGCAGCATACGCCGAGAATCAAGAAGTCATCAGGGTTAGTGAAAGACTCGACAGAGCACTACTAACCCTAGAAAATAAACACCCAGCCATTCTCCCTCGACAGTCACACTTCACGACTCTCGTCATTGACCAATTGACACACCAATGGCTATCATTTCGGGAAAAAACTCCAATGCTTATAATTATTGGAAAATTGTCCAACGGTCGTTGGAGGTCCGGAAAAACAAGTGGGCATTCAAGACAAGCGCACCAGGAGGCGCATTTGTAGTTTTTATTATACTTCATTACCAATATTGTAAGGACTGGATTTTGTTTACACAGTTGTTTATACAGTGATACAGTATCCTTGATACGAATCTGTGATGAGTAGTGAAGTATTGTTGTTGCTGATTTTAAAAGGATCAGCAACTAATTATGCATACTCCTTATTAGGAAGAATGTATTGTGTAGTCTGGCGTTTTCTTGATACGAAGAAGATAGTGTCAACACCTTTTAATTGCAGCAGAGAATTGATGCGTCTTCCCATATCATAGTGAGTAGCTTTGCTGACCGACTAGTCTTCATTGTTAAGTAGAATGACTGAATGCGTATCAATGACTGAAAATCTACAAATGCGCCTCCTGGTGAATTTGTCTTAAATATCCACGCGGCAGCTTTACTAGTTGACAATAATGAGGCGATTGTGGTGCTTGAAACAATGGAGATGATTGTGCACTTGTTTTTCCGGACCTCCAACGACCGTTGGAGATTTTCCTTAGAATTTATGACCGTTGAATCTTTTCCGCGAAATGATAACATTCGAGAGATTCTCGCAATCTCGAACAAAGGTGATATAAAACAAACTTTTTCTTCGGCAAGCTTGAAATAAATGAAGAAGTCAACCCCACAAATAAAATTACTACTAACCTTTTAATTATTCGATCACGGAATGAAATAATTCTACGTGGATAATCAATACAAGTTTAAACAGATATATTTCATACCTAAGATAAAATTAATTAACATAAACATTTGCAGATGTTGTTTTCAATTATATGTGTGTGTGTGTGTGTGTGTGTGTGTGTGTGTGTGTGTGAAATATTTAATACAAAAGTTATTAAATATTATTTTAAAGTTTAAAAAATCTTAAACTTTTCTAATACACCATAGGATATAAGTTTGAAACTGTTTAATATTATTAAAAATTTTTAAATTTAATTTTCGCAAACGGTTGTTAAAATATTGATCTACACGAAGTCATAAATATATAGCATACTTTTTTTTGTTGTAATTTAAAATATTAATTATTAATTAAAACGCTTTTTTTAGACGTACACATTAAAGCTACACGCCATTCATGAAAAACTTGCCATAAAAAGAAAATATTGAATGTATTAAATTTAACAAAGTTAATTAAGTGTTAATATATACAGAAGAAGTAGAAACAGATTATTATATTATTAAGTATTTGTCAATTATTTTATCTTGAAAATAATTATATCTTATATATTCATATAAAATATGGCTATTTTCAAGATAAAATAATTGACAAATTTTGAGAATAGCAACTTTAGGCTATGATAATAAGTTTTTAAATCAGCCAAACGGAATTAGTCTTTTAATTATACACATCGATAAATAATCACACAATTTTCTTATAGTTTTCTATTAGTGCTATAGGACAAAAAAACAAAAAAAAAAAGTCCTGTTTTCTTTGGTTACGATGGTGGTTTTACTTTTCCAATCAATTCGATGTTAAAAGTAAGAAAAAGTAGGGAAAATGGAGTCAAACGACATGAACCCTTGAGACGAATATATTTTTGAGCCTTCATAAACGCATCAATTCAATTCTTCTTTTATTCCCTATAACCATAACCCCGTAAGTTCGGCTATAACTTTTTTCTTTAATTCATAAGAAAATATTCGTTTTTAAAATATCGTAAATCTTAGATGTTATTCAGAGTAATGGTATGTCACGGTATTTATGGAGTTTCAAATAAACTGGGGTTAACGGCTCTCTCGAGTTTACTATTTTATATTATAATGAAGTATATTTATTTGAGTGAATTCTAAATTATATTGTGCATATAAAAAGCAATCCAATTTGATTAGATAGATTAAATAAATCTATTTTAAGGATTTAAGAACATTTAAGGATTAATAGCTCTTGTGCATTTTTACTTTTAACCAACTTCATTAAAATGCTATATTTGTTACTATTTTCCACCTATATATTTGTCGATTATAGATTGCAAATTATTCCAAATATAAATTTCTGTTGCATCGCTTGCTCATATTAATCGCAAGAAATTTCATTTGAAAACTAAATCCAAAACATTATAAATCACTTGATTGCGTCATTATTCTCATTAATTGAAATAAATCATTGAAATAAATAAAAGCTACTAATGATATGAGTATACAAATTGCAAAGTAATTTCATTTTCTGTTATATATGTAATTACTTGGTATGCATTGGATGATAAATTTGTTAATATAATTAGATTAGATAGTATTTAGAATGATAGTAATATAATATAATTTATAAAAAATATATATAAAACGCGCTACGATTCAACTGTTATACAAGTAGTCGATCGATCGATCTAAAAAAAAAAAAAAAAGAAAAGAAAAAAAACGTACTTTCAATTGTTAGTGAAACAATTATTCTAATTATTCTTATAAAGCATATATTATCCATAGTTGACGGCATTATCAATTTCAAAAAATTAATATGGAATTTTTTAACATACACTTACAATAAATTAAAAAAAAATCTATGTTACATGTGTTGTGCATTTTGTAAATGTTCTTCATATGTTAATATTTATCTGTATTGCAACTGAATTTTATATTTAATCAATCTTGCGTATTTTTGATTCCAGGTAAGCCATAAAAATAATTAATAATTCTCAAACTTTCCTGCAAAACGAAGGTAATGTAGACTATTTGTTTATTTCGGTAAATATAAGCTTGGTCTTTTTACTATACTATTTTACATAAAGTATTATTTAAACAAACACAAATCGTTTCATTCGGATTTGATTTTATATTTTATTGGAAAATTTACTTACATCAAATAAACTCTCTGGCATCTTAGAAATTGATCGAACAAAAACTTGTAATTGCTTAAAATTACTGGATTCTCGATAATAATCTATAGAACATAAATAAATAAAACAAAAAAAATTATTATAGCTATTCTAACAAAAATTTGTTATATTAAAATATCGGTATATTATATACGATAAATTAGATAAGAAAATTATATAGATAATACTGAAATGAAAAGATTATATAATAATTTATTATCATAGCAAAGAAATAATAGTATTATTTACTATATTCACACAATTATAATTTACAAATTCAAATTTTAACATATCCCTGTTTAACTATTTCTAATAAAAAGTCTTTAGTTGGCGGCAATTTAAAAATTGCAACTTACCATATATGATAACGAATTATATTTTTCTTCAAGGAAATAAGATGGAGAAAATAGATAACTTTTTTAAGGAATAATTTACGCCCATAATATAGTAAAGTAATTTACAAACGTTTCTTACTGTTAAAATTTATTTATAGTAATAGGAATTATAAAAATTGTAAGTTTTATGTCTATTAAATATATTGCATAAATTATTGTCTGGGATCGGACTAAAAAATCTCTTTATGATGGTGGATGGTGGAGGCTTGCTGGCAAGTGGAAGGGGCAATGCAATTATTCAATTATTCTGCCTTTAATGTTTATAGTCTTTCCTATTGTTAAATATAATAAATAATGAATAGTTAATAATCTCTGAATATCGAAATGTGGGTATGATAGAATGAATAGATGAGTGTTTCTTCATTAATGTTGGTGGCGATAAGTCTCTACGTGTATTCTTGATAGCCTGGAGCGTGATTTCCCTTCTTCCTTTGGGTTGACTAGTTGTATAGTGGGAGACTCGTGGTGGGAGAACGTCCGTGTGACGTCACTGCTTGCGTCCGTGAGCTCAAATGTAGTGGTGGTATTGGTGTTTCACGTTCGTCTGCTCGATGTGGGCGTAAAAACCGCGGTGTAAGGGGGGGGGGGGTAATAAGATGTAAAAACGAGCGTCTGGTCGTATCTTACATGAGCTGGTTGGAACCGCTGTAGTAGTAGTAGTCGTAAGAACGAGCGTCGGGGTTACTTACATGTGGGCGTAAACCGCGAGTGTAGAGTAGTGGCGGTCCTGTCGTGATGGGTGCTTGATTAAACTAGTAAGAGTAGTTAGTAGTAGTAAAGGAAGGAGCGTAGTGGCGTTGTTAACGGAGGCGTGGGTGTCAATATAGTTGTGGCATCGCTATTAGAGTTCCTTAGGTTGCTTGATGCTTGCCATTGCCTCCAAATGGCGATGGCAGGGTTGGAGGATTGCGAGCCCGATGTCGAGAGTGCATGATGATTGGTACTAGCAAGGAGCAATCGCGACACGTCCAGTTCCTTAAATATTCTCGTAGGAACTGGATGCACCGATAGCGCATCGGTGGCTGTTGCTATGCCGCTATTTGTCGTGACGTCAATAGTGGCATAGCTTTGTCGGGGTTCATTTGTTAATATTTCTCGGAATTATAATCGTATATTCCAGTTTCAGTATAGAAGCATTTTTTCGATTTCGTTGGCAAATGTTTACAAAACAATGTTACGCGCGCTCATACCTCTCCCACTTTGCATTCCGCTTAAAACTGCTGTAATCCGTAACAATTATAAATTTTATTTAAATATAAAAACTGCATAACCAAAAAAAAAAAAAAATATATATATATATATATATATAACACAAAATTTTTAGGAATTAAACAATTTTTCCAATTCAATTTACTGAAATATGAAGTAATGTATAGATTATTTTAGCCAAAGTGTTAAAATTACTCGCATCAAACATATTCATAGTCATCGCCATATTTATATGACATTTTGTCATAATAATAATATTTTTGTAATTCTTTCGCAAATTTACTTGCATGTAAATAATTTTTAAACGTTCTATTTACAATTACCGAGGATTCAAAGGCAAATTTTTTCTTTAATTAAATTAAATATAAATTGAATTGAATTTTTTTTTTTTTATTTAAAATGTGTTTAAATAGAATTAAGAAACCGTTCTAATACTTTATTGAATCTAAGCTTAAATTTATCTTTTCGTTAATAAACTTTAATGGTTTCTTTTCGAAAAAATCAATTTATATGTTTCAATTTCGATAGACATTGTCTTTAATTTTAAACACGTTATTGCATTTGACTCGTATTATAATTAAATAGATAATAATTTTTATATTTAATTATAATAATAGCAAATTAGAAGATAAAATTAGATGATTTGTTAAAATTGAAAAACAGAATGAGTATTCTGTTATTATTTATTTGCACTAACACATTTATTCGATTATTATTATTATTATTATTATTATTATTATTATTATTATTATTATCATTATCATTATCATTATCATTATCATTATCATTATCATTATCATTATCATTATCATTATCATTATCATTATCATTATCATTATCATTATCATTATCATTATCATTATCATTATCATTATCATTATCATTATCATTATCATTATCATTATCATTATCATTATCATTATCATTATCATTATCATTATCATTATCATTATCATTATCATTATCATTATCATTATCATTATCATTATCATTATCATTATCATTATCATTATCATTATCATTATCATTATCATTATCATTATCATTATCATTATCATTATCATTATCATTATCATTATCATTATCATTATCATTATCATTATCATTATCATTATCATTATCATTATCATTATCATTATCATTATCATTATCATTATCATTATCATTATCATTATCATTATCATTATCATTATCATTATCATTATCATTATCATTATCATTATCATTATCATTATCATTATCATTATCATTATCATTATCATTATCATTATCATTATCATTATCATTATCATTATCATTATCATTATCATTATCATTATCATTATCATTATCATTATCATTATCATTATCATTATCATTATCATTATCATTATCATTATCATTATCATTATCATTATCATTATCATTATCATTATCATTATCATTATCATTATCATTATCATTATCATTATCATTATCATTATCATTATCATTATCATTATCATTATCATTATCATTATCATTATCATTATCATTATCATTATCATTATCATTATCATTATCATTATTATTATTATTATTATTATTATTATCCTATTCAATAGAAAAGTTAACTTATTATTTATTAAAGTAACGTATAAACGGACTTACATCGATAAACATAGGTAAATTTGCATATAAATCAAACATATGTTTATCGAATTTTTTTATTTATGAATCCTGTAAAGTAAATGGAAAATAGTTTTATAATAATTCAATATTTTATTTGTTATAAACACCAGCTCACTTAATTATTATTGATAATGATTTATATACGTGCTTGAGACGCTTGAAATACAAAATGCATGTTGTAACACTTGATTATAAAACTTTTTCATATTTTAATATTTATATTTTCTTATTGTAACTCGGATTCGAAATTTGAACATTTTCTATTTTACCATTTACTTCCTCAATTACTGCTCTTCAACGTATATTCCAATATTACTTCAATTACTTCAGACAGTTTGAAATTATATTATTCATTATAAGTATCAAAGCAATATTAAATTTGCATATAAAACTTTCTTGCTGATGAATTATTAATGTATTAATAATTAATGTATTTAAGAGGACAATATTTTCCATAATACGTTTCTCAGTTATACTTTACCATGCAAAGTTATAAAGTTTTAAGCTGAAATTCATCGGTGCGTTGGCTTCCATTAATAAAATTGCTTTTATTTTCCAGTACCGTTACTGCCTGATTGTCAATAAAAATTTTACATAATTTTCTAAAACTTTTCCTTACAACATTTATATATTCGCAATTTGCATCAGTTTTCATTGATCGAATAGAGTGTGCTTAGTATGAATATTTGCATGATCTATGTTTATAAAGATGAACGTTTCTTATTTATATTATAAACAATGAATCGCCAACTCCGTACGATAGTGATTATACTATCCGAACTCATTAATTTTTTTATGCTTTATCTGCTTTTACGATGTTTGAAAGACCAATTTTTGTTAAGTGTTAATAAATAATTACTTGACAAGCTCTATAAATATCAAACAAATGTAGTTGCATACATATCGCCATTACACCACGATTGTCGTTATTTTTAACATTTCAATTCACAACAAACGCCTCTTTGTCTTGTTCCAAGGACTCGAAATAAAAAGCGATAGAATAATCCGAGATTCGAACTTCAACCGAGAAACTTAAGATAATATGTAGATTGTAGAATACGGAGTTCTCTAACATTCACTTTTCGAAACTACAAGCTATAATCCACGGATGGTCGAAACTCGCAAAGTAAACGTCGGAATACACGATGCGCTATACCGTAATCTTGAAAGTCCGCTGCAATTTCGGAGAATTTATAAAAACAACGTAGCCATGCAAAAAGACCGTCGTAGATCCTTAGATCGCGAGGTATATGCACATCTTTCTTATTATTAAAAAAAGTTGCCTCTGCAACGAAATCCGCTGACTATTTGCGACGAAATCGGCTTCGACATCCCCCTCTTAGAAACTTCGAGGTGAAAAGTCGAAGAGGCCGCCGGCTCGGAAATGCTTGACGATCGATTCCGGAAGAGAGCCGGTGACGTACGGACCAGTGGTTCGTCGGCTTCGACATCCGCCTCCAAGAAATATAGGAGCTGACAATTTCGTAGGCTCTGTCGGCTTCGGCACGCCAACCAAAACACTTAACAGGTGTGCATAGTTTCAGTGCTCTTAATCACGAAGTACAAACCGATGAATAAGACGACGTGCGATATCAATTGCATTTAGAGGCAATTACAATTGGAGATTACGTTATTGGATGACAGCATTGTCTTAACATTCTCTTTTTTACCGATTATTTAGGGGCATAGAGGTGGCTTTTATTATTTTAATACTTGGCACAGAGCTCTCTAAGTCCACATAGTGCGATTGACATTTCTATTACACTTTAAAAATTGTCTTGCATTCTTCTTGTACATATATAAGGCAAAGCATTATTTATAAGGATTATAAAAGCAATTTGTCGGCTTGTCTACCCTCGCACGACATGCCTAAAATATTAGCGATATTCTATTCGAACCTTATTTATCGAATATTGAACGCTCGTTGCATTTTTGCTAGGAGCCATTACTCATGCTTGAATTAATACTCATAATATAAACAATTAATATTCAATATTCGAAATAGCTTTAAGAGATAATTATTCTAATTATTATAATTATATTTGTATTAATTACACGCGTTCGCGCGTACGCATGTACATACATGCATATATCTAGAGAAATTTGAGAGATTACCGAATGAGATAATGATTAGCAGTAGAATTTATAGGTTTTAATGAATATTAAAGGCGAACAAACAAGAATTTGAGATTATTACCTATGTAGAGTAGCTCATTATTCTTATCGCGATCAAATGCATGAAAAACTATTTTTGGTTAGTTATTGAGTTAGGCATTCAAGTATAATTATAATATTTAAAATATTTTATCAACAGTATATTATAAAGGTGTAAAGTACAAATTACAAAAGTGTTTTAAAATCATAAAATCATTGTTCACTCTTGATCTAAATTTGTTTCCAAATAAGAAAATGATAAATGAAAATAATAAATCAATAATTATGACCTAAGTCAATTGATGCCTCGCACATACATTTTTTATAAGCTTAACGATACGTATAGAACTATAAATAATTTTAAAAATTTTTATTTATATTCGTAGAGAAGTATCTTCTCTCTATCTCTCATTGCAACTGACAATAATACATTAAACATCAGGAAATTAATAATTATTTAGCGATCATCAATATTTCTGAATACTCAAGTAATAGGCCGATGTAAATACGATCTCCTTATTATAATATCGAAGCCAATTAAAAACTTCTTCGTTTCAGTTTTAACTAACCATTACTTAAGGAAAATTAAAATTTTACATTATGACGTGTAAAAATACGTAACAAATATGTCATATGATATTGAATTTTTCAATGATCAATACTTTTTAATCAAATATCTGACAATTCATATAATGTATATTTATATTTTAAATAAACATTAATTTATTGGCAGCTTATTTCTTTATTAATTACATATCTCCTTATTTAAATATAAAATTATAAAATTATATACATTAAATTATATTCATTACAATAATTATTGTCAAAACTAATAATATAATTAATTCGAATTAATAAATTTAAAAATAAACTCAAATTAATAAGAGACTTTCCTCGTGTGTTAATTATTCGATAAATAGAATACTATTATTTTCAATAAAATACTCTTATCATTAACGAACGAAACAATATTACATTTAATTAAACAAATCTGTATACACATTAAAAAAATCTATTTTTAAAAATTATAAATTTTTTTATAAAGTAATTATAAAATTATAATGAATATATTTTATTTCAAGAACTTTTTTTACATAATGTAAATGAGTAGTGAGCTTTACTAAAGTATTTACAATTCCTATTTACAAAACCTATGTAAAATAAAAATTTATTGATTTTTACTAACATCTAACAAACCTGTTTTACAATTGTAAAGGTAATCATAAAATAATTATATACTGTAGTTTATCCTGTACGATTAAAATTTTAATGAAAATCTTCAAATGTACATATTCACACACGCACACACATATGTGATACACGTGTGTACGATATTATTTAAAGAAATTTTAATTAGAAAATAATAATAAACAATTAGTATTTTATATTTTATTTATTATTATCAATTTATCAAAATTAAATATACTAAATTTTATAATATTTTATAATTTAAAATTATCTTATATCTTATATCTTATTATTGTGCACATAATTAACAATATATATATATGACAATAGCTTTACTATACATAATGTTTAGTTATTTTGTATAATTCAAAGCAAATATAATATAACTTATAATTTAGAAAATGTATTTGTATTTGTATTTGACTGTATTATTTATTTATTCTAAATTTTATGCATATCTATTAAAATACAATAATTACTTTATCAAAAAAAAAAAAAAAAAAAAAAAAAAAAAAAAAAAACGATTTATATACATATAATTTAAATTGAAATCATATTCTTAATATATAAAGTTTTCGTTTTGTTGAAAACTGTTTAGAAACCCTTTATTACTCATAATATTAAAGTAATTTTTACATGAAAATAAAATAATTAATTTATACATAAATACTTGTTAAGAAGTTCATTACTTGTATATTGATCATAATATATATTTTTTAATTTTATTTTGTAATTTTAATTATTTTTATATATTATTACTTTGTTATTCTTTTCATTTAATAGACAATGAAATAAAATTATTTCTCCATCTTAATTCTCTGATCCATTGAGACACTCAACAGTAAGTATTCATAAATTTTGTAAATATCACAAAATTAAGAATAATATAATTTAATATTCTTCTATATGCGCTAAGATTTTAATTTATATATTTTTTATTTTTTAATTTATAAATTTTTTAATTTTTAATTTATACATTATTTAATATTTAATTTAAATAATATAATATAATATACGTTGGATTATATGCTTCTTTTACAATTACTAATACTCTATAGAAACAAAGTGATGGAGTGAATAGTTTCGGTCAAGTTAATGAAAAATTGGACAGAAATCGAGATTAAAAGTGCAAAATCTTTGTAAGGATTATAAAAGACAAGGGGGGAAAGAAATCAAATAGAAGGCAGATTAACAGTGTATCATAAATATGACTAACTAAATAGAAATACTAATAGCGAAAATATTAAAGAAAAAGAAATTCAAAACTAATTTAGATCCAAGTATAGAATAATTTATACCAATGTAGTTTGTAGTATACATTACGTTCATATGTTACGTTACGTATAAACATATTTGCTATTTATATTATATTAAGTTATGCATATGTTTACATATTGTTAACTACATGGTTAGTAACAAAAAAAAAGTATATTTATACTAAAAAAGAAAATTATTTATATCAATAAAAATGTATATTTCTTAATTGTCAACAAAATAAAAATGAAAATCCATGAAAGTTGAATATTTAAAAACACCTATTAATAAATAGTTAAAAACTTTAAAAACTAACACAATCATAGTGGTAAATGTATTCGAAACATGAACCCTTTCACAATATGAACGAAATTAATTAAGAAAATGTTTCCTAGCAAAACAGAATTTAGAAAATGTGAATTTTAGAAATTATATAATCACAAGATAGCTGATCTCTATAGTAAAATAAATACTATTAGGATAATGAAATTATATGCACAGAGATAGATATAATGCACAGCTCGCCCTCAAATATTATAATAATATTATAATTTTGCATGTTAATTTATATAATGATAATACATAATAGTTAATGAATTAAAATTATCAAATCATACGCAATAACTATAAAATAATAATAACATATATTTTAATAAATTTTACTACAAACATGTATATTATTAAAGGCTGTAGAGCATTATTTGTAGAATATTCTAGATTAACATACATCCTTTGTCTTCTTTTATTTTCAGTTCTGTATTTTTTACTAGTAAAGAAAAAGTTTTTGGATAATAAGAAATAAATTTACATAGAATTCTCTATTTAATGGTGGTAATAAACAAACTGTTCATATTATAAATAAAGTTCCCATATTATGCATTAATATCTATGATTGCTTTTATTAAAGTAACTTACTTGCTCAATTTGTAGTTTAGTATGAACAGAATAATATCTGACTACTTTACTACTGAAGTAGCCTATTTTTCTCCTATACATATATATATATATATATATATATATATGTAAATGACTTAACATTATTAAAATATAAATGATTGTTTCAATTCGAAGGATAATTTCAGTTATAATTTTTAAGTTTAATGCATTTTCATAACACTATAGGCCGATGGAATAAAAAAAATTCACTTAATTTAGGAATGAATATAAAAAATAGTAACCGTTGGATGATTTACAATCATTGCTATTGGAAAAATTCATTTAAGTTAAATAATAAAAGTTATGTCAAACTATTTCGCACTCTAATTATCAATGCAAATCATTATTTATTATCCATTGTTACTTTCATATATTATAAAGTGACAATTATTTTTAATTAATCTACAAATGAAATTTCCAGGATGATTAGTACACCGCGAATTATCATATGCTTTTAGTCAATGATGAAATGTGTAAATTCTAATTTCTAAATAATTTCAAGTAAAATGCTACATATACTTTCCCTCGCTACATTAATTTTACAACTTTTTTTCAGTATTAAAAATGAAATAGTAGTGAACGATGTCATTTGTTATAATAGTTCTTGTTATTACATCATCGAATGTGAAGAAAAAATCTAATATAAACTTTAAAAAATATAAATAAATAAATAATGAAAATTAATGATACTAAAAAATATTAAAAAAGTATTTGATGATATAGAAATTTCACAATTAGAAACTTCAATTTGAATATTGAAAAATCCCTTCAAAATAAATACCAATTAAGAAGGAATAATAAAAAATTTTATAGTATTTTATTTATGTTCAATGAATAAAATTCTTTTATACTTTTAACATATATTAAATTCTAATGACTATTAGATGAAAATAGTGTACGATAAAAATTTTAATTTTATTTCCACTTAATCTATCCATGATTTGAAAAATAAAAAAGCAAATTACGATCGAATTAAATAGCTAAAAGTAGTTAATAATTGTTATAAAAATGCTAAATAATTATAAAATTATATTTATATTTATAAATAATGTGATATATAGAGGATAGATAAATAAATGTTGCATATTAGATTTAATTCTGTTGTATTCATCAGTCTTTTGTCATAGAAAAGTATAATAAATACTTCGTTAATTTTGTTCTTAAATAAGTTTATAAAAGTACATAAAAATTAATAAGTCTCAGTTCGCTAACTTTAACTAATTATATAATAAATATAAGTATAAGAAAGACAAAAAAGTTTGTCATTGATAGGTCATTACAATTTGAATACTACGTTTTCTACTATCTTACTTCTGAATTTAAATAATTTAATAAAAATGTCTTTCAATAGATACTGTTTTAGAATATATTTTAAACATTATTTGCCAAAAATCATATAATTCAAATGTAAATCAAACTGCGGTTCTAATGGCCTCATAACAAATATATATTAAAATTAATTGTTAGTTGAAATGAACAATTGTTACCTTTTAAATTAATTTCAGCATTAATTTTAATACATAATATATAATAAATGATAAGCATTTATTTTAATTCCAAACACATATTAATTATTTAAATATAGAATTGTATCTAGAAGCTATCTATAATTAATTTAAATAGTGCAATTAGTGCATTCGCATTATAATTTAAGAAATACTTAAAAATTCATGAAGTATATTTAGCAATCACATAACAATAACAATATACGTGTATTAGTATTTTACGTTTTCATAATCAATCGTAGCCCAATTAAATCTCTCGATACTCCTATCTGTACTTTTTTCGCAACAGTGGCTCCAAAAATTTAACACTCCACACTTAAATAAAGTCCATGACATTTGTTTAACCTATCGTTATTCATTTATGTTAAATTTGTATGATTAATTATAAAAAATATTGAACCAACGAACATTACACTGTTCTAATAGAATAAACCAGAATTTATAAAGATCATAGTTTCTCTAATTTTTAAATTGGATTGATTTATATTTCCGACTGACAATTAGATTTGATGGGAGAGTCAGAAACATAATATTTATAAATTATTTCATTGGAAATATAGTATTCATTTATTAATTATCGAGAATGAAAATATCTATTAATGGGTTAAGCCATGAATAATGGAATAAAGTTTTTAATATTCATAATTACTATCAATTTTAGGTGTTAAGAATAGAATAGCAGCATTTTGAAATTACTATTCAAAATATTTTAAACACTTTTTTTTTTTAAGAATAACTAATATTATTCTTTCATTCAAAATTATTTCGAATTATTTAGGCAATAATAATAACATTACAATGCAATTATAAATTATAAAAATTCATAAACTAGAATAAGATTTGATTATAAAATATATTTTTCTTATCGCATACACTATATCTGTTATAATTAATTATCAAATTCATGCGAATTTTATAAAAAATAAAACACGAAATAAATTATTTTTTATTTGTAAATACAATTTCACAATCAATTTTCAACTTTGCTTTTACAGTTTTCGTATTTCGAAGTACGTAACATAACTCGATTAAGTCATATATTTTATTTTATTTTATTAATGAAAAGATAATAGTAGATTTAAAATAAGCAGCTGTTACTATGTATTGGTTAGAAATTTTATAAAATAATATTTAGCATTTAAAAGTAATATTGATAAATACGAAAATAATGTTAATAATTCATTGATTTATCAGTTAACACAAAACAAAAGTTTATGTATCGATTCGATTGATACGTGAATAGAATTTTTTATACTCATGAAGCTTTCTATACGCGTGCACCAAGAGAATTCAATTTACAAATTATAATGCTTAAATGTTACGTTGTAAATCAGATGAAAAACTTTTTTTAACTCTTACAGTTTCTTGTCAATATGAGAATATTTGTGAATACAAATGACGACTGGCTTCCCTTGAATTTAAACTAAAGCATTTGTAATTGGATGGACTATTTTTATTTATCAATACTGTTGTTCAACAAATTATTTCTATGTTTTATTCAGTTTCAATGCTGCTTGTACAAATTTTACAAGTTTTAGCAAATTTACAATTATCATAAATAGCTATCGGCACTATTTATTAAAAAAAAAATTATGTTTTATTATAGCATTATAAGTAGCATAATCGGAAATACGTTTAAAATTTATTATATTTTTTTTATTTGCTATATGAAATTTATATTTTTAATTTATTGTCAAAACAAATATAAATTATATATCTTTTATGACGATTCGTATTGTATAATCTAATAATGTGAATACTTTTTAAAACAATTTATATAAATGAGAAAAAAATGATTTATTACAAAAACTTTATTTTCATGTAAATTCAATTTAAAGCACAAATACTTAATAAGATAATTTGAATTACACTCGTCTATTCATTAAAAGAATAGCAGCCCAATATATGTAAATATAAAATAAAACAATCATTTATTTGCATATGTCCTATAAGCAATTATTTTAAAATGAAATATTAAAGCCGACTATTGTGAAACGAAAGATTGCGTGTCTTATCGCTAAAAGCTCTTTAAGGATTAGTGACAAAAGTAGGGAAAAAAGGATATTTAATCTAGTGGTATTTATTAAATATTAAGATTTAATAAAATCTAATCACGCGTCGATAAATTATAGATAATCAATCGAGTTTAAAAGCTAAATTGTTTCACGAAATTGTTATAGTTTTTTTCGTCCAATTTTAATCAAAATCATTATAATTTTGCAGTTAAGGCATTCGCGATACAATAAATTTGATGGCATTAAATCGATCATAAACAAGTGCTTAAGAACTTTTGCTATTTTGTTAAATTTTCAGCAATATACGCTTCTTTATTGATGAAATTTACACATAATACCTCATTCGGCATTAAAATTTGCGTATTAAAATTTAAAAGTTTTGTTGCAAGTAAAGCTGATGTATAACGAGTTTGTTTAAATTACAATATATTCATTTTCAAATTGTTCTATAAAACTGCAACAGTAATATACGTATTCATTTACAATCATACCCATCTATATAAATAAAAAATTGTAAATTTTTAATAAGATATTACGTGTACTTCCAAAAAAATACTTAAAAAATGATTATTATAAAAACTAAATATATATATATATATATATATATATATATATATATATATATATGTATATATATATATATGTATATGCATATATATTTGCGTCAAACATTAACAGCCAAAGAATTTGTTAACAATTATACTTTGGCATCTCATATGATAAAACACATCTACCATAATTATTGCATCATCTATATGATATTATACGGGCAAATGTATATTCATTAAATCGGATTTTACCTATCAATTAATTATTGAACGATAATGTGATAATAACTCATTTTTACGTTTAAAATAATACCGTGCAAATACGTATGACCTGATCCTTAAATCAGGTTACTTAATATTGTCATCCTCAACCTTTATTAATGCTCGAATTTAATGCCTTTTAGCTTCCACAATATCCGTAAAGCGAATGCAATAATAAACAATGGAATATAGATGCGATCGCGTAAAACTAATAAATTCGCGCACTATCGTAACTTTAAATGGCTGGCATATTTACATTCTTCATTCGGGTCAATAAACTTTTATTCAACTGTTCATAAAGGCTTGAAGTTTAAAAATTTGTAAGCAACATAATTTATCTAATATTAGCTTTGAGGTAGGCCGTTCCACATATTGTACATAGAGTATACGTGCGCACAGAGTATACATCACGTCATGATAATGTAATACTTGACATGAGTATCGCGTGAATTCGCGCGTGTACATGAGTCTTGAAAAATGATATCTCATGAAATTGTTAGGTAAAATTTTAAAGCAGGGACGGCACGTTTCGGTACTTCCCTTACATAAATACATTTCATAATACTAATAGAAAATATTAAAATAAAAATCAATTGTAAAGAACGAATTTTTTTTTAAAATTTTTTTTACTATTCCAATTGTCTAATTTAATATATTTTAATTGGTTTTACTTAAAACATAAATTCTCCGTCACTTTATTTAACCATTTCATTAAAAAGTTAACAAATATTACAATACTACTTGGAAATAACAAGCAAACAATTTTTAATTTAAGAATATCATCATGATATTATTATACATTGTGCATTACATCGTGCTATTATACATATTTGTATTTGCTGAAATTGAATTTACAATTAAAAACATATATACATTTGTAAACAATCAAAGATAAAATTTTAAATATCGAATTAATATCTTTTAGTTAAACATGTTATATATGAAATTTAAATAAGATATATACACATACATTTTTTTTTATTAATCTTATTATAAACAACTTTCTGCGTGTACTTAGTACATCCGTAAACATATAAATTCGATTATATCAAATAGACCAATTTGTAATAAAATAGCAGCAAATTGAAATAAAAATTTTTTATTTGGAATTTTAAATTGAAATTAAATTAGTAAAATATAAAATCGTAGCTAAAAACGTTGTAATGTAAATTAAATATGTGTGTATATATATATATATATATATATATATATATATATACGACTAAAAAAATTTTCCTATATAATGCAATCTATTAAAATTTTTTCAAATTTATATATATAGACTGAAATGTATATATTTATATATTAATTATTTTAATATGATTTTGTAATTATTTTAAAATCATTTATGATACGATGTGTAGGCTTATTTATTACGTTTATCCAAAGTGCGCTGATAAAGCTAGCCAACGTCAACTGTTCTTAATACCCTTGGAAATATTTTTCTTATTAGTATATTTTACTTGCTGTACTTTATAATGCACCACATAACTCGATCCATATACAATTTATTTTCTTGCTTAGTTTTGTATGTATAAAGTATCGCTTGGTTTGCAGAAAATCAGCATTTGCAATGATCGAAGACGAAAAAGAAGCAATAAAGGAAAACTCGAGTGAAGCTCACAGCCGCTGAAGTTCATTATTAGCTGTCTTGACCGAATTTGAAATTCTCAAAATAGAAATAACAGTTCGTTGTTCTATTTCCATTAGAAGATAAAGTCAGCCTGGCAAATCGGCTCGTAATGATTGAAATTGATATTCCACTTTAACCGATGCCCCGTCGACTCAATTATCCGATGGTTGTTTTTTAATTCAACGAATAATATTTTATAATTCTGCAAAATTTGATTTTTTGAAATAGAAGAATTACTTAATCATTGAAATAAAACGCCGACAAAATAAGGCATTCATCATATGAATGAACGAACGTGTATTATCCACGTTATCACTACAAACACCAACAAATTATAAAAGCAATAATTTTATTAAAAAAAAAAAAAAATTTTATAAAATACGTAATATAAATAAATAATCATTATATTTTGCTACAAATTTTGCAGTTATGATTTTAATACTGTAATAGTGCACAAGACCCGTTACAGTGTGAATGACGGATTGATTCATTGCAGGTCCTGAAGACTCGTTATCTTTATAACCCCAAGAAATACATTTTGGTCGCTCAACTCACGTGGTTTTTCCTGGTGTAGACCCATCCCCACACCTACACATAGCATCATGCAGTAATGAGGTTTAAGTTGGTCAATAAGTCTCGGGAAGCGAAAGTCGTAAATAGGGTCAAGCAAGAAAATACTTGGAATTGAACTGTAATCGCAGTTATAATCGATGCGACATATAATTAAAGCACTAATAAACCAAACTTAGAACATCCTCATAAGAACAGAAATAATTAAGGTAACGTTACAATATATACGCTTATATCTAAACTATGAAAAAGGCTTTTGGAATTGTAATGTCTCCTGTTGGCAGCAACTGAATTCCATGAGTATAGATCCAACGCTGAGCTGCACTTTCATCCCCTATTTGCAGTGAATTCTCGCTTATCAGATCAGATAATCCTTACAAATGCCGATACGTAAGTATCTCAGTGCTGATGAGTGCCTTTGAACTCGTGAACACCAACTTATTTATCCTTCCCTTGATCTTCAGTAATTGTCGTGATGTCGGATCTCTTCTTCTTGATTAATACATGGAAAAATCTCTCCACGGTAAGGATCAAAGCTTTTTGTTATCTTGTTAAAGATATCTTTAAATTTTTATTCTCGTCTACTTGAAGGCATTCGTCGACCTTCACTATCTTTAGAATCTCCAAACTCCAAGATCTGTGCCGTTGACAAATAAACGCGATACTGTTCGAGTTCGAAAATCATTGCGAACATTCACTTGCTGAAATGAATATTAACTCGTCGCTCATATAAATACTTATATGGTAATAACTACAATTTTGTATTATCATAATTACGATTTCAAAATCCTTTACCATATTTTCATGACAATTCCATGAAACCTTATCGGTCAAAATAAAGTTAACATAATAATTGGATTACCGTTGATTAATAAAAGCATAGGTATTCTTTTAATCGATAACATTTCGCGTGATAAACATATATATCATTTTCGACAATATTTCTCTATCATTTACTAACACTTTGACACATTAATTTCAACAATTAATCTATTAATTGTTCAAAAAATTGTCCAAGTGCTAAAAGTAATAATCAAATTCACCATTTATTATAGCTTATTCATTACTATGAAGTTACTATAACATAATTTGTGACCTAACTTCACTTTTGCAACTTGAAAAATTATTATCTCATTGTTCTTATTATGAAGATTATTTTTATATTTCTCCTCGTGTATGTGCATATGTATAAATTCTATTATTATTATTATTGTTATTATCATTTGTCTTTCATTTTTTAGTGATTAGACTTAACAAACGATAGATTTTCGTATAGTAGAACAACGACTAAGCGTTTTATAATTTTGTGGATATGCTATTCGTATTTAAACTAATCAACATTTTGTTTCTTCCCACGCCTGTAATATTAATTAGAATTTCATTAGACTCGTTATTAATAATGCATTATTAGTTGGAGCTGTTTATTTATCATACCAAAGATATAACAGGGATTAGTAATTACACTTTCTTCACTTTTTGGAGCTTTGAAAAAAAAAAAACACGAAACATTTTTAGAGTAACTTGTTTTTATATAAATCAGAGATTATTCTAGAAAATAAATATAAATATTAAATATAGAGTATAAACTAGAAATATTATTAGATTAGAACTCGAAATATTAATTGTTGTGTCTTCTAAACATAGCACCAATATACATTAACAAGAGATACAAAGTAAAAGGTAAAAGTTATATTATGTCTGCTATATTATTATTACATTATAATAGTTACTATTCCATATATATATATATATATATATATATATATGCAATTGATGTTTTGATCGTTAAAATAGCAATGTAAACATAGATCGAAAGAGGCATGCGAAACTATTTTATTACTAATATTGAACGATCTCACAGGGCCGAATGAGAAGGATGTTTAAACAGGATTAATTTTCTATTCCACATTCAGCAGAATTTGTATTGAATTTGAATTGTTTTGCTCGCGACAATTTAATTTCTACTATTCTTGTATAAGAATTTGGTTGAATAATTTACTGCACGCTTTTCTCGAAAATTTCAGTAGTGCAATATGGCAGCTAATGGATCATTATTTTGTCGGTACAATTTAGTAAAATCAGGAGAATCGGATGATCCCATTGACTAAATAAAGATGTTAATTAAAGTCAATTTTTATAGATGTATTTAAGAATTTACATGTAGAAATGAACATTTTATGACTTTATCAATAATCTGATATGATTATATTTTTAATTTGTAGCAGGTAAAATTGCAGCAAATGCATTAGAATAAAAAACTCAACTGTTTGGAATAGTTTCAAAAGATTTCAAGTTATTAAAATGCTTGTATTTATTCAAAGAATTCTTTTATAAATTTATTGCTTGATTTTAAATTACTCTATCGTTATTGAGACTATTCGACTGTTTTATGATTAATTACTCAAATAATTAATTATTAATTATTAATCTAAATTAATTTATTAGCTCCTTTTTTCCCAACTAAAAATAAATACCATTTAAATATTCAAGACTATATATTATCATAAAAATGTTATTAATAAATTGATAAATACATATAAATCATTTTTAAAATGTTACGTTTTGTAATACTACAAAGTAATACAAAAACATCTTACGTGTATTTCTACGCAATCAATTTCTATAAAACACTATAGTGTAGATTACCCATGGGCTCTTACAATAGCAGCATATGTTCCTGTTATAAAAATTACATCTTCCTGATAGAAATATAAAAAAGTATATATATATATATATATATATATATATATACGTATATATTTTCTTCTATTTCTATCTATCTGTTCGTGACTTGGAGTAGAATAGGCTCCGAATTAAATGAAAGAAAGTTTGAGCCATAACTATCGACTTTCATTCATGAACGTAACACATATTTCCAAAAATGATTATTTGAATGTTACAACAAACTTAATAAACGAGATTGATAAATTTAGAAAATTTCGTTTAACAAAAAAATTGTATACTCTAATAATACAAACTCGTGTTAATTAAGATAAATGATTATGTATGAAAAATTATTACGCATTATACAAAAAAAAAAAAAAAAAAAAAAATAAATAAAAAAAATAACGTTGACGAGCATTAACAGTTAACGTCATTAAGGAAAACTAAATATCAAATATATTACAAATATATTTACCAACCGAGGAAAATCCATATAAGATCTACAAAATATACTAAATTAATAAGTAATAAAAATGTGAAAAATCTTTGATATCATACATATATGATAAATTCTAAGTAGAAATAAAACTGAAAAAACTAATTATAAAAAGTTATGAGTTCATTTTACTAAAAATTATGATGAATAAATCAGCACGGCAATGCTGTAATTTAAATAATAATTGCAAGCATATGATGTTATATTAATCTTCGCTTATACGATCTTAATTAAATACAAACATAATATTATATTAATATATTCCTACATTTATTTATCTAAATAAAATTTATTTTAAAAACAACAACAACAACAACAACAACAATTTATGTATTTTTTTAATGTTCTGCTTAAGCAGAAATTGTGAATAAAAAATAAGATGTGAACTATCATAATATATATATATACATATATTATTTATATATATTTCCTTAATAATAGCGAACATACTTAAATTTCATTAATTTTACATATGAAAACTCTTTTACCTTGGCAATAAATTCATATAACCTAAATCTCTTCCTTTTTTTATTAAGAATTTTACTTTTACCTAATTTTCCGCATAATTTGAATACTTTTCCATCTGCGATAGAAATATAAGGTGGATAAATTTAATATTATTATATTATATTTTCAAGAATAAAAAATATTTTTTTAATTAAAAAGAGCCGATGTGTAAATTATAGTATACTACCTGGAACAAAATTATTATTTAAAGCCCTACAATTTAATATAATAACTTAGTAGGATTGCTGATCTATAATGTAACAAGATATATTATTTAATGCGTATGGAAGGGAAATGGAATTTAGCACTACTTCCTGATACGGAAATAACGCGAGTAAAAATGCGATGGACGTTTATAAACATACACGGACGATGTGTGTGGGTGTGTGTATTGATAATATAAATAGAACAATTATTCATAAACACATGGTAAAACATCCGTGTATCCACAAATCTCAAGCTTAACAGAACCAACAGAAATATTGATTGATTTAAGCCAATATCGAGTAAGAATTTAATGTATAAAATCTGTAGCTTGAAGAAAATAATTACAATGAATAATTAAGTGTGGTTGTCGAAAGGTTGAATGGACAATAAAATAACGAAAATGGACAGCAGCCGTTATTGATAAGAACATACAGACTCTACTGACTCCTTAAATTGAAGAAAATATAAAGTTTTGTAAGGTGACCTCGAAGAAGGATGAAAAAAATAAAATTTTTGAAAGAAGCACGAAACAATAACCGGTGACTTTGTTGGCAGTTTTCTAAAAGAATTCTTACTCGGGGACAGGTGACAGTAGCATAAACGTATTGATTTTTGTTTTCCATGTTGAGGAAAACGCGAGTAGAGCTGGACTTTATGGATTATAGAACGGCTAAATCGACGCTCGGCCACTTATTCGAACTTACATAACCTCTGTCCCTTTCTTTGACTCTCTTTAAGTCTTTAAGAGGATAAAGAATTGCGTAAAAAATAATAATTGGTTTGATAAAGGAATCGCTAGATTATTTGCCATATTCTTCAAGCAATTCTCAAAGAGGTCGAGTAAACTTTCAAATAGCGCCCTTAATATTATCACTTTCTTTATAACCAAATATAGATATTTTTATTCATCGATTGCCGTATGCTGTTATTTTTATACATATTGGTCAACAATGTCAAATGTAACGCTGCCTTATACTCTTTTCAATTTGCTTTTGAAGAATGCTTTCTTATTAGTTATGTTTAATCGTATAATAATGTTAGCCAAATATGTTCAATATTAGAAAGAAGAAAGACTGGCTCTCATTCCCCGGAGAAGCATAAATATAACCTGAGTAACTCTAAGTGTCATGAATAAAATGTTCCCCAGCCTTCGCGTATCTGATTTTTCTAGTGCACGCGGCTTCTCCTCCCTCCCATACAGCCGCGAGCACTGAAAGTACGAACACAGGCACGCGTATATATGTATAAAAAAAAAAAAAAAAAAAAAAAAAAAAAAAACCCGAGATAGAGTATACCTGTACCCTTAAAACCAGGGTGCAATGGTAGCACGAGTGAAGCCGATGTTATCGAGCCTATAAGTGCATTTCAGAAATATATAATAATAAATTTCATAATAGTAATAATTATTATTATTATTTAGAGTGACTGTTTTGTATGATAATTTCACGTTTATATTAAATGTTCGTGCATTAAGAATTCAAATGAAATATTGTATTTTTACTCTTATGTATGGGTATGTATTTTTATTCTTCGTTACTTCTAATTTCTTGAGGTTATTATAAAAAAAAAAAAAAAAAAAAAAAAAAAAAAAAAAACCCGAGATAGAGTATACCTAACCGTAAAGGGAGCGGATAATTTTGAATCGTTGAAAATTTTTCATTCTCGCTAGCTTACTCTGCGATATTACATTTTAACTAAATAATTAATTCCGCTTATAATTTACTGTACTATTTATTTAAGCATTTTTCCCCAAGGCAGTTTATAATGCGTTGTAATTGTTGTAGACACAACCTCTAGTTTAATATGTAAGAGGATAGCGATACTTTGCATTATTAGCCACTTTAGCGCTTATACCAGCCAATGGGAAGATAAGAAAATAATATTTTCCTTTATCCCGTTTATAAAGAACATATGGCCGGCACTTTAAGCAACGCGAGCTCCAACATTCAAATACCAGAGCTTCGTTTAATTTTCTCGTTTCGCTTTATTAATTCGCTTATTTATTATTTACCATTTACGAATGAAATATTTAGGTTACAAAGAGAAAGTAATGCAGGCCAGTGGCGCCATATCATTCATTATGTATACATGTAAGCAAACCACTTATCTTAACGACAATAATGAACGTTTACATGAAAAGAGTAAGATAATAATGTACTTGGACTTAAATAATGGTTATTTAAGGCTATATTTTACGAATAAATAAGGTGGTCGGGTATTGGATATTGAAAGGGGATTTAAAAATTAAACTAGTTATTTTCTGTGAAAGTGGAATGACCAGAGGCAGCTGGGAGATTGATAGTCGGGAGAGCCGAATAGAATAGGAGCGGAAACAATGAAAAAGATATTAGGGCGAGTCACAGTACAAGCACACACGATATTCGTGCATATAACGAAATTAACGATGTGTAATGTTTAAGCATGCATAAATGCGCGCGCGCCCACGAATTTCCGACAGTTGAGAAACGCTTAAAGGCAGCGGCGAACGAGCCTCCGGTTGAAATTAATCGAGCCTTGACTTTTTTCTCTCCCATCGCATGCACAAGGGTTCGCTCGCTCGTAAGCTTCTTATCTAAAAATGCAATGTATATAAAGTTCCTCGTCGTTAAAGATTATCGGGCTAAATTTTATACAAACAAATAATATATCGCTCACTCGTAGTATCTTAATCGTCTCCGATATGCATTACAGCCTTACCTCTTACCTTACCTCTTTGACTCATCGACTTTGCATCTTTGTAGTTGGGAAGTCACGTAAGACAATAATGTAATAGGTGTCGCAGCAGATGACAATACTGGACAACGAGGCTATGGATTTTGTAATAATAGGCGCTACCGAAGCTTACAGTCTATATGACCTGACATGCCTACACACTCGCATTAACCATTAGACGCGCGCGCACGTGAAAATAAGCATTACGCAATATTTAATGACTCGAACGTAACACTACGTATTTAATTTCTTACCAAATACTCGTTCGAATGCGTATCGATGCTAAGGATCCGCCCGATGGCGACCATTACCACGCGATCTATAATTCCGTCACGAATTGCAGATTGATAAGCACCAGTGATTAATAATCGAATGACAATGGATTTAATATATCGAATCCGCTTTAATCGATCGATCATAAGGGCAGTATCTACGTAAATGTACGAATTAATTATGTATTTCAGAATTAACAAGAAGAAAGTTACTTCACCATCTCATTAATAATATCTTCCAGTAAAAATGTAAAAAAACTTTTAATTGCATTGGTAAATTCACACGTTATTATAATTGATACATAGCAGCTCATTAATATTTATATATTTCATTTATGATTCTTTTGAAGAGTAGACGTAAAAAAATAAATGCATAATAAATATTTAAAAGAAAATTATATTAATTACTAGTACAATGCGACTCTTTCTTCCTTTAAAAGTTTGAGCTTTTTAATTAATATTAAATTTGCGCAAAAGGGGCATGTATAATTCTGAAATAAAAGAAGTTTCAGGAAATAAATGTTTAAAATAATAATAATAATAATAATAATAATAATAATAATAATAATAATAATAATAATAATAATAATAATAATAATATTTGATTTTCACGAAATTTTAACCAAATGTATATAAGATTTTTAATAAAAATTATCAAAAATTATGTCAAACAAATTTAAATAAAAAAGTAAAAGCAGTCGATGTCTTTAGTTTTTGTATCGAAATAGTACGGATACTGCAACATATTGTTCCTCTAATGAAGATATAATAGATTGTAAAAATATATTTATACACAAATTTCAAAGTAAATTTGCAATAACGTAGTAGTATAATAAGAACATTTCTTAGTTTTTGGTATATGTTTCTCTCTCTCTCTCTCTCTCTCTCTCTCTCTCTCTCAATTTTCATAAATTGTAAAATTAAAGGAAATTCATATAATATAATAATATAATACTTAATGCTCTGGTGAATTTAGTATAAAATTTTTACCCTATTTTATTCAGAATATATAATATTAAATTTATAATAAATGTATCGAAATTATATATTAAAGGTATTTATCGAAAATTTGACGGTATTTGATCATCGTTATTAGCCCAAGTAAAGACTGTTGTACGTAAGCTTGGAAAACCGATTAATTCGACGCTTCGTCCTTATATTCGTCCACATTTACACATGACTATTTGCATCTCTATTTGCATTAAAAATTCCACTCGTGATCCAACCATTAGAAATAAATAACGCATTATCCACTGTGCTTATTATCAATAATTAATAATTAATAATTAATATTATAATCAAGATTTTGTTGATTTCTCATCTACTTTTTCTAGATGGCGAATCATGTCACCCTTACAAGCCCTTTAAATGCCCGGAAGACGATACGTGCATCTCAATACAATACCTTTGCGACGGAGCACCAGACTGTCGAGAAGGCTACGATGAAGATCCAAGACTTTGCACGGCCGGTGAGACAATATCGATAATTTTTATGCGCACAGCGACTTTTTCAATGCTCGATATACTCGATATAAATATATTCAGATCCTTATATATTTATGTTGTCGTAACTTCTGATATGAGCTAGCGTATCATTATATTAAGAAATTTCCCTTAATTATTCTCTTAATTAACAAATTTTTCTTTTTAACTTTTTCAACATTTGACAGTCTAAATTTACAATTATAACTTAAATAAAAATATGTTATAAAATCTTTAATTTATCTTAATTTTTAATCCAACTTTTTATATTGAATATTTAATAATTTGCTCGATAAATTCAACATCGTTTCAAAATATTTTCGTATTGGGTAAGCAATGCAATCAAACTTTCATAAATGATTGGCGTCTATGATACGTTAATTTATTTAAAAAATGGCCACTCAATATTATCTTCTATTGATACAATACAAGTACGCTTGCATACGGAGATAATTTTCTTTATTATATTACATTGGAATAATCTTGCAAAATAATCCAATTGTAAAGTATTTGTCGTTAATAAGGAAATCTAAACAGCATTATTCTATCCCAATTGTTATTGACGAAATATAATTGAAAATAGATTGTTAAAGTCACTTTGGCACGATCAATTCGAAAGATTCAATGTTAAATCTCAATGAAATATCATCTCAAAATTAATTTCTTTATAAAAGACAATATTGAATCGTATAATATATGTAACATTGAAATATAAATCTCAACGCTAAAACAATAAATTGTCCCTGTGTTATAAACGAAAATATTTCTAAAGTCGAAACTATAGTTTACCTGGCGTTTCTTTCCTTTAAAAGGAGCTTTTGGCAAAAGCTTTATGACACAATCCTATTGAGATTTGGCACATTAAAATTTAATACTTGTGCTTGCAATATACTTACTTTTAATATTATTCAACTGCTTATTTATATAAGTAAATCCATAAATTTTAATAATATATCTAAATAACAAAAATTTATTTTTACACATATCAAACCTTTGTTAATATTTATTAAAAGGCACATACAATATATTTATAGCTGAATTTTATCACCAATAATACTATATTTATTATTATCATTAATATATTAATCGATGCTTTAAAAATGACGAAATTTAATTATTTCCTGTTAATTACAACAAATATTGAAATATTTACTCCGTTGAATTTCTTACAGCAACAATAATTTAAAAGTTCACTCTATTCATACATTACTAGATTGTAGTTGACACTTTGTTTCCATATATTATCAGCAGTAGTTAATATTTATACAATTTCCGTATAAATGCAATTATACTCATAGAAGCGATTTTAATATGCGGATGAAATAAATCCATATATACATATGTATATATATATATATATATATATGTATATATATATATATATTACATAGTTTCTCATCATTTGTGTAAATTCTTGAAATTTTATTTAAACAATAAAACAATATGTTAAAAATATATGTAGGATGTAAATGGTACAAACACTTCCGAATTTGAGTGTACATGAATTTAATGAAAGTTATTGAATATTATAAATAATACGTTGGATTATAAGGCATTTTGTAATGTTTATATTGATTGAAAATCGAAAAACAAATTATTATTATATCAATGTTTATTTAATGTAAAGAGAGAAAAAAAAAACAGTTATTATCGTATGCAAAATATTGTATTAAAGTAAAAAATTTAAACGAAGCAAATATTTTAAACCATTATACTAACTTATGATACATTAAATTTTCACTCCAATCATTCAAAATATTTATACTTTTTTTAACTCAATTCATAAAATGTTTATGAATGTAAGATAAATTGAAATTTTTTAAATTACAATTTTATTCAAATGAAAATATTTCCAATTTAGTATAATTTAATAAAGTATCGAATATAATAGATTTTATAAAACATAAAAATTATATTAAAATTATTTTCATTATTCAAATGGTGTTTAGATATTAAAATATCTTTAAATAATATTATTTCTAACAAGCTTAGCTAGTGTAAATAAACTTCAAACTTTAATTAAAATTCAAATAGCTCGAAACTTATTGAACTGATTACTTATAAATTCGACTAATATAAACCAAGAATCCAGTATTTGTTTATAACATTATATTTTAATATATTTTTACTTAGAGTTCTTAATATTTTTCCGCTGTTTTTGTTTAACCTGCTGTTTGAAAATGCAATCTGTCTAATTAATATATTAATTACTCCAAGATACATATCCTTCACAGCATATGCAGAAAATATCTTGTTTCTATATTGAATTGTGTTTCTGCAATATTATTTATCAGCTGCTCATCTTAAATAAAGATTAACAAATTGTTAGGCAAATAAAAGACTTTACCCTCAGAGACCTCCATGAATCGGGAATTCGTGAATAAGATATAATCGAGTACACGACTCTTGCAGAATTAAACAGTGCAGTGAATATTAATTAAGATTCCAATCTTTCTCATACTGGTTTTATGTAGTCTGTTGTCTGGTTGAAACGACGCAACTTAAGGTAGACAAAAGGTAGTGCGGAAAGAGCGATAAGACGTATAATCGAAAGTCGGAAAGCAAACTATTTTCCTGACATCAAACACTTTACGACAACATCTACCGAAACAATCTCTTCATCCGCAAACAAAGGATTTCAAATAACCCATAGCTGTGCTAAATACCAAGAACATTTTCTAGTTGAATTTTCGTATTCGAGATTTGGGTTTCGTAAGAAGCAGACACAATTCGACCGAGAATCATCCGATAAGAAATTATATTAAACAAATTTGTCGGTTCTATACACAGATACGAGCGCATACCCACGCGCGCACGCACACGCGCACATACACGCACAATAATACATATTCAGCATGCGAAAAATATATAAAAAGAAATTTTTCAAGTGTTTCGATATTATAAAACCTACTTTTACTCACAAGATATGCGTGAAGAAATTGAGCACTTTTATGTCAAAGAATCTATACATATTTAAGAAATAATTGTAATAATTGTTCTTTTCCAATTGACCCGTCTATATATTTGCATTAAATAATATATAATAAAGTTCAAAATTATTCGAAAGTATGAAAAAGGAAAAAAAATGATTACATTTACAATTTTACAAGAATTTTTAATGATCAAATCAAATTTATTACAGTACAATTTCATAAATAAGCTTAAAATTTGAATTCTCTGCTTTTCACACAAGATTCGACACAAATGCAAATGCAGTTTAATAAACAAACAATCAATGCTAAGTTATTATGCGAAATTTAATTTACAAAATACATACGAGACAAACTATTCCAATTTTTCTCAAACGTATGTCAAGCTTATAGATGATTTTGTTTGTCGGCAATGCCCTCGTTAAAGCTATTTCCTCACTATATGGGCGCTTCCATTTGTGATACTTTTTGCGATTGCTTATCTACAGCTATAACCTTGGACTCGTCGTAGATGTTCCCAAAGCAATCTTTCATCCCTAGGGAGAAAGTCAATTCTATTTTAAGCACAATTCAACGTGACGGAGAAAAATAGAGCGAATTAGGAAATCACGCGTAAACCGATTGAATGGAGACTTTGTTCGTGATCATTTTTTTTTTTAAAAAAAAAAAAAAAAAAAAAAATTGACACTCTACTTTTATATGTTAAATTAAAAAAATCAAAGCTTTCCAGAGCACTTTTCACTTTTCTTCGTATCTTAATGTGAGCGATGACTAGCGTGTGATTGGTTGTATTATTTGCAAATGTTGGTCCATCATCTGTCACAATTTACATAATTATTTTCTTCAATATTTCCGTAGGTAAAGCTATTTATTAAGACAATTACAAAGTAAATAAAAATAATCGACAATATGAGACGTAAGAAAGTGATGTGTGTTGTGAAAGTAATAAAAATTATGCGAATTTAAACGAGTTGAAAGATAAGGTGAGAGAAAACAAACTTTGTAACTCAATAACTAAATAATGAATTGTAAGTTAATTTGTAAATTAAGTTATAATTCTAAAATTTGACAACAATTAAGATATGAAACATTATATGAAATATTTAATGATATTTTAATAAATATTCTGAGCATACTTTCTTTGTTGTAAAGTATTTGTTGTTAAATTGTAAAAATCGAGGTACTGAAAATCATTTATTGTTATTGCTACTAATGCATTGAGAATGTAATTGGCTTTTATATTATTTTATATAAATTAGTAGTTTAAATTACTTTTGTCCTGAATTGTAATAACTAAAGTGGCAGTTGTGATTGCTTGTCACATGAGCCGTGCACACTCTATTGTCGGCAAGCGAGCGATACTTGGAGAAATGAAAAGTAACCGCCCATAGTAAGACGACTTTGAAAACTCGTTGAAAGAGGAGAATAATGAATAAATCGATGTAACGTCGATATCAGGAAATCAATATCGAGCAATACTGTCTCGAGTATGAGCATCGAAGTGATTAATTAGCCTTAAATTATTTAAAGATCATTAAGACTTATAGGAATGGAAAATACTTCTCAATATGTGAATTTTAATAAGAATTTTATTATGATAAAATGTATTTAATGTTTTGTATTATTTACAATAAAATAGACAATAACCAAATTATCTGAGTTCGGTTAATATTGCAATATATATCACACGCGCTGCTTACATAATTTTTTTTATAGCTACATATAATATATATTACATTAACTAATTGCAATAATCTAAATCTCGTTAACATTAAATTAAGGAAATTTCTAACGTATATTATCACGCATGATGATTTTTCTAATATCTGGCTCGACTATGCATAAACGCTAAATCGACCATAATCAATATACACAGATAATAAAAATTAATTTGGTCAATGATCGAATTGCGACGATTTAAGTATCTATGCTCACTGCCACGTTCCACGAAGATTTAAGTAATCTGTAAACATGCTTTGTATAATAATAATAAAGTAACTAAAATGTCTCTCTCTCTCTCTCTCTCTCTCTCTCTCTTTCATTCTCATTCTTGCATGTAAACTGATGATAACTAACATGTATAGTTCCTTTAAGTGGTCATTATTTACTTTTAGTAGGAGCTTTATCATAAAGAATTTCTTCATATATTTCATAGATAATATTGATTTTGATTATTTTTAGTAATATATATATATATATTATACGAGATTTTTCAAAATACAAGATAAATAATATGTACTGTAATTTAAAAATATATGTAAAAAGTTAATGGTAATCAGTTAGAATAAAAATTCGACTTAACGATTGCACGAAATATCAAATGACAATAAGGTTAGAAAAAAATCGAATTATTATTATTATTAATATTATAAAATAAAAACTGCGTTCTTATCAAAAACATATTAAAATATACAATTATAGCATTGAAATATCACTTCGAAGAACAGTGGAGTATTGAGAAATGGAAAGAAATACTTGGCCAACCAACTAATATTGTACAAATGTCTATATCATTAAAAATATTATCAATATTATTAATACTTTTATTCAATAAAATGCATATAAACATTTAACTTTGAAATAAGTTCCAAAAGAAATACTATGATATTTATTAATATTAATATCTTTTTTATTTTTTATTTGTAATCATACATTCTATCAAATTATCTAATTGTAGCATGTAATGAAAATTATTAGTCTAATAACCGTTGGATAATTAGTCAATAGTTGGATAATTTTTCTAATTATTTATTATTATAAATTTAATGCATCTTAACCTTTCAATATTATAGTTAATTATTATTGTCCAGTATAATTTCATAAACTGAATAATATACTCTTTCTTATTATTATTTTTTATTAAAATTGCTTTCACAAAATGTTTATATTAATTTTCTGTTGAATAGTTTTTAAATATTATTATTTAAAACATTCAATATATCTTTTCATTATCTTCTAGTTCAATGTATATATGAAATTTTTGTTTTTTTTTTAATTTCTGACACAATTTATTGAACTTATTAATCATCTTAGATAAAGATTTATTGTTTAGGAAATATTAAAAAAAAAAAACTCACTAAACGGACGTATTTCTAAACACTAAATTGCTTAATATATTGTAATATTTTATTTTATTACATAAATATACCGACTCATTCAAAGAAATATTGATTTTTGTAATCCTCATAATGTGCATTGAATGTTACATTTACATTACAAGCAAGAATGCAAGAAAGTTTAAATAAATAAAGAATAAATTATACTGTTATTTATGACGATTGTTATTACATCTAAATAGTAATGCATGAATTTTGTTCAAATCAGAAGTAAAACCGGCCTTTTATTACTTTCTTAACTACTATAAGTTCGACGACTCAAACAGTAATTATGCAGGGTATCGATCTAATGTCATTTAATTAAATCTACTAGTGGTAATTACTGGTTTCTTTTTTTTAGTATTACTTACGTATAATATAACTGAAACTTATGATTGTTTCGTTATAAAAATAAAATATTTGACGTTTAATCTGAGTGGAATTTGAGATCCTTGTCCCTTTGTAATTAACTGGTAATCGCTCGGTGAAGCAAGATGAAAATAAGCTGAAAATGACAAATTATCTGAATTTTAGAAATAAGAGATAAATTATTCCAAAATAAATCCAAAGAATTGGAAAGAATAATGAGAACCAATACTTATGAATTGAAGTGATAAACAGAAATATATGAGATTCCGAAAACTTTCATAACATTAAATACGTTGAAATAAATCGACTATATCAACAGATAAAATTCAGTGACATTGTGGATTATTGGGTGTATATTGATATCGATATCGATTGTGCATAAAAGCGCGCAGATATTCGGCTTAATAATCTAAAAACAGTAAAAATGGATTTGATAGCAAATGCAAAATTATGGAAAATTCATCGTTGAATTGTCCATTTATCGCGAATTTACAATAGATTAAAATAGAAAAATACAGGAAGATATTAGACATAATATTTTAAATATTTTTTTATTAAGTGATGTATCAAATAACGTATTATAACGATTAAAAGCTGCTCAATGTTAATAATGGTAATAATGATTGCTTAGAGCTAATGAGCTATGGCTGAAGGGGATCGAACGTTCAGTGATGAATACTGGAAGAAAGTCACGTTTGTAATTTAGATAAAACTCTGTCTCGAATAGATAAAGAGACGAAAGATATATTGATATAAATTAACGATTAAATAGCGCTAGAATAAGAACGTAAAGTTTACAATTCGAGTAAAATTTTAATTTTGCATCTTTATCGTTGACTAATCCTATAAATAAAACATTTTATTGAAATACTTTGAAAATATCATCATTTTATAAATTTTAATTTATTTATAATTAAAGTAATAAAGTATTCTCATTATCTACAACTTAATTCGTCCAAATAAATAATCTATGAGATATTATATGTTAAACGTCGATATAATATCCAATATCAAGCCATACTAATATTACGTTGTAATGGCAGTTTAATAACATGAGAGTTTAACAAAAAATTTCTATCCATATAAAAACATAATAAGTTAGAAAGAAAAAAAAAATACAAACGTTAATCTGATCCGTGGAGAGGAACTTTAGGATAAATTATACTTAAAATCACATTCATTTGCACTCTGCTTCAAATTATATATAAATATAATTGAATAATTTCAATGATACTTTTAACCTTTTAAATGATTATCCAAACGAAATAATCAACATATTTTATACGTACAAAAATATGTAATGATGCGTCTATAAACATCAAATTAAAAGTAATTTTTAGTGACGAGATAATTGTTAGTACCTTCAATACGTATAAACATATTTTTTATTATTATATTAAAAATTTCTCCCGCTTAGAGTCTATATGTTAAGCATCGAAACTATAAAAAATAAAATGGGTTTTTCGAACTAAATCTAAATACGAGGAGGATAAAAGAGAAAAATCACGAAAGAACTTATATTTATTTTCTTAAGAAATAGATGGGGTAGAAATAGAATTGCTTGGTAGAATTGTAAGAATGTTAAAGTTAATTTAAAAATTTAAACAAGACTAATGCTAAAAGGCATCATCGTGTACACATCATCGTGTAGTAATACTGAATATCGAACTTATTTTTGGTTAGCAATTCTTAGATAAGGATAGTGAAGTAAATTTTATCCTGCATGACTGAACATCCGCAATCATTCTACACATGAACGCTCATTAGGCTGGAAAGGTTTATGTAAAAACACAAAGGGCTACTCTATATGCCAGAGTTAATAAGAAATAAATGCGCACAAATACTATAGCGAAATATAAACAATAGTTTTATTAATAGTTAAATAAATAGAATGCGGAAGATTTTAATATAGTATAAGTTAAAAATCAGATGCTAATTAGTTAACCAGCATTTTAGCATTATTTTTATGTATGATTGACCTAAAAACATAACTTGACAACTTAATAATATTCAATGAAATCGAACATTCAATTTACTTTCAACTATACATTTTTTAACCAATATCTAAGTGTAGTAAAAAAATATTTTACACAAGATAAAAATAAAGTTGATAAATTTAAAAAGAATAGTATTCTAATACTCATAAAATATTAAATAAAAAAATGTGCGTGTGTGTGTGTGTGTGTGCGCGCGCGCGCGTGTGTAAAATGATGATGTAAATTGATTAATAATAATATTATACTGCTAAATTATAGAAATAATATGTAGAAACAACTTCTAATATTATTTATAATATATTTATAGCAAGAACATCAAGAATGAAAAATTTATCCTAGAATATTATTACTATAATCATAAACATAATAAAAATAAGTATGAGAAAAATTCAACTTTCTATGAAATGAACAAATTTCTACAATTAATAAAGTACTATTTAAATTTTTACCTAATTTTCATTAAAAAATATTTGAAGTATAAATAATATATATTATTTAATATTAATATTATTTTTTATACACGCATAAATAATTTGACCACATTTCAGTTTTTAAATAAAGAGAAAATAATCAATATTTAACTCTTTAAATGAAATTCAAGATATGACATAATTAATATGGAGTTCGTAAGTTTGAATTCTGAAATTTTATGATCGTATCATATATAACAAAAACATAATATTCCTATTATACGTAGTATGAGTATCTTATACTATCGACAATGGAGTTAAGATTTTTATTCTTAGTTCCTTAAAGACGATCGATCTTTTTGAATTATAACAAATTTCCTTCAAATTCCTCCTTAAAAGAAAAGAAATAAAAGAAAAAAAAATGAATTATCGATCTAAGTATCATATTTTACAAAATATTTACTTTTCATACCTTTTAGATTCTACTTTGACGAAGAAAAACATTTACTTTTATTGCCACGAAGATTAAACGAATAATTCGCTCAAATTTACTAACCAATAAGCTCAAAATAAATAACCGTTTCACTAATAATAAATCAATATCTGTAAAGATAAAAGAGATTATTAACGTAAGCTAAAACGGTTTAAATGGACAATAAAAATTATTTTGAAATAATTACTGAATTTTTTATAACACTCTATAATTCCTGAGCAAAATTCGAAAATATAACTTTATACATTATAGATATGTTTATACATTTAAAATGATCTTTAAAAATGGATAATTTAATGTAATATAAATTTATATACTAACATTTATTTACATTTTCCTAAACATATTTAATATTCTCAAATTATTTTATATCATAAACAGTGATAATATCAAAAAATGAAATTGCAATTTAAAAGTCTAATTATTAAAAAGTCTCATAAATTTAATACGATAACTATTCCTTAATTTCTTCCTCTTTGACTAATAAATAAAAAATTTTACAATTCATTCGTTCCTTTAAAACTATCACTTAAGCTTTGAAAATATTAATTTAATATGTTACACGATTTAAAAGATCATTAAATTTACTTGAGAGTATAATATTATTTACATAATTAGAAATTATATTCTAACATTTTAAATGGCTTTTTTTTTTTAAATTTTTATTACTGAAAGTGCGTCAACATAAATTAATAAATTCTATGAAGTACTTTGATGTATGAATATATACATTACAAATTAATGCATTAGTTCAATAATGAGTCATTCATTACTCATTATGTTTGTTTTTTATTACTCATAATGATTGCTGGATTGCTGGATGCAAATTACATAAAATTAAGATATTTAAACCTATTTTTTTCTTTAATATATACAACTTACTTTTACCATAATACATAGTAAAGTAATGAATGAAATTATTGATAGTACAGAGTTTCTCATATTATGTTTATTGTATCTTAAATGAGCTGAAATTATTTGTTAAAAAAATGTATCTTTATATAAATAAAAAGGAACTAATTTAAATAAAGTGTTTCCTATTTTTTTTCTCAGATATTATGTCTCAAGTTTCAGTGAAAAATGTGTATGAAATGAAATTCTATATAATTTTGTGTATAAAAATTCTCCGCTACGTAGAAAGTTTAACTTTTACGATAATTAGCCTACTTTAAAGTAATTATATTACAAAATAAATAAAGTACTACAATTATTATTTCTATGATCATATTTTTTAATAAATATGTAATTATTTCATTCAAGTAGCCAACTCTTTGACTAAAAAGTAAATGATTTGTAAAAAAGTTTGTAAGAAAGGTAAACTTGAGAAATTAATTATTACAATACATTAGAATATAAAACTTATTAATTAAATATTTCTACATTATTTCATTAGATTTTATACAAAACGTATAATAAGCATTTCTTGAACTGGTTTAATTACAACCAAATTAATCGTAGTACATAAGATTTTTTTTTCTAAATAAAGGTTATCTAAGGGTAATTATATTTCTGATCATTACAATTCACACTATTATATAGAAACTTTCGAATTAGAAATTGCTAATTAAGAATGGACACTGTTACTGGAACTCTCGCAGATAAGAAAATATATAATAAAGAGAAAACTTAAAATAATATTTGAGATGATGAGTCATAATCAATTTTTCAACAAAATGTTTTCATCTAGACTATTTTCACAAAAATGAAAGTATTGTGATAAATAATATTATAAGAAAATACTTTATAATACTAAAATATTTTAAGCATTTAATTTTATTTAAATATATAAATGCTCTTTAAAAATATACTTATATCATATACTCGCATAAAGATCTTTTAAAGTGAATCTTGAAAATTAATAGAAAATTTATTAAAATAAAAGTTTAAATGAGAGTATAGCAACAATACTGGAATTGCTTCGTGTTTATTATATTCGTCTATAATGTATTATACTCTGATTAAATTTTTATAAAATATACGAGTATTTAATGAGTTAAAAAAAAAAAAAAAAAAAATTTTTTATTTAATTATGTGCTTTCCGATTATTAATTTTTATGAAAAATTGATGCAAATTCTCTCCGACATTTAAAAAATTGTCACTAGCATACTAAACTTATTATTATGGTCTCAAAAATAATGAAAACATTAAAAATATTCTTTTTAATTATCTAAAGACTAAGTAATTTTATCGATAAATCGTCCGTATTCTTATAAGCATATTTTTGTTTCATTCTCATTGTTATATGCCAATAAAAAAAAATAAAAATATACTTTTATATACTTTAAAAAAAAAAACATTGAAAAATTTAATATAATTACATAAACAAGTACTTCGTCCAATAAGTCAATTCAATAAGAATATGGTTTTGTAATTAATTTACTAAAACAAATTTGTTTCTCTTGTTGAGATGAGCCGAATGGAAAAATAATATCGATTAATTTAAAGTCACAATCAATTTTGCCGTTAATACTATAAATAGAAAGTAGCTACATTTTAAACGAAAAGACAAAATTTTAAATAAACTTGGAGAAGAAATAATGAATGATAAATAGAAAAGGAAAAAGGTAAAGTAAGAGAATAAGTTTGTGTTTAGTCAGTAAACAAGTAAATAAAATAAAAATAAACTCCTGTAAAGTTCTAATTATAAAATATTGTACAGAATTACACGGGGACTTAACATCAGATTAAATGAAAGTAAATGATTTAAAAAAAAAAAAAAAAAAAAAAAAAAAAAAATTAACAATAATGTTAAATTAATAAAATAATTGAAACGAGTTAAAAAATGTGCATTATTGAAAAAAATTTTCTCAATCATCATATTAAGAAGATTATTAATATTGTTCTATTTACTTTTCAATTTTTGTTTGAAACAATAGTTTAAATAAAATAATAAAAAACAACTGGATGTATAATTATTAAAACACTTATAACTGAAGAATTTGTGTCAAACTAACATTCGTGTGCTTAAACCTGTGAAATCAATAAAATGTTTCGCACTTTCATTATACACTTTCCTCATTGAGGAAAAACCAATATTAGATTTAATTGAATAACAGTTGGTTTCCTATTACACAGCGAATTACCTGAAATTTTATAATTTTCATTATATTACGTACATGGAATATATTATAAATATTATTTAATATTATATTTATTATCTAATGCATTAAATATTTGTTGTTTTTAATATTTTTAATAATTAATTAATGACCTATGGAATATAATGTAATTACATTTGTGAAGGACACGATGATATCTCCAATTGCTTAATACATTATTATTTGCATTCACTTATTGTATATATATATATAAAAAATTAATTATATGTAGGAAAATATTTTACATAAAATTCAAGGAATATCGTATATTTTATTTGCACATACGAGTAACAAATATTACGAAATGGATGTTATTTAATTAGCAGCACATTGTTAAAAAAATTTTATCCTACATTAATTTATTGTCTATATTACTTATAATCCCGAGGCATTTTATTATATTATCATCTTACAATTGACTATTAAAATCATTTCTCTTTACGAATTGTTTTTTCTTATAAAAACTTGTAAAATAATTATTATTTTAAAAGTTCAATTCTTTATAACGCAATTTATTAAAACATATTTAATTAAATTTTTGATTTTATAAAGTATATTATCCAATTTCGCAATTGGTTCTTATAAAAATATTTTTCTATTTTAGTAATTCATTTAGTTTTAATTAATTCATTCAAATTAATTAATGAAATATATACATATATTCAATATCCAATGATCCATATTTTTTATTTTTCTTCTCTTAATTAATTATTTTCTCTCTAATTAATTAGATTTTTATAATCATATATTTAATAAATTGTTGTTTTATTCCACGAACAAAAAATTCTAACAATTGCATATAGTTTAGTAAATAAAAATATGTTTATAAATTCATTTATAATTAATAAATTAATAAATATTTAAATAGGAATAATGTTAAATAATTCTTTTTTTATTAAAGTATAATTAGTCAAGATTCCAATAGATAATTAACAGATAGATAATTAATTAAGATAGTTCACACTTCTCATAAATGTGAGTAATTTTTCGTTTCTTAAGTACGAATATTTTATATAATGTTGATTATTGTATCCATTGTTGTTAATAATCTATTTCACTTAGTCAATTGATCTACTTTCGTGAGTACTAAACTGAAGCCGAAGTAATCCACTACAAACATTTACTTCACTCTACTTATACAAAATTATATTATTTTAATTTTGCATTATACATACACTACTTTAAGGTTTAATCTACTAAAAGCACTAATTATATTATTTTTCTTTTCTTTTAGAGAGAAAATAATGACTCATACAATACTTTAAGACTTAATATCTTAATAGCACTAATTATTTTATTATTTATAGTGATATATAATAGCTTGATTAACTTTAATTCGATAAAAATTTTATACAGTATTAACAATTAAATTTATTATAAATAATTTAAAAATTAATATTAGTAACTTATAAAAAGCCAAATGTACTTTAATGTATTAAAGTATTATTTAAATTTACATGAAAAATTATTTATATTACAATGACGCATTCAGTCAGATATAATAGATTAATTATATTTGTCTCTTAGTATTTGTAATTAAATTTTGTAATACTTTGTGAATATGAAAGTATTAGAGTACACAGTTATTCCTTATTTTGTATGAAGTATCGTTTGCACTATAAAGTATGTGAACATGCGTTAGATAAAACATACAGGCGTACTTGAATAAAATTAAATATTCTATCAACTTTTTTATCATTATAATAAATACATTTGTACTGATTTATCTTTATTGTATGTTTTGTATTTATTTTTCGCGTTTTATTAGTGTACGAAATATGATATTCAACAAAAGTTTATTCGAAGAGAGAATTTTTTGAAAAAACTAAACATAATGTATAAAAATTTCTTAAATAATATAAAGAAAGCAATGTCGTATATAATATTATTATTACAAATAATATGAAAAATAACTGTATAATAAAAATACTATTAATAATTTATTTTATAAGTTATTTAATAACAAATTATTATTAATTAATTAAGTATAATACCGATAGATTTGTATGAAGATGAATATTTCGTATTCGGAAAATATTTAAATTTTCTATTACTTAAATATATATTTTATAATTTTAACTGGAAAAAGAAATTAAAATAATTATATATATATATATATATATATATATATATATATATATATATCCAAAATTCCACAAGAAAATAGCAGAAATCAACGAGTAACATATATCAATAAAAGCTTCTGTCTAATAATCAAAAAATTAACTAAAAAAGAAAATAAAATAATAATTGCACAAGATGATTAAATAAAAATTAATTTTTAGATTTTTAATAATCATCTGAAATATAGGTAATGTACTACTAGGTTCATCTAATTATTATTTTAATTAAGTTTAAATAAATAATATTTACGTTCCTATAAAGTGTACAAATAAGAAAGCATAATGAACCTGTGCAGTGATGTTTAAAATAAAATTAAAAAATTAGTAATGCATTAATTTTTGAATAATTGTATAAAGTAAAATGAAATTTTGTAGTATTTAATGTAACTTAATCTTATTCAATTGTAAATTTACTACAGTAATGCCCGTTCCAAATACATGATATTTTCGTAATCTAAACTCATGAAATCTAAAAATATCACTACTTTTTAACTTCGTTTTCAGTATGATAATGGGGAAATAATGTAAAATTCCGCACGAAGCTGTTTGGATTGTGAATATTTTTAAAAAGTCAAGTATATTTAACCGGGATGAATGAGCGTCATTTCACTAGGTAACTGATGGATTGCTCGAAAGTCTTCTTTAAACGCCAGCTGGAGGAAAAATCGCTGTTCATTGTAACATTTCTTTTCTAGGGCCAAATTGCTTGTCCCAGTGTTGGCAGTTGATTAACGGACCAACACCTTATCCTATTAATTCACCAAAGGTAATTTTTATACCTGGTTCAATTAAGAGAGGCAGGTACAATACTAAAATGATCCGTATCTTTATTCATAAAATTCTATATAGATGCATAAATTATGGGAACATCGAGAATGTGTGTGTGTGTGTGTGTGTGTGTGTGCGCGTGCGTGTGCGTGCGTGTGTGTGTGTGTGTGCCTAAAAGGAACGATTGAAATTAATTTTGAACTTTTTGTCAGATCGAGAACGCCTACCTATGCATACTTATAATGAACTATTCATAATTCATAATAATAATAATAGTGGATGTAGGGATCTTTTGTAAATATCAAAAAACCTAAGTTAAGAAAAAAAAAGAGAATTTTAAAAGTAAATTGTAATATGCAGTACCGTTCCTCAAAGTTAATGTGCATGAAAATTGAATATGAATTAATATAGAGAACAAACTAATTTTTTCTAATCATTCTATTATTAATTAAATTAAAAAACTTTTTTGCAGAATAAAATCTAAAGAATTGTATAAAAAATCTTATTTGATTAATTACGGATATAATAAATATTTCATAAAATTCGTTTTTTTTAATTTTCTTATATAAGTTTTACAATTAACATTAAGTTTAACAATTAAATCATTTGATTTAATTATTTTCATATAATTGAAATTTAATATCAATGACAAAATTGTTAAACTTTAACTGAAACCTTCTTTTGAACATTTATATTTTATCTGAAAATGTTACTTATATATGATGAAAATAAAAAAATCTAAATATTATATTTAAAATGCATTTAACGTTAATATTTTCTAATTTTATTCGATAGTTTCAGAGGCTGTAACTTTGCCATTGTTCTTTTCGATTCATCAGATTCTTTATATCTGAGAATTTTTTATAAAAATTCCAATCATAATATTATACTCTCTTTTATTTACAAAGGTCACTTACAGCTAACATTCTTTTATCAAGAATATAGATGTTTTCTCAATCAATGTGACTTTGTAATTTAACGTACAAAAGTATATAAAAAGAGTTTATGGTGAAATCCCAAATTTAAACTTTTATTATAATCTAAATCTATGTAATTGAATATCAAGCAAGTGACTTTATTATAAAAAATAAAGTAAAATAAACTGTTTTTTTTTTCGGTAGAAAATATACAAAATCAGCATGACAAAAAGTACAAATCCTAGCCATATCGTATATCAAATTTGTGTAATTCATGTTAACATTTTATTTTATATTTAGCACAAACATTTCTGAATCAATTATCGTAATATGTTGTCAGTATTTATGAAAATTATACATTTACTTTTTATTAGAGTAAAGGTAATTTTCATCTCATTGAAAATAAATATTTTTAATTGTTTTTTTTTTTTTTTTTTTTTAAATCAAATTTAATTACACTTTTTATAGCGTATAACAGTAAATAATATATTATCTTTACATTTACATTTTCTCTCTAATTTATGTATTTACAATTTTTAATTAAAAATACTGCTTATACTCTAATTTAATAATATAATTTTATTAAGTCTGATAACATATATTATTTTTCATTTTATTATAATCTTGTAAAAAATTCTTAAATTACTCGTCTTTTAATAGTTCAATGATAAAAAAAAATATATATATATATATACATTTAAATCAATAAGGATTATTTCTGTGAAAGCTTATGTAAAAGTAATCCGTAACAGTTTAGAAATAAATCTGTAATCCTTCACTCCATTAATAAACTTAACAATAAAAATCAGTAGTTCAATGTTATTTTTACATAATCGAATGTAAAGATTAATATTGTCAAATACACAATTTTATTATAACATAAACACATTTTTATTCGGAAAAAATCACTTTAATTAATTAATAGTTGTTTTATGTAGTTAAATTAATCTTTCATATTTAAAAATATTTTTTTACAAAATAAAAAGATTTTATGTAGACGCATTTTTATTTCATTTTAATTTCATTACAATTACCCATATATGGGCAGTAAATCAGAAACGGACAGAGAAAATTGTGTTTTGTATTTTTTCTGACTAATTTCAATTTTGTATCGCTCAAGTGTTTTTTTTTTTTTTTATTTTTTCCGGCATGTCAAAGAAAATATACCATAATTTACCTAAAATCTTTTAATCTTTAATCTTTAAATATTTCATTGATTTGGGAAATAAAATTAGTTAAATGAAAATAATAAGATGCTTTATTAAAACTTATCCTTAAATAATAAATTATTATTATTTGCATACGTATTAATACTGCATGTATATTATATAAATGTGTTTTCGAAACTGTTAATTCCCAAAAAATTGGTAAATAAAAATAGATGCTCTACATTCATATAATACTACAAAATATTAAAGAAACTTAAAAAAAAATCTCTACGTAATTAAATTTTAAGTTGCTACATAATTTGGAATGATTAAATATGATTATTAAATATTATAACTATTAATTGCTGTCGTGAAAAACTGAAAGTTTTTGTTGTAGATTGATTAAAGGATTCATTAACGTTGCTTTTCGTGATGTTTGCTAACATTTAGAGCTAAATTATCCAAATGAGAGAAGATTTCAGAGTTAGATTTATACTTATATAAAACATTCTCATACTCGATTATTTATTCATAAAAATAATATATGTAAGAAAAATTCATCTATTGTTCATACAAAAATCAATAAAATTTGTTTAAATAAACTAATGAAATCCTTACATGTGCACTTTTTATTCAAAATTTACAGCTGCAATGTTACTTCAATTTACAAAAACAATATCGTCAAATATATATATATATAGTATAGTATGGTATATTACAGTATGGTATATTATAGTATAGTATGGTATACCACAGTATATTATAGTATGGTATAGTATATTTTATACCAAACAAATTTTAACTTCAATATTAATTTGCCCTTTTATTCAGTTTTACGAAACCATTGAAACTATACCCTATTAGCTTTACTTTTCAGAATTATCAAAATATACAAAATCTCTCTTTAGATATAAACTTCTTACTTATTATTATGACATATAATAAATTTATAATATAATATTAATATAATATTATTGTTAAGCTAATAATTTTACCTAAAGAATATGCTTTAAAAACAATTAATGTTTTCGAATATTTCGTGAATAAAAAGACATTTGAGGCCTATAAAAATATACATTTCGTAATATAAAAGAAGAATCGGAAAGTACAATTTTTATGAAAAATAATTTTTGCTTTTATAAAATAAAATAAAATTGTTGCATCTATTATATAATTTCATGTTTCTATTTCGTTCACAATTTTGCATAATCTATTTTATATAATCAACATTACATAAAAAATTTATTGTTAAGTTTAATTTAAAATTAATTAATAATTGTATAAGTATTTTATAAAATATGTAAATGAAATTTATTTAATGCTAGGCTGACTATTATAAAAGAATTTTCACTTGCGTGCATTTTAAAAGTCCAAATAATAAATCCCAGATTAAGATCGCTTAATAATTAACAAATTGGAAATTAATTTGAAACATCGTCAGAAATTTATGATTATTATGAAATCGATACAGATAACAATAATAATATGAAATAACCTATTTACATCGCTTTTTTATATTCATAGCCATTTGAAGTCGAAACATATAATCTTGTTCTAACTGGCCTTTTCCAATATTTCTCGTAACTTCTATAGAACTCACATGCCAATCCTCAAAGCACACATTTTCTCATATTTTTATGGGCTTCGCTTGTACGATCAATTTGCACTTTAAAGCGATGAATTGTATTCATGTTATTTTTTATGATGAATGACAACATGTCGTATGTCACTTGTAATGTGAAATACGCGCCATCAAATGCGTGTGCATATGTATATGTCTCGTCGGCATATGTGATATTAATAAAAGATTTTTGTTGTTTTATATTGATAAGAGATTTTGATTTTTAATGAGATATCCCTCGATACAATTACGATACGGAAGAATTGGAAGGAGGAACGATATCAAAATATTCTTTAAGTTATTGGAAAAAAATATTACAAAAATTAAATATTAAATTTTTATTATGAAGGACATAAAGTTACTTAATTTTGGTATTCCTCAAATTTATATTTTAATTGACATATATCAAGTATATAACAAACCTTTATAGGTATAAAGAGGTTTTCATTTTTAAATATAACATTATTGTAAGGTTTTTGTTAAAAATTGACTTATATATTTTTTTTATAATTATTTAAAATTTACTTTCTGAATTCTACTTCATTACAATTTGTTTTATTTGTTTTTTTTTATAATACCCATTGAGTTGTTTTCAATTTTATTATTTGATTATACTGAAGAAATTTTAGAAAAAGTATTGTAATTATCAGATATATTGCAAATATATCTTATTATATCTACATAGTTAAATCTACAAATATTTTCCACTGAAATCTTGTATAATTTATACTTTTAATGGAAAAAATATAACGTAGCTAAATAAAATGATTCTTGAGCTATATAAAATTGTTATAATTATAATTATATATATATATATATATATATATATAAATGGATAAGTTTTTATTTATTAGAAAAAATACTAAAAAAAAAAAAATAGAAACTTTCTGTTGAAAATAATAATGATAATCATCAAAACAGTTCGCAAGGAATCTTTTATGTTTTATTACTTTTTATTTTTAAATAGTTGAAGATGCTAGTTTCATTATATAATATTATTTATTTTCATGAAATTATTATTAAAAATTAAATTTATTTAAATTAAAATTTATTTAAATTAATAGCCGATGAATGTAACCATCGTCTATTTGACGTTTTAAAAGCCGTTTAAATCGATTTTGAACACGCCATCAATATTTATACGTGATAAATTTGAATGAAACGAACATTTTTAAAAATATCGTCCGAAAAGCATAAGATAATAGGAATAAGAATAATTTTATGAGTGTATTCAGTATATACAATATAAATACTAATAATATACGTCACCATGTAAGCTTTCCTTTAACACTGAAAATATATAACCACCGACATAAAAAATCTTATAATTGTATAAAGATGTATAATTAATTATACTATTTTTGTATTATTTTGATAGAAAAATTTTGTGGCAAAATCATCAGTAAAACATCAGAATTCATTTTTCCTACTATATTAATTTTTATTAAATAATTATTATTAGTGAACTGACTTAAATTGATGAAATCGTTTTTCATTTATTTTCAATTTATTTATATTATATGTATAAGATATAAATAGAATGTAAGAAAATTGAAATTATTTACAAGGATTAAACAATTACAAATACATAATATATTATTTGAAACTAAAATAGAAAATTAATGATCAATGAAATTATCGAATCTGCATATAAAATTAGGATTTTTTATTTCCCTTAATTGATATGTAAAGCTACAAATATAATTATATCGATTATATAATATAAAATAATATTAGTGATAATATAATAATAATCAAAATATATGATATAATAAATAAAATAATGAATAATAATATTTAGTAAATTTTTTTATTTTAAGAAGTAATAAAACTTGCTATTGTTTTTTATTTTTAATTAAATTTTATTGTTATATTAAGTAATTATCGATCACTCATTTAATTTTCATAATGTTTGTAAGAAATATTAAATAAATCAGACAGTATGAATGTGTAAACGTTATTACGTAAAATTTTTTATCTATTTTTATAAAAATTAATAGTAAGATAGAAAAAAGCATCCTATTCACAGATATGAAAATATCATTAAATAATAAATTATTAACATGATTCAAATAAAATATAAAAATAAAATTTTACTTAGCATAAAAACATTACAATATCAATTATAATTTATACATTTTGGTAATAATATTATTGATATTTTAATTAGAGAAATTTTATGAAACAATATATATATATATATATATATATATATATATATATATATATATATATACAATTTATTCGTATGGTGTTACAATTAATTTCAAATAAAAGTAGCTCAATTGACTAGACATGTATTTATGTTAAGTGTACAATAAATTGTCATGAATTTTCTCGAACAATTCATTTTCATAGGTATACAAACTTTTTTCTTTTCAACCAATCACAAATTTGATACCATTAAATTAAACATAATTAATAACCTTTGTGCGTTATTCATGAAATATACATGTGCTTTTATACAAAATTAGTATAAATGAAAGTCCAATTGTAACATGAAATACTGCTAATTGTCAATTTGAAATGTTAACTTAATTTAAAAAGTCTTATGAATCGTAAGAAAATTTTATAAAAATTACTTCAAATCAGTGACATTTTGTAAAATTAATATTCTATTGTAATTTGTGAAAGTTATATTAAATAATTAATTCTCCTATTCAATTAATACAAGTAGCCCATGAATACTACTAGTGAGACTAAAAATTTAATCGAATATTAAAATTAATAAAGGGTAAAAGTTTTAATGTTTCAAATTTCTAAGTACTTATAAGACTTAAATTACTTTGTTAACTAGATTATAATCGCAATTACATCTAAATATTCTCTTAAATAATAGGAAAAGCATGATTGGCAAATCATATTAATGTAAGTTATAAACGAATATTTAAACTCTGGTTTAATAAAGTAATCAGAAATTCCAAATATTATAAAATAATTAACAAATGAAAAGTGTATTTTAATGTTTTTTTTGTTGTTTTTTTTTTGGGAATCTGCATTATAAATATGCAAATAAATAAATAAATATAAAAGTTTTAAGTGAATAAAAATAAGTAATTCGTGATGTATCGGATAGAAATATTTCTTTTCATAAGTCCCTTAAATCTTTTAAATATTTGTATCCTATGATAGCATTCCACATTTTAATATTTATCAATTAAAATATTATATACATTTAAGATCGTAGAGTTTTTTTTCTAATTCAATTACACAAATAATTATAAATTTAGCAACGATTATCTAAAAATCTCGAGTAAATTAATCTATGCAATTTTATATACTAACCTTTATTTTTATTTATTGTTATTTAACCACATGTTTGTTTAAATGAAATTCTAGCATAACATCCTACACTGATCGAATAATTCTGTAAAGAATAATTCTCAAAATATCATATTATACCGAATTCTGGAAAAAATAACTACAATAATAGAACTTTTGAAGAGATGTTTATAATGTTAATTTGTAAAACTTTTATATTATCGAAATATGTTAATTTTGAAGAAAATGATATAAAATAAACAAATATTTAAACTAGTTGATCCTACTCTTATAAATTATTGAGGATTTTATTATACATAATATAAAACATAACTAATGTGATAATATATCATAATGAAATTATATTTATTGAAATTAACTAAAGTTAAACATATAATTAGAGTTATACAAAATAGAAAAACTATGGACTAATTATTGAAAATTTTGAATTATTAAAACAGAAATGAGAGTAGAGTAGAGCCCGTAATTTTAAAATGAGAATTGAAAAACAACTTTTTTAATTTAAAAATATTTTCAGTGTCAATTAACTAATTACGATTAGCTAAAAAAAAAAAAAAAAAAAAAAAAAAAAAAATATATCTATATGTCCATACAGATGTTGAAATTTCATAAACTTCTTTATCGATACTTTTGATTCTATTTCAAATAGCATTTCAACTATTTCAAAAACATCTGCATGTTAGTTCGGCAAATAAATTACTTCATAAAATTGACTTGAAAGAATTTTGAAGTTTTAGATTATTATAAATATCTGCTTAATAATTCTTCCCTTTTATCGGCCATCTAAAACTTACACATGTATCGATTGGACTGAATTCACCAAATTTCACAATATGTTCTTGAATATTTAAGCTCTTTAATGAAATAGTTTAAATGTATACATTTAGCTGGTAAATCACATCACCTCCCTATAAGAGAATCAAATATATTTCAATATTCAACGAATAAAGAAAATTGATTAAAATTAATAAATGTGTGAAAATTCTTTCTGAATGCCCATCGATCGTACGATAATTAATAATCGATGGAATAACTATAATAATAAAGCTCATTCATTAATAATTGTAAAGAAGATTAGAACGTGTAATTTGAATAGGTCAGTTGAAAAGGTACGATTGACAATGAAGGAATTTAATGTGCGCACGTGTGCATTTGATGAAAATTGCGTACATATCAACACTTCAATATAATAATAAGGAAAGTGTAATTTTGCATTGAATAGAAGCACAGCTCTAAAGCTCTAAGCGATGTTTAATAATCTGCTGAATGTGCTATTCGAGCAAACATAGATATTGTAATTTCAGCAGAAAAGCAGCGGGAATAATGGAATGATATTTAAATTCAACCCAAAATAAATATTTCAGCAACGTGTGTCTTATATTTTCACAGCCAAAAGACCACCTGTGGAGGAAACAGCGAGCTTCTTACAGGCACTACTTGCCAGCCACGGGCCTAATTATCTTGAAAAACTATTTGGCAGTAAGGCGAGAGATGCTCTTGCTCCACTCGGAGGAGTAAATAAGGTCGCAATAGCCCTATCTGGTAAGCTTTCAATGTTTTTATTTATTTTTCTCTCCCCTTGTCTACCCATACATTTATCTAATGTTTTATCTGTCCGTCAGTGTCCCTATTTTTTCTATTTTAAGTCATTAACAGAACTCCGTTTATCGTGAATGATATTGAATTTGCATTTCTTTGAAAAAAATCTCTCTGCTATCCCTCTATATCTCTCGGTCTCTCATAGTCTTTATGAGAGAAAATCAAGAGAGCAACGTGAAACATTTATTTTGTTAACATATTTAAATTCCTCGTTCTTTTATGGGCAAATAATTTTTTTATTCTTTGCTTTTCTTATATAGGTCTCTCTTATGTATTATAATTGTTGTTGTTGTTGTTGTTGTTGTTGTTGTTGTTGTTGTTGTTGTTGTTGTTGTTGTTGTTGTTGTTGTTGTTGTTGTTGTTGTTGTTGTTGTTGTTGTTGTTGTTGTTGTTGTTGTTGTTGTTGTTGTTGTTGTTGTTGTTGTTGTTGTTGTTGTTGTTGTTGTTGTTGTTGTTGTTGTTGTTGTTGTTGTTGTTGTTGTTGTTGTTGTTGTTGTTTTACGATAATTATGAATATTCGTATAATTACGAACTTTTCGCATTTATATATTATTTATATTTCACTAATTGTATAAATTATAATCAACATTTTAATTATTTTTTTTATCTTCTCTTTTTATTTGTCAATAATATTTATATATGCAGTATTATATAACGATTGAATAAATTTACATACCTATTTATTAATCTATTTTAATCAATTTATTAAGTAAATCGTACCACTTAATTGTATATATTTTAGCTTTTTAATTTAAAAGAAAAAAAAAACACCGTCGAAATAAAAATAATAATTTTAATTAGATTTTAACATTTAACGTGCTTATAAATTATTTTAAATATTATATTATTCATTCAATATCTTAATATTATTATACAATTTATATTATACAACAATATTATACAACAATTTCTAAACTTGTATTCAATATTTATTGTACTCACATGTGTCTAACATATTTATTGAATATAATTTTTTAATTTAAAATTAATGGTTTTTCATGCACGATTCTAATTAGTTATCACATTTTCTTATGTAACTAATGTAATGAGAAACTCATTCTTAATTTGTATATACATTAATAAATTCGATGTAGCTTTGGAATTATAAAATCGTTTGATCAACGTTTGATAAATATTTAATGCGCACTTCTTTTGTCGCAGATTGTGACCATTGTGCGACCATAGTATCGTCCAATTTACATTAAACAAACAATACAATAAATTTTCTGAATAATCATATTCTATGCCAGAAATAAGTTGATGATGAAAACACAAATCTATAGACAATAAATACTGTTTTAAACCCAATGGATCAATGCTCTTATTTTAAAATACATGAATTATCAATTATGATGATATATGCAATTTATTTATAAATTTTCATTTCTACACTTTTTCCATCATTAGAAGGAATAATATAGTGCTTATTCAAATTAATGAAGGTTATATTAAAGATTAACAACTCTTTATTATCAATATTATATACATATACTTAATTATTCCATAAGTAATCGAATATCTAATTGAATTTAAAACAAATACAAAATCAAATATAAAAAAGATTTTCATTTAAATATTTTTCACTTAAATATATTATAAAGTTCTTATAAGTAATTAATTACTGAATTAATTATCAAGTAAACATACGAAAATATGAAAAAGTTTTTTTTTCTTACACATCTATTGAACTCTCAAGTTCTGCCACATTATATGGTTATTAATTTTTCACTCGAAGCACGAAAAATGTAGAAATTCCTTATATCGATGCAATCGCCCTATAAAGTTAAAAAATAAATAATTCGCATATCTTATAAGCTTTTAGGCTCAAACCAAACAACCAACGCTACATTTTCATTTTTTGTGTTCTTGTTCAAGAGTCGCAGACAATCGACGACTTTGGAGCGGCTTTGCACCTGATGCGCTCGGACCTAGAACATCTGCGTTCGGTTTTCATGGCAGTGGAGAATGGTGACATCGGCTTACTAAAGTCTCTTGGCATCAAAGACTCCGAGCTGGGCGACGTTAAGTTCTTTCTCGAGAAGCTCGTCGACACTGGCTTTCTCGATTAATGTGTTCGAAGCACAACTGTGCGGTCGACACATCGGTTGTTCTTACAAAATAAGTCCAATACACCGATATACCAACTTAGCACAAAGAACCTGACGTCAGCTCTATCCTTCCAAGTTTTTTTACCAAAGCCATCATCTATTCATGCAGTGCGATTCATCTCGGAATAAATAAAAATGTGCACTTGGAAAGAATGAAAAAAAAAACAAAAAAAAAAACAAAAAAAAAATGAAAAACTTAAATTGAACTTGTGAAGAATCGAGTCGAAGTTAAGCATTTTTTTACGATTCAAATTATTCGCAATTCTTTTTACGTAAATGAAATGGTCAAGCAATCCCATGTGTTTTACTGACAATTACATAAATGAAAGTAAAATGATGACATTACAGGTGATGTGAAAATGAAAGTGAAAAATTTAATCGATTTTAGAAGCTAATAACCAATTATTTCGTATTGATTATGCATTGGTTAACGAAAGCTACAGTTAAAAGAAAAATCACAAAATTAACTTTAACGACATTCACCCTGTAATACATACCGAGAAGAAAATTTCCGAGCGTACGCATATAAACATTAAAACATAACAGCTTCTTAAGAAATAAAGCAAATTAAAAGAAAGAACAAACGTATAAGTACATTTAGCCAAGATTAAATTGAAAGTTGAAAGTTAAAAGTTAATTTTAATAATGAAGATTGCCTACTGCGTTAATGAAACATTAAATTGAAGAATAAGTATATATTAGCGATAATAATCGCTATATATTATTCTATATAAACTATTTTGCGTCTAACGAATATACCAAAAACAAAAACAAAAACAAAAAAAGTAAGAAAACCATATTTTCTTCATTTTAATAAATGCAAATAAAACGTCTATCCCGATAAAAATGAAAGTAGAAACGATGTGATGATTAAGTATCACAAGTACTGTGAAGCTGCAGTACTATCAATCCGCATGTCCGCAAGTACAATCTCGATAATGTTGATAGCAATTGAGGCAATTTCGATTTCAGCCTCTCTTTCATAAAATAATTAAACTCATTCTTGTTAAATTCTAACATTATATAAGCAGTAACTAGAATTTAGCCTGTGATTGCAGTTTTTGTGTAATTCATTGTTATAGATTCAAACAGAATCTACGACAATATGATCATTAAGTAAGAATTAATTGGAGAATTTGCAGGACCGAGTATTCGAAGCCTTCCTTTTTAACTTCTTTTCGTAATCACAAGATTTCACGCGGTAATGCCACAAAAAGGAGACTTTGAACTCTACCATTTCGCATTCTCAAACAATTTTCAAATAAAGAATAAAAAACAGAATAAGTTTCGCGTAACTTATTGATGTTATCTTTATCGAAGAACATACGTGAGATGATATAACATGAACAAAATATGAACAGAATATAATGATGACAAACATAGGCAAAGCTATACGATATTTTCGTAGGCATAGTGACACTAAATACGCGGAGGGTAAGAGAACACTCCATAAAAACAAAACCAAAAACAACAAAAAAAAAAAAAAAAAAAAAAAACAACAACAACAATAACAACAACGACGAGAAATATCAAGAAAGCCATAATACACAAAATATATACATACTATAAGAATATATTATGAAATCTACTGCGACGGTATAAAACATATCACGGCGCTAAGAGTCGAGGGAGCGATGGTAATGAGATACCGAATACGTCAGGGAAATGTTATTATCATCAGCGCGAGGTAGGAAAATTAAATAAAAGAAATGAAGGAAAGTGAATAATAAAAACCTATAAGGCCACGATTCAAGAGCTGTCGTTTTAATTATTAATCATCGATCCTCATCAATAAACATTTTATTTACGATTATTAGTTTTTTTACTCCGTGCTAAATCGGATTAAAAATTTTAAGTCTATGACAAAAGTGACTTTAAACATTTAGATAATAAATAATAAAAATATTTGTACACGTGTCTGTGCACGTTGACATATACGTGTATATATATATATATATATATATATATATATATATATACACACACTTCCATACACTTATACATACTTCTTATACACACACACACTTCCACCCACATCCACCCACATCCACCCACACCCACCCACCCACACACACACGCACACAAAAGCACATATGCATATCATAGAAAAAAATTTTTAAAAACATTTAGAAAATAGATGTAGATATATAAGTAAAAAAACTTTAAAGAAGGAAAAATAAAACAAATATGAATTATAACGACGGTTGTTTCGTGAACTCTGTAATATTTGCATATTAAATGCATTTACATCAGGTAAAATAAAGAAGAACAAACAAAATAAGAAATGAAAGTAAACGTATCATATAAAGGAAGTAAGTAAAAAGAACTGAAAAAGGAAACGTTCTTATTAATTTTTTTTTTTTTTAATTAATAATGGATTCAATATTTTCAACTATATTTTAATCCCTACTTTCTTTAACAAATATTTATCTTTTCTCTTTTGCTTTATACATACTCGTAATGTTTGATCAATCTTTACTTTAAGCTTAATGTTAATGATATAATTTTTTCAACATATCAAAGCTTAAAACATTTGCTGAGATTTTTTGTAATATTTTTCATCATGGAATGTTCATAATACAATGCTATTTTTAATTTCCTGTTACGAATAAAGAACTGTTATTTTTTTTTTTTTTTTTTTTTTTTTTTCGGGAAAAAAAAAAATTAATAAATATGAATTAATATAATAAATTGTATGATTTAATTTTAATTTGTCTTTAAAGTACAAAATTTTTCAATAGACTCGACAATAACTCATTTCCGTAAACTTCATTATCATATCTAAATTTGTTAAATATACATATTATAGATTTCAGCAATTAAAATGTAAAGTTTAAAATGAAAAGAAATGAACTTTGGTTAATCTGTGTTTAATTTACTTTTAATTCAGCAATTTAGTTTCTTTCATTCAATTAATAAGTTAATTCTAATAAAAAGTAAAAATCAGATTTTCCTTTAATAGAATTTAAAATTAAATAATCTGTCGACAATCACCGAAACCTAAAATTCCTTTACAGCTTTATTATCGCTGAACCGGACAATCCTTCCTGCTCTTCCTGATGTAATAGTCAAATTATTAAAATAATATATACCTTAACTATATGTTATAGCTAATTCAAAATATTCATGCTTATTTAATTTTGAAATATTTTTATTCTGCATAGACAGTCTACATAAACTGCTGTTCACGATGCATTAATTGATATAAACTTAAATTTATGAATTTAATCAAATTATAACCAGATCGATGTATTACTCTGAAAACTTTTATTAGAATTTGTTAAGAAATTTTAGAAAGCGATTTTCTCATATTTTTCAAAATATTGACTTCAATCAATATTTAATATTAAAGTTAAATTTATTAATAAATATCCTAAACTAGCATGAAATTAATAAAAAAAAAAAAAAAAAAATTAAATTCAAGTAAGGATCTTATAAAAATAGATCGTTATACTATTATTGCTTAATATTAATTTAACGTAAGATATAAAAATTAAAGTTAAGCTAAGTATACGTACATTTACAATTACTTTGATAATTCAATACAAATTTAATTCAACAGATTTCTGTTTATTAAAAAAGTCAATATTCTACATTAATTCACAATTATTTATACACTTCCTCGTAATAATTTACTCGATAAAAGCAAGGAATGTTAATTTTCTTTAAATTTTATAAACAAATTAATATTTGTTAAATAAAAATGAAAAGCAATCACAACACCCAATACTCGTCCATGAAAACGCAGACATTGCGATAACCTTAAGACGAGAAATATAAATGAAAGTCGATAAAAATAACTAATCCAACCACGAAGACATATCATATAGTATACTATAAAATGAATTTTAAAATGAAATATCACTTACAATTTGATTAAGGTGAAAACATGGAAACATGTACCTATAATAACATAAACATGAATTTCTATAGCGATCCAGTAGAATAGAAAAAAAATTTTTTTTTTTTATTTACATGTGTTATTTACATTTATTAATATAATAGAAGGGAAAATGCAAATGTTCTTTCTGTCCAGTACTGATGAGAATGAATCTATATTAGTAAGGAATAATAAATATGATATAAAGAATAAATAATTATATACGAAAAAACTTTATTGCAATTGCACTGAAAATATTATAATAATACGTAAAGTTGATTAAAAATATATACAGTTAATTAAAAACAAACAAACATATCAATACAGAATAAGTACTGATTATATATTATTATATATTATATATTATATATTATACAAGTAAACTTGCTATATAACAAATTATATACATATACAAATCTAAAAAGATATTCGCGCGCGCGCGCGCACACACACACACACACACA
>NW_011948414.1:6437043-6460786 GCF_000503995.2 Ceratosolen solmsi marchali
TATCTCGGGTGTTCATACAATATACATATATATGTGTGTGTGTGTGTGTGCGCGTGCGTGCGTGAGTGTGTGTGTGTGCGCGTGCGTGTAATAATATACTGTGTGCATTCAATTTTCTAAATCTACTTCCTTGTTAATTCTCGTATTTCTGAAATATTTCTGAAAGCATAAAAAAAATTATCATAAATGTCGGAAAAATTAGATAAAACGTAATTTGAATCTGTCATTATGTAAACCCTTACGAGGTATAGAATGTCGTTTCACCATAAATAAACATATGTATTACGATGAAGAACATTTCACATCATATATCGCTAATTTAATTGTCTATTTGACATTTATCAAAAATTTTACATAAGAAATATAATAATTATTATATAATAATGCAACTATTCACACTTATCGATATATATATATATATATATATATATATATATATATAATTAAATATATAAAGTTAATGTTGTACGTTAAAGAATTAATATCTCATATTTTCCCCATGACTTTTCGACTTTTAAATTGCACGTCCACGATTGAAAAGCAATCGAATACAAACTATTTGCCCTTTAAAAAGAAATTTTCAATTATTGTCATGCACCTGTGAAAGACTTAAAAATGAAAGTAAACAAACATATCAATATATAATATATATTATATATTATAATAATAAGAATATAATTAAAGCACAAAAGAAATTTGAAATCTTCTTGCAGGCTTTCAAAAACAATCACGACGATTAATATAATGAATTTTATTTAAGGCTTTTCCAATGGCTACGTTTTATAAATGTACTTGGCTATTATTTTCATCAAATTTCTTTTTCATTTTTATTTTGACACAGAAATTGGCTGTTATTAATTATAACTGACTATTTATTTATAGTCGTGCAATATTTTTATTATTGTTTTTAAATATTATCACCGAAATGATTGACTTTGATTAAATAATTGAAAGAACAAGTGTAAATGTTTCGTTAATCGAAAATCTAATGTTATAATAGCAAAATTATTGATAAAAATCGTCAAAAAAGTTATATAGCCCAAGTCTGTTTCTTGTGCTTTAGTAATGTTAAAACATATACATCACTTTTACTATGTGTATTATATTGTATAATTACACCTGCAGTAGCAAAATCGATATAGTAAAACATTCGAAGAATTCACGCTAATGATTTTGTTACAACAGAATTACAAAACACGAAATATTTAAAAATTATATTAATAAAATAACAATAAACGATTCTATTTAAGATGAAAACTCTTTATGTGTGATAATTGTGTACATATCATTCGCAGATAAGGTTAATGATAACGTGATTATTAAGCGATTCATGGCGTATAAAAATATTTATTAAATGAAACTGAAATTCCCAATCAATTAACCCTTCTATGTGTGTCTATATCACGTAAATTATACACACACGCAGTCCGAGTGTATGCCCGTGAGTGTATAATGCAGATAAAAAATTATATTAAAAAGAAGAAAAAAAAATGTATTATGTATTTTTGCTGTTATTCTTTTTTATTAAATCACCGATTATAACAATCCTATCCAAATTATTTATACCACTAATTTATCCTCATACTACTATTGTCTAACACTTTTCTTTTATATTTTTTTTTTAGAAATTACATGTTATTATTTAAAAATATGAAGACACCATAATCTTATATAATAACAACAAACATATTCCGCCCACTAAAAAGTAAAAGTTTTCTCAAGTATTTTTATAACTAAACAATTGTAACTGATAAATAGGAAGTTTTTTTTTCTTTTTATCTTTTTTTCTTTTTTAGAAAACATACAAATATAATACTGTAAAAACAAAATGTAATATCCTTTTCGCTAGCATAAATAATATGAGCTCTTACATTTCTTGTACATAAAATCAAGTAAATTTTACTTCAACGGAATTGAAGAAATTCAAGGCATGAATAATATTTATGAATATTCTTTCATCTATATAATATAATACCAAGACTTTATTAGATAACCATTGTATTCTATTCCATTGTAATCATTGAATATTTTTATTTCATAATCTTTCATATATATTTCAGATATATTTTCAACATTTATATTCAAATAAATTTCCAAAAAATTTTATCAAATATTTTATCTGATAAATGAAAATTGTTATGTATACATGGTTGAAGGTATTAGACGATAAATGACAATTTTGTATATAATAAACAAAAATTATATCTAATATAATGATATTTTCTATATAACTTTAATATTTCACAATAGAATGCAAATATTTCATGATAAAAATGGCTATCTTGAAAATAAATGTACTATGATAAGAGTATTATTTTGATAAATATTTTTTAGCCGAAACACGTAATTACTACTACGATATTCATATAATATTGATAGAATCCAGGGAAAACATCATCAACGCGCCTGGTATTTCCTAGTAAAGATATTCCTAGTTGGTACACCACATTCAATGAAATATATATATATATATATATATATATATATATAGCATAAAGAATGAATTATGAAACTAGACATTAATCAGAGCTTAAAAATAATAATTCAATAATATAAACTGAAAACAAATTTATTAAATTACGACGCCAGTAGCATATTAATTACTGTCACGATCTCAAGATAAATCAGAAAACAATGGGATCGACCGATTATTTTTACAAATTTCTTACATTTTATAATAGTAAGTTAGACATATATGTCTACAAAAAATTATAGCATAAACGTGTCTACATATAAAGCAATGACATTAAAAAAAATATTGCAATTGAATAATAGTATTATCATCATTATCTGCAATTTCTTAAAACAAATTCAAATTAAAAGTTACGTCTGAATAATTGCTATATTGTTCTATTGTTACATTATATAAGCTAATTCAAACTATAGTAACATTGCATAACAATTAATTTTATAATCTATTTTTTAATTTAAAATTAATTAAAGCAGAATTTAGGATAATTACATAGAATAAATAAATATATTTATATTTATAATTCGAAATTATTGTCAAGGGAATGTATTCTATAATTTTGGCCAAAGATCAGATCAGACATAAGATGTCGATAGATTTCATCCTTAGTGAGTATAAAGTGACTGTTCACTTCTTAATGATAAATAATACATTAATGATTCATTGCATAAATAAATTGTAATTAAAATATTTACAATTGTAATTTAGAAGAATGTTTGGGAATTTAGTATTGTAAATAGTTATATGTATTATTATATATAGTAATATTATATTATATTATATTATATTATATGTTGTAATCTTAATATATTATAGTAATGTCAAATTTTTTATCAGATTCATTATTATATTTATTTCACTTTACCAGTAATTTAAAATATTTTGAAATTCTAATTTTCATACGAAAAAAATGTTTTAATATAAATGTTTGATTTACTATTTTTGAATTAATAAAGCACGCTAGAAGCTACCAAATATTGTAAAATGAAACTCGGAACGATTAAGTGGATAATAAATGATATTTATTAAATGCATGGAATACTGATGTCAGTTTACGTTAGCTGACGTGTCATACTTTAACCGAGATAACCTCGAAAATTATAAAAATCAAAGTGTACATATTGATTATTTAAATTGTGTATTATAGGACAATTTTGAGAAAGATGACTGAAAATAACTTTATTCCTCCAAAATCACCAAAGGATCTTTGTTTTAATGAATTAGATTTTACACAGGTGATAAATTACAAATAACTTTTCTAATCTATTCAATAATTGTACGTACTAATATTACTTTTTTATATATGAAATTTATGCTGTATTTTATTAATTACAGAAATTATTTGACGCTGACAAATTTCTGCAAGAACACAGAAAAAATGTTAGTCTGGAAAAAATGAGAGACGATCTTGGTATTTATTTAAAAATACTTAGATCGGCTATGATAGAACTTATAAATAAAGATTATGCCGATTTTGTTACTCTTTCTAGTAATTTAATTGGATTAGATAAAGCTATTAACAACTTAGAAACTCCTTTAGGTCAACTAAAGGAAGAAATCATGGTTGGTCTTATTAAATTTTTATTTTCATATAGAAAACTGTGTTATAATACTATTAAAATATTTTAAGATTAATTTAAATTAATAATATTAATTTATAGCAAATTAGACAATGCTTAGACGATACAATATTAGAAATGACAAATAACTTGGATAAACATAAAGAAATCAGAGAGAGAAAGCAATGTGTAAATAGTTTAATTAAATATCATAAATCAATATCAAAACTGTCCAATATTCTTACATTATGCGATACACCCGAGAATGTTATAAAACCAGATGTTTTGGAACGTGCTGCAACAGAATTCAATCAATTGAAATTTCATACAAACCGATGTCAATCTGAGCTTACAACTGAACAAATTAATGTACGTGTTTAAGAATATAATATTATATAATGGAGAATTTTAAGTTTATACAGAATTGTGATTATATTTTTATTATTTGAACTATTTTCTATTCCATGTAGGAAATTAATGGATTAGATAAACGTCTTAAAACTCACTTGGACACGCTGCTTGTCACCTATGTCACTCAAAAGCAATCAGCATCATTAATTCGTTGTTTGAGAATTTATGTAAGTCTTGATAAAATAACGGATGCCGAAGAGATAATAAGGAAAAAAATTATCGTACCTGCTGTTGAAAATATCATTAGTGAATATAGTTTTCAAAATGATCCTCTAGGATTGAATGGAACTTATAAAAAATTAGAACAAATATTGGATAGTACATTAAGTGAGCTTCTAGAAATAACACAAAAAACAAATAGGTAATTTAGATTTGAAATAGCTTCATAAAATTAAGTAATATAGCCATTTAAATTTAAAAATAACATATTTATTTAGAATATCAGTAAATGGCTTTAACTTCTTAGTAAATAGTTATTGGCCCGAAGTTGAACAGAGAATAGAAGATTATTTACCAATTATATTTGCACCAGGAAATCCAGAATTATTTCACAAAGTGAGTTAATTGTTTTTCAAACATATTGACCTTTGGAAACATAATTCATTAAGCTGTATAAAATAATTGATTCGAATATTGATTAGTTCAAATTTTTAAATAAATATGCATGGTACGAATTTTCAGCAATATATGGAATCTTTGCACTTTCTTCTAACCCTAGAGAAAAAATGTGATACAATAGAGTCCATAAATCAACTAAAAAATCATCCTCAATATGAGCGATTTTTAAAAAAATGGAATTTACCAGTATACTTCCAAATACGATTTCAAGAAATAGCAGGAACCGTTGAAAGTATTCTTTCTGCAAATATTACGTCAGCCTCCATTCGAAACAATACTAATTCAATCAGTGCCGACAGTTTTACTTTACATGGAACGTGTATCCTCTGGGACTGTATCCAAAGGATTTGGGCAAAAGAGGTTTATCTCCCTCAACTTCTTCATAGGTACGAATAATTTTAATACATTTTTTCATAAATTTAGATATTGTGGTGTTACAGTCCATCTTTTTTTAAAATTTGTTTATAATATTTCATGCATAATCGTTAATTAATATTGAATAATTAAATTTTAGATTTTGGAAACTGTGCCTTCAATTATGTTCTAGATATCAAAAATGGTGTCGATCTTCGTTAAAACAGGTATGGATTCTAATATTGCTAAACTATTAATATTGAAATAAATTGTTCGTTGGTTGTTATTTATATCACAGGCCTGGCCTGTTGTAAAAGTAAATGAGACCAGTCATAATTCAGGACCAGAAAATTCAGAAAGACTTGAATTTCTGGTTGGATTATATACAGATACAGAGAAAATATCTGCAAAAATATCTCACTATACAGAGTTTGTTGATAAAGTCGAAAACTTAAGTCCTAGTATAATTAATTTATTACATGGTAAGTACATTCGTTAAAAATAAATAATTTAATCGAGGAAAACTTTTATGTATAAAGATTTGGTAAAATAAATGGAGCTTTTTTTTTTTTTTTATTAATAATAAAACAAACATGTGTCTCGAAAATTTGTAAAAAGTCGTAATTTTGCAAACACAATTTGAAGGGTAATTTATATTATATATATTATTTTCCAAAATTTCTATTAAAATTCTATAGTAACTGATGAAAAATTAGAAAAATTATATAAAATTATATAGCTCATGGTTAAAAATTACATAGTATGAAATTTCTAAGTATAATTTTTAAGTTATAATTGTTTATCATAATTAATTTTACCATTTTTATTTTACATTCAAAGAATTAATTAAAAAGTTTATGCTCAATCATTTAATGTACATATTTTTCTTATGTTGATATGAAAAATCATTACACGCATCAACTACATATTAAATAATGACTAATTTATAGATTGCATGAAAGAAACAATAAAAGATTTCGAAGACTGTTTACCCCTCATTACGCAGGAAATAGTTAACGAACTTCTTCGATATAGTATGACACATTTACGACAAATTAGTGACATTCCAAGACTTTTTAGACGAACAAATAGAGAAGTTCCAACGAAGCCCTGCGCCTACGTTAAAAGAGCTTTGGATTTCCTGATCACCTTTCGTGAGAATTATAAAAATATCATAAAACAAACTATTCATCACTGGCTCGTATTGACATTAACAACCTTGACTCAGCAGTAAGTCTCGAAAATTAAATTGAAAAAACATATGTAAAATACTTTAACTTAAAATTAACAGTATTGAGTATGGGTTATAAGTTTATTAAAATTTAATTATTTGAATTGTAATCTAACAATGTCACAGAGGATGATATAAATTATCCATAATTTCTATTAAATTTATTTGCGGATTTTTAAGAAATTCCCATATTCATTTTGTAATTGTCTAACGAAAAAAGAAAAAAAATTAATAAATGACATCGAAACTTCCAAATGTAATTTGGAAAATTCGAAAAAACGTTCGAAAATACAAACTCATTCCATCCATAAAGGTTCAAAAATTTTCATATAAAAATGAAAATTTCATTTCAAATAAGTTATACTCAAAATTTTTCCATCTTATAGAATAACATATCATTTATAGACTTCTGCAATGTTATATTCCAATACTTATACATAAAGACTATATTACTTATTGCAAAACTTTATAAAATAAATTTTCATAATGTTCAGCTATCTTACATCTACAATAAATTTTCTTTTTTACTTTACGCTATGAAATATTGAGAAAATGTACAATATATGTTAAGCAATGTATCAAATAACATTGATTATTTTGAAACAGATACATGTCATTAGTCATAGATGTATTAACATCGGTACAAAAAACGGAAGAAAGCTTAAGGAGATTAAAGAAAATTAGAGACAAAACAGCTGGAGTTTTGACTTCTGAAAATCAAGGAATAAGTGACGATGAAAAAATTCACATTCAATTATTTATCGATGTTACGAGTTACATACAAATGGTAATTATAAATAATATATCATAATCATTAATACATCATTGTATCGTGAAAATATATTTTTCGAATTATTTTAGATTAAAGAATTAGACGTAGAAGAAGATAATATAGAAAACTTGAAAAAATTGTTAGAAGTCGTAGAAAGTGCTACAAAAAATAAAGTTGACCTGAAATAATGTATAGTGAAATTAATTTGTAAAGAAAAAATGATACGCCTTTCGTAACCAAATAATTGTAAAGGTTCGTATATTTAAAAGATGAATAGTTCAAATAGATTTTCTTTTTCTATTTTATAATAATAAATAATAAAGCAATATTACGATCTAAAGAATAAAATTCAGACTAAATTAACTAAGCATTATTATATTAGATTATTTTATTTTAGATTTATTTTTTCAAAACGAAATTCAAAATTTAAACAACTATTATGTTAAAAATCTCTGACGTTGCGATATAAATAAATTACACTTGGTTGAGCTTAACTTAATAAACCAATGGGGTAGCATGCAAATATATATATATATATGGGAGCTGAAACCAAAAACAAAAACTTGTAAGCATATCTCTAATTTCAGTTTTTTTTTTTTTTTTTTTTTTTTTGCAGCGTTTAGTATGATAAAAAAAAGTGTAGCTATATTATCGTATGAAAATCGTAAATGAAAATAAAGTGTTTGCCAAGGGAAAGGTCATACATTGGTTCGATAAACGAGACCAACAATTTTAAAAGAAATAAAAGAATATGAATACGAATGACACATTAGAGAAACCCTAAATCATCGCATTTACTGCACGCGCTTCTCTACATCGTCACACGTACATACTCAGTTTATTTCGTTCATCCTTTATAACAAGATTAGGAAGTCCCTCGAGTAATCACTTCGTCGTTACTAAGCAGTGCTGGTCCATATAAAGAATCCCGATAAACTCGTGCAGAGCGCAGTCGCTGCTTAGCTTTCGAGTACCACTGTGCTTGCAGGCACACGACAGGCACACTCCGACTTGTGGAAAAAGCTTGCTCACAATGGTGGTGAACTTTAAAGTATTTAAAAAATGCTCACCAAACAGCAAGATTGCCGTATACCTCGGCAAACGTGACTTCATTGATTATCTATCAGGCATCGAGCCCGTCGACGGTGTTGTTCTTCTCGATCCAGAATATGTCGCCACCCAGCGGAAGATTTGGATACAGCTGGTCTGCACTTTTCGTTATGGCCGCGAGCAAGACGAGGTAATGGGTCTCAACTTCCAGAAGGAGCTGTACCTCGTCTCCGAGCAGCTCTATCCCAATGTGAAGAAAATGGAGCATAATCTTACGAAACTACAGGAACGTCTGCTAAAAAAATTGGGCCCAAATGCCGTTCCGTTTACGCTCGAGTTTGTTCAAACTGCGCCATCTAGTGTAACATTGCAACCCGGGGAGGACGAAATTGGAGAACCCTGCGGAGTAAGCTACATTGTGAAAGTTTACGCAGGTGAAACCGAGAATGACGTTACCCACAAGCGCAGCACCGTCAACATGGGCATTCGCAAAGTCCAATACGCCCCTACAAAACAGGGCAGACAGCCGTGCACCGTCGTACGCAAGGATTTCTTGCTCAGCCCTGGGGAACTCGAGCTCGAGGTCACTCTCGATAAACAGCTCTACCATCACGGTGAAAGGATTGCCGTGAGCATCTGCGTGAGAAACAACAGTAACAAAATAGTGAAAAAAATGAAAGCCCTGGTGCAGCAAGGGATTGACGTCGTCGTCTTCCAGAATGGTCAGTTCCGTGCCGTGATCGACTCCGTGGAAACTCAAGATGGATGTCCAATTAATCCGGGCTCGAATCTTCAGAAGGTCTTGTATCTCAAGCCCCAGTTGGAAAATAATAAGGAACGCAGAGGTATTGCTTTGGATGGGCAATTGAAAGGCGATAATAGTGAATTGGCATCCAGCACTCTCATAACTTCGCCGGACGTAAGAGATAACTTTGGTATAGTCGTATCCTATGCTGTTAAAGTTAAGCTGTATTTGGGAGCATTGGGAGGCGAATTATCAGCCGAGTTGCCATTCATACTCATGCGTCCAAAGCCAAGTGACAGATTTAAATTAATTACCGAAGATAGCGTAGCTATCGAAGACATCCCGCTAATGAATGAGAAGGAAAAGCAAATTATTAGTTGAATTTACTTTAAGTATTAGGATTGATTGAGATGCGAGTATAAAAAATAATTGTAGTAAATTGCGATTCTATTTTATTGATACTCTTCTTTAGAAGTTACAAAACTGTATTTCGATACAATTTTCTTTCACTTATATTTCACTTATCAATTACTTTCAAGAAAAAATAACTAAAAATTACGAATTCCTTTTTCAACGAACTTACACATCTTCTATTGTTTAGGAATTATGAAACCGTACTGCAATCATATATATTATTTTATTATTTATAGAGAAAGATCATAATTATATTAAGAGACTAAATTGTTGTATTTTAATATTCTAATTGTATAATATCTATCTACTTCAATAATTGTTCGAAAGCTTAACAAATTAAAGACATCAAAGATATTAAAAAGTCTAATATTGTATTTATAATATAATACACAAGTTGAGTAAAGTAGTTTTTGTAATTAATCATTGTCGGTAGAGTATTCATTGGCTTTCGTGTTAATTAAACAATAAATATTTACAATTATTTTGTAACTTTGACAACAGCATTTCTAATTAATCATTTTTATAATTAAAAACTTTCAAATTCCTTTTATTTTGATAATCAGCGCATTTTTCAATTTTTGGACTTTCCTACATAATTACCGACCGTATTTATATGCTTATAGTATTATTTTACGTTTAATCAATATAATTAAGTATCCTAAATAAACAAACATAAGCTATTTAAAAATAAAAATAAAAAAATTAAAAAAAAACAACAACAAAAACATTAAAATAGATATTGAAATATATTTATAGAACTTTAATAATAATAAAATTACATTATTTTTGTTATACATACAGCAAGTATATTATTCACAAGATCATTATAAGATCATACATTTGTAAATCTGAAAATAAATTCAACAAAAAATTAAAAAGTATTCCACATATAATGAAATTGATTTACAATTAACATTCATTATTATTTATTGTAAGATAAAAAATTTATTATGTAATGATATATCTTGTATATTCTAATACTTTGTTCAGCATTTTAAACTAAAGTATATGTGATATTTAATTGATCATATGATCTACGTGAACATTGAATATTATTTTAAATACGATGTGAAATATACAAATTGTAAAATATTATATGAAGATATTATATACAATGTAAAATAAATTCGAATTCAAGAAACAGACGTTGTTCATTTTGTATATTTAAAATTTAATGTGGGAGGGGGCGGGCTGGAGGTGTCGGCGTGGATGGGTATATGCGTGGATGCGTACGTACGTGCATGCGTGCGTGAAGATTTGTAACAAAAAAAAACCATTTAATATTAAATAAAAAAAAATACGTTAGAAAATTAATATTAATAAAGCTATATATTTTCTAATAATATAATTATTGTTATACCTTATGATAATAACTGTTTATTTAAATATGTTGTAAAACGAGAAAAAATTAGACTTGCTTAATAAAATTTTTATTGCTGAAATATATTTCGGCAGGCTTGAATCAATTTAAATTAATTTACTAATTTTTACGATTATTTATGTTAATTTCGTATATATTTAAATAAACTCCTTAAAAGATATCAAGAAATACAAATTTTAATAAAATAAGTGAACTAAGGATAAGCTATTGTAAATTGCACAATATTTGTATTATTTGTCAAAAAATTAATAGTAATAGAATCTTATAATAAATAGAACGAATCATTCCCAATAATTTATGATATTAACTAAATGAATAAGTATGTTTTATTTTATAGTTATGTAAAAAAATAATATGAATCAGTATTTATTTTTTTTAGTTTCGGTAGAATTTAGAATTTCTATAATAATCATGAATTTACAAATGTAATTATATTATGTATATAAATTTATTATTATTATAAAAATTATACAGGAAATGTAATTTAGATAAATATAGAATTTCTAAATATTACAACATCATAATACAAAATTGTCTTAAAAGTAATGCAATAATCACAAAGGGTATTATTATTATTACAATAAATATTTGTATTAAAATTGTTAAAAAAATATAAAGAATATCGTCATAATAAGAAATTGATTCAAAATGGATAAAAAAATAAGAAATTATATATAACGTCGTTAGAATTGACAAATATTTACATAATATCATAAAATGCATGTAAAATACACACATATTGTTTTAATATCTAGAAAAATTAATTTCATAATAAGTGTATCAAAATTACAATTATTTGAATACAGATGAATAGTGTTTTAAAAATATATTATGATTTCAATATGCAATACGAAATTGATTATATGGATTATATAAATAATTATGTTTTTACCTATAATAAATTGTATGAAATAAAAATTTTTATTACGCAGTGCCGTACAATAAATCGAAAGAAAATTTTGCAACTGATCGTTGAAAAAATTCTGTAGTCAACGAGATTTTATGTTTGTTTAAATTGAAAATAGTTAAATACGATGATTGCAGTTTTTTTCGAAGTATTAAACGTATTGAAATTGAATACATTTTTAGAAAAAAATTCTTGCCCTACCTTGATTAAACTTAAATATTTTTTATTTCTTAATGAATGTGTCCTATGATTATGTTATGTAATTAATTATTAAAGTGAAATTTTGAAAAGAAGACATTTTAATATCACGTAAGAAATTACATTTTAGCATGTTATCTCTAACCAATATACACGCATGTATATACATTTTAAAAAGGCATATATAACATGTATTTTACACTAAAAATATTCTTTAAGTTTTTTTTTTCTGACTATTTGATATAATTTTTAGTGTAATATAAATTTAGTTGGAAAAATACATTAATCGTTTCTTTAATATTATTTCAACTAATATTGCACAAAATTTTTATCCTGCTATTTAAAAGAAAATCTTTAAAGCGTACTACTAATGTTAGTAAATTAAACCCAAATTGTTTAAATGATTTTAAACGTAATACCTGATAACGGTTTTACTATTTTAGATAAGCTTTTAATCCATTCGCATTCAAATAGTTTGCAGATAAGGATTAAATGAAACCTCAATTAAAAATTTATCTTTATAGTACTCAACGTTACTTCGTTGGATTTTCATTCATCCCAATTACTATGAAGGTCAATGTAAGATTTCCATATTATTTGGAATTTCTAATATTGTGTTGAGCTTGAATTATATTGAATTATTATTATGCCATTCTGCGGCTACGGTACTACAATTACTCTACTTCATTATATTTTTAAGCCGCTTTATAATATAACATTTCAAGGCTTCCTGTAAGTCAAAATCATCTGTAAAAAGATACAAAAATTCAAAAGTTAGAGAACACAAGCGCCGCCAAGTATTTGTCCTTGACCGAATGCTTAATACTACACTATAATTTGAAGTTATCGAATAACTCACAACACAGTCTGACTTTGCTTTCTAAGTCTTCACAACCGCAAAGAAATGTTATTAGTAAAGTACTACATTTTCCGGATCACTAACTATATCTACTTCGTTTTCTTCTTTTTTTTTTTTTTTTTTTTTTTTTTTTTTTTTTTTTTTTTTTTTTTGTTTACGTCAATTATTTTTAAAACTGCTTTTTCCTAACAAAGCAAACTTTAGAATTTGTCTAAACTTTAGAAATTAATATAAAATGTTAAATGTTTATTAATTCACATGAAATTAATTGTACATAATTTACAAATATAATAAATAATTAAATAAATAGCTTTCATTGTCGATAAGGTATTCAATTGTTAATGAGCAGAATGTATTATTTAAAGACACTTTAGGTACGTCTACGAACATTTGACAAGTCAATAAAAATAAGAAACGTAATGCTTCTTTTATATGGGGGAATAATTAACAAAAAAAATAAAAATTTTTTTTACTAAAAATTATGAATACTTAAAAAAAGAAAAAAGAGGAATAATAAAATTCCAATCGCGTTAATGAAATTTTAAAGATAATCTTTTACCTGCAACTTAAGTTATGTATTTTGTCAAAGTAATTTCCTTTAGATTTAAAAAAAAAGAATGAAAAAGACTCTATGAGAAAAGAAAAGAATAAAAATTATATTAAATTATAAATTCTTTATAAAAAACTTATATATTGTATGTAATTTAGTGTGCGATCTATATACTATAAAGTAAGATAATTTAAATTACAGATTTTACGAAAATTATTTTTTCAATATATAAATTCTTATCAAGTCGTTTTTTTTTAAAATTTTACATGCAATTATAAACAATTTTCTAATAATCTTGCGTAGGCGCCTGTGCGTTTATATACATTTTTATTTATATGCCTGCCTGCCTCTGTGTGTGTGTGTGTGTGTGTGTGTGTGTGTGTGTGTGTGTGTGTGTGTGTGTGTGTCTGCTTATTCTCTAGTATTTTAACCCTAAAATATCACTAGTCTAAGTGCCTGTATAATATCAATCATTATACTATAAATAAATTTTCAATTATTAGCAACATTATTTCTGAAATAACAATTCAGTTGAACAACCGTTTCTTTCTTTGGAAATTATTTATTTCCTTGATATACATTATTTTTATAAATATTAAAATATATTTCTGCTGAATATACTCTAACTACAAGACTACACTCGCCTCTTTATTTTTAGGAGTTTCCCGGCAGCGTAAACAAAATTCTTAAGAAAACTGTTACATAAATGACAGTTTTATTTTAAAAATATATTATTTAATTCTGTTTATGCAGTAAATCATGCAAGTCATTATATATATTTTAGTCGAAGTGTTTATATGCATAATATTGTATAAAATTTCACTATACATAATATAAATGACTGACGCACTTTATTTATGAGAATTGCAGAAGTTGTTTGCTCGCATCAAATATAAGAGGAAATACGTTACAGTTACAAACATAAAAATACATATTAAAAATAAAATGAATATTAGTATAAATACTACACAATTTACATTGAGTGCATGTTTTAAAAGACAATGTATAAAGTCAACAGACTTTACAGAGAATAGGACGAAGACTGTAGAATGTAGGAAGGAGAATGTTGCGTGGATTTTAAAATCAAACCATAAATAAATTTAATCAAATTTGCAATGAACCGAAAACAATAACGTCTCTCTGATTATTTAAAAGCACTAATGTCAAATAAATAAACTTGAATAATTATGCTCAAATAATTACGAGACAGGTATAATTATTAAAAGAAGGGAAATACAATCTGCCATTAGTCATTATAGAATATAGATAGAATAAAGAATAAATTGGTATGCAGTTGGCCTAATACAATACAAAAACTTGAAATCCGTTGATTCAAATTATCTTCGCGTTAATCGCTCTCTATTCTCCCAAACTTTAATTCCACGAGAAATTATAATTCCTCGCCGCCAGCTAGTTCACGAAGATTCGATATGCGATATCATTTAAGTTTCATCCCCAAATGGAGAGGAGGATCGTGCATTCTGAAAATCTCGGTACCGTGAATTCATAAAACGGTTGAACTAGACGACAACCGTTCGACAAATCGATAAATATTTGCAAAGTAAGTTAAGAATACACGATTTCCAGAGCCGCAACTGGCAGCAGATACCTAATGCATACAACAATGGCCAACAATCTATAGCTGAGCAAACACCTGAGGCTCGAATTTAAAACTTTAAGTTTTATTCACTCGGGATTTCACTAGCATTCCACTTTAATGATCATACCCTCGATTCATGTATCAAACTATATCCGCCTCTCCACCCCCACGTGGACGGAGCCGCGAGGGCGATCACTCCAGCGGAGTGAGCACCTCCGGTATTTCGAGCCTCTCTCTCTCTCGCTCTCTCTCACACACACACACGCGCGCGCGCGCGCGCGCGCAATCTCTCTCTCTCTCTCTCTCTCTCTCTCTCTATCTCTTTCTCTCTTTCTCTTTATCTCCACCTCACGTTCGTTGGTAGTGCGCGCGCTGCCGAACTCCCCGGACGTGGTGCGATCGCCCGAGGGAGAGGGAAGCAGTCGTCCGGAGCTCCTGAGACCGCCGGCCTTCTCAGTCACGCTCGACACGCCGCCGTGGGAGGATCGCGCGCGCGCGTTTATACACGCAGACCGTAGACAAGACAAGCTAAAGGGTAAAGAGAAAAGGGAGACGTTTCGCAAGCGTAAAGAGGGCGGCGCGGGCAGGGGAGGGGTGCAATCGGCAAGATATGAGAAAAGAAGTAAACGCGCGCGCCCGGGCTGCCGTTCTTCTTTTTTCGCATCTCGCCAGCATCGCTCACCGGCTGCGCGTTCCTCTGCGATTTTCACTTTCTGCGCGCTCGCGTGTGTCCTGATGCCTGCCTATCTATTCGTATACATGACACGTGCGCGTGCGCGTGCGCGCGTGCACCCGCCGGCCCATCCATGTATACTACGTATAAGTGATCTTGTTTTCCTCGGTGTGTGCCTCAGAGCGATGCCAATCCCTTTCCCTCTCGCGCGAAATTGAGACGCCGACGTCGCGACCGAGGGGCAGCGGCATCCGCCACCCTCGTGACGCCTTCCTTCCTCCTTCTCCTCCACCGTATTCTCCGCCTCCCCCCCTCCCCTCCCCCTCATCATTACTCTCCGCCGCACATGCACCTTTTCACTTTTTGTTTTTCCGTGCCACTGCCTCCTCTGCCCTTCGCGGCGCCTCGTCCTTGACGAGCAAGACTGAATTTTTACGAGCCAAGTGAGGAGCGAGCAGCGAGTGGTCTCGGTGCCGGGACTTTTATATTTATTCAGCGCTCCACTTTGTGTACGCGTAGCACAAGGATTGGGCCACTCGTGCGAGGTTTTTTAAATTCGCTTCCTTACGCTTCCTTACGCTTATTTACCGGCGATGATGGAACGGGAGAAATGCGCCACCGACCGCCTCCACAGCGAGCAGCGTAAGGAACGCTCCCTCGACGATGAGCTGCCGAATAAATTCTTTATTTATGTTTTTATTGCTGCATTTGCCGCCGCGAGGAAAGAAAATCACGATTAGTTACTTGTTTCACGCGGGGGAGTAACGATATTAGCTGGCGATATTAACGCGAGAGTGGGCGATAAAGGGCGCTAAAAAGACCCGTGAGATATCGAGAATTTAAAGTGTTCGGCGCTGATTATAATTCGGTATTCTTGTCAAGCGGCTTCCCATCGTCCGCTCGGACGCTCACGATTCACGCGATCTCAAAACCTCCTCCATTTGCTTTTTCGCGTATATGTACCCCTCGGTCGACCCGCGCCCTCCGCCAATCTCCAGCCCGACCATCCCGTAAAAGCGTGCAGAATTTATGTATTAAGAGGCGCAGGAAAAAAAAAGAAAGAAAGAAAAAAAACGCGCGGCCGGTATTAAAACGCATATTCCTATACGCACGAGTTTCGTGCTTGTACAGTATATGCAATATATTTTTGCCAGTGGTGTTTAGATCCGGCGATATATTGTAGTCCTTTGCCAGACTCGTTCACACACACACACACACACACACACACACACACACACACACACACACACGAACACACCCACACCCACACCCACACGCGCGCGCGCGCGCGCACACACACACACACACACATCCACGCACATCCACGCACGCACACGCACGCACACGCACGCACCAAAAATAAGACGAGAAGGAGAAGAAGAAGGAGAGGAGAGGAGAAGAGAAGAAAAGGCAAAGGCATAAGAGGACGATACTGCTAAGACAGAGACCCCCGGAACGCATTTTCGAGAAGGAGCGAAGCGAGACTTATTCTTCCTTTTAGCGTGAGTACCTGCCTACGAATATCCGATGCGCAAAGTAATGCGCGTACTCGTGTAAATTCTCCCACCTACATGTGTATGTGTATTATGAGCAAGTTTGACTGTCTTGAAAATCTTAAAAATTGCGAATTCGCAATCCGCCGATTAATTGGCTTTATAAATATCTGCAACATTCGTATTACGGTAAGTGGCAGTAGAGTGTGCCCAGTCAATACAATGTATGCCCAGTGGATCGAAACTAATGGGTAGAAGATTTAAAAGTAGCATAGTAGAACAGAATCTTACGGAATACTCGAGACTATGAATGAAAGTTCAAATTTTATAGTTTAGGCCGACAGAGCGCTCATGTATTATCGCTTATAGTAGTAGTTCTTGATGATGAATCCAGCTAATGAATCTTAGTAGGAGCTAATACAATTTAGCATATTGCAAAAGTATTTGTGACAAACCGTTAAAATACATTAACAATTGATCGCTCTTAGTCATACGATTATATTTATGATCATGATAAACTAAGATAAAAGAAAATTGGACATTCCGGCATTACACTTACTTATGTTGTAATTTATAATGATATCTTATAAAGTCGTGAGAAATAAAAATTTAAATTTTCAACATTACTTAGCTCTTGAAAGATATCTCGTCTGGTTTAACATAGACAAGTAACGTAAGTCTTTAAATGCCTACAAGACGTAAGCGTAATCCTTAAGACATCTTGATTAATATTGTGCCTGTATGGACTAATTAATTGTTCAATAACTTTGATACAATTCTAATAAAATTTGACTGCTTTTGTTCCGATTATGTTAATGCTATATGTTGAAATTTCATATTTAATCATAGAAATAATGTCACAATTACATTAATAAATTAATCGTTATTTAAAAATAATATGGAGAAAATAATAATTAGAAAATGACGATAATTCATATAAGATTAAGTAATATATATATATATATATATATATATATATATATACACACAGAAAAACAATAGTATATGTTTTATAGAGTGAAATAATTAATAAATAATTAGAAAAATTTCAATATCCGACGATTATTATGCCGTAGATTGAAATTTTATATAAATACGCGCTATTGTAATGTCATGGTTTTTACATTAAAAGAGAGAATTATAATTAGAATTTTTAATAATGCTATTGTATTACCGTGTACTTTGCCTTTCTTATTACTTAATAAATTAAAAAGTACAATTTTTATCTTTTAACGACATCGGATTTCTAACCGATTAAACAATCTTAGTATGAAATACATATCGATATTCCAATTTCCTTTCCAAGTTTGTTATTGCGTATCGTTTTACCAAAAAATTATATTCTGTTAATACGATCGAAAGTAATGACAATAATTGTTGATTGTAATACCAAGAGGGAAACATTGTCTTTCGTCACATTAATAAATATATCTAATCGTAATAATAATATAAGTATACTTTGTCGCTATCCACGCCCAACTGTCGTAATCGAAAATATAGTCTCTTACTTCAATAATACACTCGTAATTTTCGAATAAAGAATAATTCACTCGCTATTGTCTATTTTACGTACGTTGAGCTAAAGTGTGACTACCCTATAATACGATTAGAGCCGACTTAAAGAGAGCGAGATAGATAGATAGATAGATAGATCGAGATAGATAGATCGAGAGAGAGAGAGAGAGAGAGAGAGAGAGAGAGATGTAAAGTCCGGCCGAGTGTCAGTCTTTATTTTTACTTTTTCGTGGTAATGCGATACTGTACTCTTTAAATAAGGTGTGCATTGGTCGATTCAAGGACAAGAATGTCTTTCCTCTTTTTCTACAACAGCAACGACGACCCCCGAGGCTATATTTTACGCCTTTTTTTTAGAAGATGGTTGCCCTCTGCTATATCTTGTCAGTCTCCACTTTACCGACAATAAAATTCCATTTTTTCGTTTAATTTATTTCTTCCGAATGATATTTAATATAAATTAAATGAAAAGAGCGAGAATTCTAATATGAGAAGAGCGATAAGAAATATATGTTTTCAAAGTATGATGGGCGGATTATCGGAACTTTCATTCTAAAATTTTTTGTCTCTTTCTTAATGTCAGATCGTAATCGTAAATTGATACATTGTGGCGATCTATGCATAATTTGTTATTAAAAAATATCTCATCTCATTTGCAATTAAGTATTATGTAAGAAAATCTGTAAAAGCTTTGTCGATATATTCGAGAGAAAATCTGTAAAAGCTTTGTCGTTTAAACGAAACAAAAAAAAAAAAAAAAAAAAAAAAAAAAAAAAAAAAAAAAAAAGAAAAAAAGAAAAATGAAAAAAAAAACAGAAAAGAAGCAATCGTGTCGGCGACTTGAAATTTCAAGAATAAATTCGCTGCCATTGTTTGTTTACATTATGTGAATTACGATCTCTATTATCATAACACCGTTTGGCCCGTCTTTCACTAAATACTTTTTAAAGTTGGTAAAAATATGAAAATAAATAAATAATACGCATTTTTCAATACTTCAGTCGGTAGAGTTTAAATTTTTTAAAATTTTAAATTATGAATATTATATTCTGCAATTTAAGTGCAATGGAACATTGAAATTTATTTAATGCTATATACGTTCATCCTACCTCGAATGATAAAATAATTCTCGGGATATGTTTATATATTATGTTCAATACTCGTAATCAAATGTACAATTCGTAAAATTACAAATACAGGATTGTAAATAATGCCATTGATATGTAAAATATCACAAGTGCAAATCGAAAACTCTACGCTCAAACTGTAAAAAATTTAAATTCAAATAAAGAACGTTGAATCAATGAGGTCAACAATACGACCTCTTATTGTTATTAAATTTAAATCTCTCTCATCATTCTCTTACATTACTTTTTAATCATAAAATACACAGAGATTCTCGCACTCTGAAATAATAATGTCTTGCAAGTAAAATGAAATCGAGGGCTCGCATTATTATCGTTTAATTCAATGTGACTGACTAATAGAAAGAAGAAGACAAAAAAAAAAAAAAACTGCGATCCGCCACATAAAGGCTTACCCACAGAGAATGAACACCTAACCTTAATTTCATCTCGAGAGTATTACTTTCTCAACGCTTGATATAGCAAATTTACGACAATATTTCTCTGACGAATTGTGCCGGAGGCGATAATGTTTGGAAAAACACCACGTATCTTACTAATTACCCGAATAAATCACATACAATCCAATAGATTGTAGTAATAACAGGGCAGAAAATCATCAGCCGCGGTACTTTCGCTTTTAGCTTCGTGAAAATCGACGCTCCTGCCCGCGAGTATCCCATAGCGATATTAAGCCCCGTACATATTAGCACGGTGGTAGTATACGATGGTAGTAGGAGGCCCCGTCGACTCCTTGGTTGCAGACGGTCGCATTGATTTCCTCGTCTCGCGCGCGCACAGCTCGAGCTCCAGACTGCGAGATAAAGCGCCGCGGTCGCTTCCTCCATCTGCAAAGCGATGTATCGTTTCCGATAAAAGCCAAGTCGGGGTATCGCTGACACGCAAGGTCGTACTACGCGTGCGGATCCTATCAGGACGAAAAATGAGAAACGGGAAGCTTAGTAATTTCGTAGTTCGTTCGTTATCTCTCGCAACACACGCACGCACACACGCACGCACACGCACGCACTCTCTCTCTCGCTCTGTCTCCCCCCTCTCCCTCTCTTCATCTCACCATCTCTCCCTCTCACCCTCCATTCCTCCCTTCCTCTCATAAGGATCAACTGGACACTTTCCAACGAGGCATGCCCTCTTTATTTGTACAAATAGGAAGTATCGGCGCTAAAATAATATGCACAAGTATTCTCAAATACTTCTCGTTATTCTGGATCCTATTTTTGCAGTTTATTTCCAACATTAATTTATCTTTCTGTTAATAAAAGCTGTTTCAACCTTTACTCGCTTCACGTACCTCATATGCAAATAAATATTTTTTTCTCTTTTCTTCTTTTTCAATTTTATAACTTTTAATGTTAAAAATATCAGACATGTTATTGAGAAAAATAAAAACAGAAATGAAACTTCTATATATAATTATGACTATAGTTTATCGATTATTATATATTGTTGTTTAAAATTGTAACAAATACTATAATTTACTAGTTAGATAGTATTTTGGTAACATAGTAAAGAAATTTGGAACTTTTACGTATTCTTGGCAGGTCGTTTATGTCTTAGAGCACAAGTTCTCTTATATACATCTAATAAAAACTTTTACATTCAGACTTATAAATGTTTTAGACATCGTAAAATTTCTAATTAAATATATACCATTATTATTCGCATATTTCGAACATATTTGAATATATATCTATCTATATCTATATCTATCTATCTATCTATCTATATATCTTTATCTATATATATATATATATATATATATATATATATATATATATATATAAGAGACTTGACTAATCAAGCGATTATATGGCGCTAAAAATATACGTGCATTTCCTTTGCGTGTATTTCTAGCGATGCGGGGCAATATGAGCAAGAGGGAGAGAGGAAAATATGCAGTTCACGATGCAACCGATTGCATTCTCCGAAGATAGAGTACATGCATGCACCGGTTTTGGCCACTGCTCCAACTGATCGAGTTTTTGTGCATGATGAGATTTAACGCAACAGTGATCTATCGATAAATAATTTATTGCGTTTCCTTTAGCAAAATTTTTTCGGGCGACTATAATGCACGTACTATTTATTCGATAATTATTTCAACTTCGCAATGTTGAAATCCTTAAGTGATTAAGGATTAATTTAATTTTAAATATAAACCTTATTTTCATTCAATCGTTCTCCGAACGAAACAATTAAACATAAAACAAAAAAATAAAAAAAGGGAAGAAAAAGCTCTATGATTATCGACGTCTAATACTTTAAGAACATATAAATGCTTATCATTGCAATATAATTTTTACATATAAATATTTACGCACCATTATAAATGTTGCCCTAAACAATGTCATGTTAATAGAGCTTAAAGCAGAAAAATAAAAAAAAATCTGTCTTAACCTACATTCCGATGCGGTATTTTTCTTAGCAGATGTACAAAGTATATAATCGTATACGACAGACACAAGCTCAATATCGTTTCATCAAAACATTTAAGACTAAATATGTATTTATCGTTTTAAATCATTGATGTATCCATTTTTAATTATTACTAGTAAATGTATGACATAGATAAGAAATAAGACGAACTAAAAAGTTACTATTCACGCACATTATAATGACGAATGCTAAATTGTTAATATAATAATTATATATAATGTTTCCAATTATGTAAATAGCCGTTATTATAACGATGAGGCCAAAATATAATAAACACGTAATATTAGTTTCAATAAGATAATGGACATACATATTTTACGAATATGAGCGGCATCGCAAGTCAATAGTGCATTAGCAGGAATTGCTTTGCAATGCGAATATAAAATATTATTTACGACTGTCATTTCCGACACGTTTCGTATCATCTGAATTTGCAAAAAAAAAAAAAAAATAAATAAATAAATAAAAAAAAAAAAAAGTTTTCCGCTCTCTATTCAAAAACGACAATGTAAAAAATTCGCTTTATAATCCATACGTCGTGGATCGTGAAAATTAAGTAAAACATTCGTTTGGCGGTGCTAAACCAAACCACTGATATCCCATTGAGATCACTAATGAAATTCCGGACTTTTGGATTTCGGAGCTCCATGAAAGCCGAATCGAATTATTGCAACAAAGCACTCTCCACCTCAGCGACCAAAATACATAAAAGAAATTAATAAGCCCAAAAGCTTAATAAATTTAAAGCCAAGGATTAATCACGAATTGCATCGCTGGTTAAAAGAGCGATCGCATAGGCAAATCCACCACACCGACTTTTCAACACCTCTTGTGCCTTTTCACGCTTACGCTCCCACTTGCGAATGTAACGACCGTCCCGCCGACCTTGACTCGCACTTTTTCTGGTTTCATCAACAACGATGGAGGTAGTGCTATGCAAACAAGGGACAAGACTGTTACATTGTCGTGGCACCATCCAAGCGACAGAAAATTAAGGTCACTTTCGCCTTTAAACGCTTTGCCGAGCATTTTTCACTTTATACTTTTTGCGCGCCGCTATATAACTTGCTTCCGTTTAGCGTGAGCAGTAAAAGTAGTTTGGTACTTTTCATCATCATGATCATTGCTATCGAGACATTTGATCCTAATATTTTAACGCGTATGCGAATACGCTCGAGCGCTTCCAAAAATATTGCTTTGCATTCGGTCGAAGTAATAAGAATTTCCTTATGTAAAATGAACGTGATGTTTGCTGGATGATTACACATCGTAGGTTCATTAGCTTCCTTCATTGATACGGAGCTAAACAAAGAGCTTTCTCCCCCCCCCCCCCAAAAAAAACTTCCCCCCGCACCCCCCCCC
>NW_011948414.1:6460811-6476264 GCF_000503995.2 Ceratosolen solmsi marchali
AAACGGGCTAAACAAAGGTCTTTCTCCCCCCCCCCCCAAAAAAAAATCTCCCCTCGCCGCACCCCCCTGCCGCCCAAATATCGCGTACTTTGCATTCTTACACAGACATGTGCTTTTTAATGATACCGACTAGCCATTCCATAAAAATTCTCAACAATGAAATCATAATATTACAGCTAGATGAGAAAAAGAATTTTTCGCCCTATCGAAATCTAACGAATCAAGTTACTTATTTTAATCGCTAATACGCCCGAAACATTCATGACGTTATCAATTACTTAGTTACTCTAGCGCTTGTTATTCCAATATCAGGTTTACAAAAGATCCATATCGTCATCGCCTACTTACTGTCACCTCTCCATGCATTTGTAAAAAATATTTTAAAAATAAAATTGCATTAAATACAATGTTTATTCTTCGTACTTGCTTTAACGACAAAATGAGAAGTTGGCAAAAGCTGAGAGTTGCAAATTAACAACAATTTTTAAGAAATTTGATACGTAACATAACACGGTACCTGATCACCGTTGTCAGACTGCTCAATCATTCTTAACTCTATCGTATGCAGATTTAAATGTGGCATGGCATGTAACTTAACTAAAGCAATATATAAGCTCGACCAAAATTGATCGATCGACGAGCTTATTTTTTGGATTCTTCTTCGATCGTTTGAATTCTCATTTCGCAGACCGTGAGTTACCAATCCTCGAAACTTTAAATACAAAAAAAGCATTAGGAAATTATTTGGCAAACAGCGCAATTAAATTAAATTTCATATAATTAGCATATTGAAAGCCAGTGCATATAGTACATACTATTCGATATTATAAATTTACGGCTCTATATCGAAGTTTTTAAAATATCATTTTAACATTGTTAATGGCTGCATACACAAGGGCCTGATTTAGTCACTTATTTATGTGTTAGAAAGTTGTTAACGTCATATGAAAATGAATGGTATACTATATCTACGTTCCAAACGCTGCCAAATTTGTGCATAAATTTTTATACGCGAGCTTCACGTTGCGCAAAGAGAAAATGTTGCACATTTTTCACATCCGACCTTAACCTCAAAGTACGATCGTTAAAAAAAAAAAAAAAAAAAAAAAAAAAAAAAAAAGCAACTGCAAGATATGCGTTCGGAAAATATGTACCTCAGACGTATCTTTACACTCGACGTCGTAATGCTCAAGGATGACGTCAGTAAATTACGTCGCAACAACAGGAGTAGTCCTTTAGACCTTTATTCTGCTTTCACGTGTTTATTACTTTCCTTCCCTTTTTTTTTTTCTCTCATACTCATACGGCAAGTAAAATGATGAAATCACGCAAGTCGAGACATGCATGCACATCAGTTCGTGAGAACGTTTCGCGATCCGCATTGTACAATGGTAGGGAACACAGTAGACTGCTTTCAGAAAATATACTTTTAGCATATCTTTAAAAAAGTGACCTTGCATTTTAACGCGTCAGTTTTCAAGCAATTAAAGTTTTTCACTTATTATTAATAGTAGGGTAAATTGCTATTTTTAATTGCAGAGAGGCAGACCATCAAGAGCAGTATTAAGATAAATATTTTGTAAATTAAACATACTTTATGACTTTAGAGGGAAGTCCCATTTGGAATCTTTTGTTTAATTACTTTTCATATTTATATGCACGTTAATTAAAAGTAGCTAATAATAATTTGAACAGAAAACATATTAATCTACATCTTCGATTAGATGTAAACATTTAATAAATATTAATTATTACGCAATAGAAAGCATAAATTTAAAGATTTAAAATGGTGGTCGTTAATCTCATTCATTTTGGTAAATTCAACCTGTGATGGTGAAAATTTTTGTATTTAAAAATATTGATTCTTCACTAGCTTTCACCGACAGTTGATTTCAACATTAAATTTCCATTCTCGAACATAGCAAAATGTTTGCTCGATGCCTTTTCAATTATGACTATTTTAATATTGGTAAAACCGGAATTAATCAATCGTTTCGTACAATTTCTCCTACTCCGATTTATTTATTCCCAATATAGTAAAAATTTCAAATGAAAATTCTCTATCTCTCTATCTATCTATATATATATATATATATATATATATATATCTCACGCACGCACGCACGCACGCGCGCGCGTGTGTACTTATGCATGATATTAATAGTGAAAGCTATCTTTAAAGGCAACATTGATATGAATGCGAATAGAATGTGCGAGTGATAAGAAAAAGAAAAAAAGAAGTTAAAGAAGACAAAAACGAAAGAAAAGAAAAATCTCAAAGTCCAATAGAACGAAAAATTTTAAATATAAAAAAATAAACGTTAAACTTTAAGTATTCATTCAAGTATTAAAATCATACATTACAAAAGTTGGAATAAAGCATCGAAAGTGCATGACGTAGAGAGAAAGAATGTACCTGAAAAATTGAGCCAAGAAGAATGAAAGGGCAGAATAAAAGGCAGAGTCGAGAGAAAAGAAAGAGAAGAGGCGGGAGAAAGTAAGACAGGAGTGAACGACGAAAGAACAAAAACGTGAGAGAAATTTTCAAAGAAGCGCAAAGAGATACAAGGAAAAGAAGCGGTAAGTAGTTTTGGTGGCCGGGACGAGAAGGGAGAGATAAAGTATGATGACAATAAAAATATGTAGACGAGGAGGTAAGAAAAAATGAATGTAGCTGTAAAAAGACTAAAAAGAACGAGATAAAGGAACTCACTCATGAGAGAGGAAGAAAAAAGGTAGAGCATTAATCTACGTTTATTTTGCCCTTTCAAGTCACGAGAGGTGGTGGACAGAGCCAACTCGTTACTGGAGTCTAACTTGGAGCGTAAATGTACACGGATAGTAGTAATCAAGCTAATTTCTTTGTATTTTAACTGAGGATGAACTAGATAATTTCTGACGAGCATTGAGTAAAAAATTCTTGTCAATCGAATTACCATGATTGTGCCATAGACTTTTTCTTCTCTTTTCCCTCTTGTTTTAACATCTTAATTATCTATGCTTCAGATTTTCTTTATTCTTTTTTGGGAATTTGAATCGAGCCATGGTATATTTTTCCCCTTTGAAATATTATAATAACAATAGTAATAATGAAAAATTAATTTATGTAAGCATTGACTTAATGAGGGAATTAAAATTGCAACCTCTGTTGTAAATGCATTACAGCTCAGCCGCTGTTAAAGCAAAAATGAATTATATGTGTATGTAATATATATACACGTTTGTAAGATTAAGTAATAATAGATAGAGGATTTAAAAACATTGTTATTACGACTAGTTGCGCTATACTATGCCGCATATCGTAAAAGAAAATTCTTACGTAATAATAAAAGTACAATGTTACCATTGCTATTAATATTTATGAATTTGATAAATTACAGAGGAGAATTCATATAGAAGTTCCTTGCAATGTCATCACATTAGCAGCCTTTACCTTTACATAAGCTAAAGCAACTTTTGACGGGAACATTGCGCTTTCATACTTTACTTTATGATTTTTGAAAAAGTATTAGGTATTACAATGCCTTATTTATTACAATGGTTTATTAAATTAAGTGCAGTATTATGCATGAACGAGCATAGACGCCCTGTAAATTAAAAAAAAAAAAAAAAAGAAAAAAAAAAAAAACAGAAAAAAAAGTAAATTCCCGACGATTTTAATCCTTTTCGAGTTCAGCAGAATTTCTTTACCAACATTAATCATAGGTTGCCGGTATTAATTCTAATTGATTTTCTCTGCTGATTTTCCCACACAGCAGTGGCGGCTGTCGTGAAATTTCAAGTTCGCTCTCGCTACAATACTGCACAAACTGAAAACGTCTGTCTGTCTGCTTGCGTCTGCTTCCACTTACCCCCTCCCTTTCTCCTTCCCTTTCCTTCACTCGCTCGCTCACTTTTTCTTTTTCGTGCTCCCCCGCATACTCACGCCACACGCATATATTGCATAGTCCGATACGCACTTTATCGACCTCGGTATTATATGTGCGCACACGCACACGCACACGCGCACGCACACCCGAAGAGCTTTTCGTCTCCTTTCTTTGCAACAGCTTCACATAGAAGTTGAAGTTTTTTTGTCCACATAAATAATGTTTAAGGCCTTAAATTGCTTCCCGTCAATGTTCTTATATTTATTTCCCTTTTCTTCTTTTTATTCGTCGACTTTTCTTTCGAATGAATCCGCTCGGCTTTCTGAAGCATTTCCACAATAGAACTACTACTGCCTTCAAAAGAACAACCTTTAAAGAATTTCTTTTATTATTATTATTATTATTATTATTATTGGTGTTATTATTATTATTATTATTATTATTATTATTATTATTATTATTATTATTATTATTATTATTGTGGCAGTATCTGAATGTTGGTTATTTTAAAATCTGTTCGGATGACAGGGTAAATCTCTATCAATTTCAAACATTTCAACTATTAGAATTTCGTATTACACTTTCTCAATTCATTGGATATTTAATTTAACGTTAAGATAATTTATATTAACTGTAACCTAAAGAAATTAATTTAAATTTAAGTGGCTAATGCATAATATCGCAACTTTTAATCGTAATCGATGATTTTTATCGCAATGTTAAAGCAAACCATAATTTTGATTAGTGTGTGAAAATTGTCGAATAGAAGCGAGAATCGTTCTTACTTATATGTTTTCTATAAACTTTCTAAGAAGAAATATTTGGACATATGACGCATGATATGCGTCATCTTGCTTGAAGAACAAAAATCGCTCAATCACCCATCACAAAATAATTATTTTTTTCTAGACGTTCATACTTATGTAGTTATGTAATCTTAATATAAATAAATGACACTCATTTTTTTGTATATACGTCATTTTGGTTGAAAAATTAATTTAAAATTCCTTATTTACAATTTTAAATGATGTAAAATTAATTTCATTACTTTTGATGAAATAATTTATTAAGATAATCTTACGTTTATAAAATAATAACCATCTATATTTATACAACTCTTTAAACAGTTACATAGAATGACATTACATAAGAAAAATGTTATCTTTCTAAATTATAGTATTATTTTTGACATATAAATAAAAAATGTATGATTTGCGTTGAAATAAAAACTTCTTTATATCTTAGAAATCCTTTTTTGTTAAAGTAACGAAATTTTTTTTTATGTTATTCCTACAAGTGGTATAATTTGTTTAAATATTCGGTACGTCCATCTTCAATAATTAAAATTAATTACAAGAAGTAAATATAAAACGATAAAATATATATTTAAAAAATCTTTTGCACATTTAATAGAGCAATCAAGTGCGTGCGTGCGTGCGCGCGGGAGGGTGTTGGTGTGGGTGTGGGTTTAGGTGTTTATATTAAATTATTAGTAGCTTAGATTCATAAATAAAATTTTTTTTAATATTTTTGACATAATATTTCAACTACAATATTGTACAATAATATTGTATTAAAAAATTTTCAAACGACAAACGATTTTTTTACCAAAACAGCACAATAAAGCAAATCTTAAGATTAAAACGCTCGTGTCCTAACCGTCTATGAGCTCTATGAATCATTCGAACTTAACTGCTGATAAATACATGACAAGCTTAGTTAAAATACATAATCTTAAATTTCATTATAAGTTAATATATTATTACGCAGATAAAATTTTATTAAAAATTGTTTCGATTGTTTTGTCGGTTACAGAAACGATAAGTTCATTTTTGCATGTACGAAACCGTGTAACGACAGAAAATTTCGGTTTAAATGGAAAAAAATTACACGAAGAAAATATCGAATTGTGCACTCGTACAGTCGGTGGAACCATAAAAAACATTCGTAACACCACTCCCACCTGTCGTATTTCCTTTTCTTTTTTATCGTTTCTCTTCTTTTCTGTAAAGACGGAGAGTGCGCGCACTTACATTAAAACGAATCGACCATGACGTGCACCGACACTACTGTACAAGGTGATGAAAAACTTAAAGGTACATAATTATTAGTCCAATATAACTTGTCACTCTTACCTGAATAGCTTCATTAGAAACACATTAATAGTCTATTTTCTTATAAAATCCAACAGAACATTTTTTATATTATCGATGAAAAAAAAAGTGCATATTAAGAGCCTGTAGCTTTAAAATTAAAATGATTAAATTAATGGGTGTACAATTCAAATAAACATTGTATCGTTGCACCTATTATATTGATTACATTTACATCGTCCAACAAAATAACGGCTCCCGTTATTTTATTCTTTTAATCAATATTCCTTATTTATCTTAGGTTATTTACTCTTTCAGTAAATACACAATACTGTAGATTTGCTTGCTCGAAAGATTAGCAATTTAGTATGTTGTTCGTTTGAATTTTATAAAACCAAATAAATTTTTAACATTATAGAGATATTTTGTTTAAGCTAACGATACATCTGTTCTCTTTATTTTTTATTTTTTGTTTTGTTCACATTATCAATTAAACAAGAGAGAAAACTTGGATATTCCATAATGTTAGTGATGATTTAAAATATTATCTTAATAAAGTCCATTTATTATGGAGCGATAGAAATATTTCTTTTAATTGAAATTCACAAGCTTTGATAACTATGTGCTTTCCAATATTTTTCACAGTCATCTTTATCAAACGTCCTTCATTCCGCAAACTGTCCTTACCTTTCATATTTTTTCCTAATATCTCCGACACTCCTTAGTTACCAAACACCCTGTATAAATCCATTCAACGTACATCGGCCTGGGTGTGGCCATGGGGCGCCCTATTAAAACACAAGCAAAGGGCCGATTCATTCTCCATTTCTCCTTCACGGCTCAGCATTTTGTATTTTCTCACAAATTCGAAGTTATAATAATACCACATTGCGTTCATTAATCCGCTTGCTTGATACGGCCACGCCGAAGGCACCAAGTATATCTATATGCATATGGCTTAAATTATTTTGACCGAATGTAGCTTTGCGAGGGACATTTTGCGTACTTTATGAAATCTTTTTGATGGTAATCTGCGACAAATTATCAATTATGTTTGAGGCTGAGATTCTCCGCTTATTTGATATACTTTAATTTATATAAAAACACGTTTTTTTTTTTTTTTTTTTTTTATTCAATATTATTATTTATTATTCATCTAAGCATTGTATCAGTCATCGAAAAATATTTTTAAAAAATTAAATCAATGAAAAATTCTGGGTATTCCGTAAAATTCCTGAATCCAGCTAAATTTGTTTGTAAACCATCGTCTTAATTTGTAGTAATGTATTACTTAAATATTACTCCCCTTGAACATTATTTAAATTGCATTATATAGGTGGGCACATTTTATTTTAATTATCTTTATTGATTAATTTGCAATTATAGACTCGTGTTATAAATATTCAAATCAATTTTTAACAATGAAATGATCATTACAAAGGGGATAATATGAATAATTTATTAATGTGAATAAAATTTACGCGTAACGTCTAAATTGTTTTTAATACAAAAATGTACATGAATACTTAAATATTCTATTTTAAATCATAAATTATGTAAATTTTAATAAGAGTTGATGTATGCGAGGAGAATTTACAATAGTGACCTTCGTCCCGTGAATTATAATATAAATCATACGGAGAAAAGTAATTATTTAAAAGAATGCTTCAATTTATCATTTTTATATTAGATATGTAATTTAAATAATTGCTTGAAATGAAAATAAAATAACGTTAACGATCAACAAAATTGATATTTATCTATAGACATTCTAATAAATAAATATAGATTCTCTTAATAGCTCTAATTATATTTTACTATTTTCATTTATTTTTTATGCATCTATATATATATATATATATATATATATCGTTGTTGTTGACGAAAATTCTGTTAAATTTCACGAACAAAATAAATGAAAAATAAAAATAAAAAAAAAACTTTTTCGTAATATCATTCCTACTAAAATAATTTAAATATCATGGATGAATTATTTATATTTACGAATAATAGTCACGAAAATACATTGTCGATGCGAGTCACATTTATATGAAATAATCCAAAACTGTCATTTGTATTTAAAAATAAAACTTTCTCTTATAAGAAATTTAATAAGAGATGAACTTTAATGCGTTATTTATAAAGCAAGATAACGAAATATTAATGGAACATCAACTAGAAGTAAATTAATTGCAAAACGATAAATTGTCCTGTGGTAAAGCAAGTGCAAAATAACATCGCTCTAATTTAAATCTTTAATGTTTTCAAAATAGAAATATGAAATTTTTTTAAAATATTCGATAAGCTGTATTGGAGATTACTACTAAAATGTCATAAAACTTCTTCCAAAGTCGCTTAATCTACCGCGAAAATTGCACTTTAAATCAAATTAATCTCCTGTTCTGTGTATTGTAAATGTCTTGGCCAATTCTTATAAGGCATTGCCTTCACTCATTGAAATTCCAAGAATTAAAAAAACGAACTCGATAATATTTTTTATCGTAGTGACACTCACCAGGAAAAAGTGGCTCCAAAACGGAAAGGACGACCAGTATTTTCTGGCTTGTAGTTAGGTTGCAAGCTACACTCGGCCGATAAGATTCCATGTCCATTTATCTACTTTCTTCTCTTCCAATCGAGTTCCGAATAACCACTGCACCGAGTCACATTTTAATCTCTTAAATAAAGAGCTGTTAAACCTGCATATTCAGCTAACTATTGAATCTGCCGTTTACCCCCCCCCCCCCCCCCCCCCCCCACCCCCACCCACACCACACACACCCAAATCCCAAATCCCAAATCCCAAATCCCAAACCCTATTGGTACGAGTGTAATTTTAAGATTGAGAATAGAACTTTGTAGAACCAATTTGAAATTAATGCCAATCTGTAAAAGCAAATGATATTGACATAATACAGCAATTTAGTAGTAATTATAAAAGACAAAAAATAAAAATAAACTTTTTTTACAAATAAACTCATTAGAAATATATCGCCCGTTACAATAGCCATTCTTTATGAGTTAAAGTTTCATAGTAAATATTTAATTACAAATAGAAGTATATAGTGAGTAATTGATATTATACATTAACTACTTTAATAGGTACAGAACAAGTTGTTGTTTTACATTCGGTTGTGTATTATAAATATGGATATTTAAAGGACAAATTATGTTCGAGAACTTTGAAACTTTGCTAATATATGATTTTTCATTCAACTGCCTTTCTATTTATCTTATTATTAACCTGATTACAACGATTTTGATTAATTATAATATTTAATATAATAATATAATAATATATAATATAGAATAGGGGTTTCTTTAACTATAAGAGTAATTAAAATATTTTATACAATTATGATAAGGGATATACTTGCCATTGCTAGTATTAATTATTAAACAGAAAAATTTGAAATTATAGACATGGTTTTTGAGATTTTAGAGTGGACATTGGACAACGAAACTGAAAAACTCCCTACCCTAGAAATTTTATTGCTAAATATAATTTTATCGCAAAACGAATGTGCACTCATAAAATTGGCTTTCTAAATTTAAAAAATCTTTTCACATTAAAAATATATATGTACGCCGACATAAGCACATAATATAATTAGAGCCTCAAGTATGAAAAAAATATAAATTTAAATGGTAAATGAAATATCGTTTTATAGAAAAAGTCTCATATTTTATATTGAAATGCTCAGGTTGGCAATAAAATAACTTAAAAGGATATTTAAAAAAAGAAAGAAAAAACGAGTAATAAGAATTTGCGGTATTAACCAATAAGTACATTATTCATTCATATACCAAAATTATTCAATTTGCTTTAATATATATTAAGTATAATATATTTTTCTATTTTTTAATTTATAAGCGTATAATGGAAAAGCTCAATTTATATAAATAATGAAATATATAATTGAATATTGTTCATTAACTTTTATGAAATTGTAGTTTTAAGTGAGTTTCAATATTTTTATGTTATTTATATAAGTCACTACGAGGCACGACAAAACTTATTATTTAAAATTTTCAGAAATACCTAATATATATTTTAAGCTGATGACCAGAAACAATTAAATTTGTAAATTTTATACCTTTCACTCGGACGAACGACGTTTATGATCGACAGTCGTTATAACGCTACGGCATCATGTCGACAATCATTTTTATAATGCTGTTTGTGCAAAACTTAATGAGGGGTGTGTTCGAACAAGTATAAACAAGTCCTATTGCTTTACGATCCACACTGTGTTATGTATAAATCAATGATAACAATGTAAAAACTGTAATATATAAAATAATATTATTAATAATTATTAGAAATAATTGCCAAGCGAATGATTAATAATTGCTCTTATAATACACGATAAATTGAATTTGAATTAATGCATAAGTTCATTTGTAAATAGAGTAAAGCAGAATGTTTTTTATTAACCTATTTTTATCATAAAAAATAGGTATTCATAAAATGCTTTTATTACTAATTCGGTTTTAAAATCTCGGCATTAAAATACCGTATTATTTTTAAAGTTCATATTTATGTTACTAGATGAATTATTTTCCTTTTAAATATTATGTAATAGGAATTAAAATTTACAGTTTACATTATTTACAATCCTAAGTGTTTGTTCAATAATGCAGATTATGTATTAATGGTCACGCAAAAATTCGCGAACGACGGTCGATATAAAAATAGAAAATGTAGCACGAATGAGTTTATTAAATTTTGCATTTATACTTGCAATATTAGGTAGGGAGAAGCCGATCTCACATTCCACTTCTACAGTATGAATAATGGTAATAAATTTTTAATTAACCGTTCCTTTTTTTACCTACATAACATTACAAAAATTTTTGTTAACAGTCATCTATATTTAATTATTGTACTTTAATATTTTTACTTTAAATATGCAAAGCAATAATTATGCATTTGGAAATTTTTATATTTTATACTTTTATTATGTGATGTAATTGAATTGAATATGTACTTAAATTTAATAATAGTAGCATACATTTAAAAAGTATTGTTCTGGAAGTTTATGATTTGTAATTGCATCAGTTAGATAGTTCCATCATAGATTTTACCCCGAATACAATGAAATTCTGAGTTATAGGAAGCAGCACCAATTTATTATTCGTTGCTTTTCATATTACAATTCATCATGATAACGTCATTATCACGGTGTAATAATTACTCAGTGCGAGCAATTGTTCATTAACAATGATAATTACAGTTTTCATAACAAGGAAAGAAATATTGAATAAATAAAGCATTAATTGACAAAATTTTTAACAATTAAGTTGAATCGTATGATGATAATAATAGTATTTTTTTTATGAAGGATCAGAGTATAAATATACTCAGTATGAAGTCTGTTACTATGATGACTTTAATCAATAATTTTGCAATTTTACAAATTATTATTATTATCCCGTAACGAATTGAAGCATAATATTTTAAATCTAAAACTATCTATTCGTTCGGCCTTTAGATATTTTAAATCAACATCTAAAATACATATATTGCAAAATATATATGCGCACACGTGCATTGGGTACCGTTGACCAATACGTTTTTACGCGACGATGCATTTATATTATGAATGTGATGAAAATGCTTATCTCTGCTTCTCTAATTATGTGTACCACAGCGATATAGCTCATTTGTACGTAATAAAATTAGGATATTGCGGAACTGCATATATTCCATATGCTTTTTGACACCTCCGACCGTATTCTTATTCTTAAATAGAACAGGCAAATTTCCTAGTTTTTGATGTTCTAGAATGCATGTGTGTATATTAAAAGTATGTTTATAAAAGTTTTTTAAGTTCAATTATTGTTGGAATTTCTTTTTCGTATGCCTAAACAAATAATATTTAATTGTTAAACAAATACTACAATATCTAATTAAATAAATCAACGATCATTAAAAATGTATGATAAAAATGTTTACGGAAAAAAATAATATTTACGTATGCAAATAAATAATTTAAAATTTTAATTCTAATAATTAAAGGGAATGCAGAATTTTTTAATTTTATTGGAAAATCATTATGTTATTAAGCGTTGCATCTAATTATTCAGAAATATTAATTTTTATTTTTCTAGATGTGCGTTGTAATTTCTTTTTCTTACAATTTTGTTAATACTTTCTACATATTAATCATATGAATTTATTTATATTATCTAGAATTTACGAGCTGGATTCGATTGTTTGAATATCAAATCTGAAGTTCTTCTGCATTATACGTAATGTTGTAATGCGAGTATCAATCATTCTCTCACCTAACACTAACATTATCATTATTTCCAACAATTGCATTCATTGCACATAACATGAGACAAAAAAGAATACATTAAATATTCTTGTTACTTTTTACCTTTTATTTAATTTCAAAGTTGGAAGAAAAGGCCAGTTCAGTTAACGGTAATACAAACATTTCTCGTGATTCTGGCATTCGTTCAAATTTCAAAATTACCAGTCAACATACCAAAAGCGTGAAATTACCCAGTATCGTATCAGAAATAAACAAGGAAAACGATTTAAATAGATCATTTATTGTTTCATATTTTTCTCGATTATTTTATTCGTAATTAATATTTATTCGTTCAATTGTCGCATTGTACAACTTAATGTTGTATATAATTCTTTGATTTTTAACAATTGGCAAGTTATTTGATTTTTTTTTTTTTTTTAAATAATTTTCAAATAAAATAGCAAATAATTTATGAATAAATTGTTCCTTCACATACACTTTATAAAGCAACGTAATTTTATTTTATAATATTTCAATTTTTCTAATTTAAGCTAACTTAAGATTCTAGTATAATTATTAATGAATAAAAATAAAAATTTTGTCGTATTAAATAAATTATAATTTAACGTTCCCATTTGCTTTAATAATTATTTAAAGTGCTAATTTTATTCCAAGTATTCATAATGGAATACAGTCGGCAATATTAAATAATCACTAATACAAACAAATACAATATTGTATTTGTTCAAGTGGTTAAAATTCTATTCTGAACTTGATCATTACCAGATATCGTCTATATTTCGAGAAATGTTTTCAAAGATTAATATTTTAATGTTTTGTAGTAAATATACGGTGTAGTTTATACGAATGCTTTGTAGTTCTCATAATAGATCGCTAAGTTGGAAAAAATTTGTTTTTTCTTTATCTTTATTAGTTATGAGTCAAGCTCAACATTTTCATAACTTATAGATTTATATATATATTTTTAACACTGATTGCATAAAAACTTAAATAAGACTTGTGACATACAAATAAGAGCAATATTTCTATTATTATTCCTCTTTTCAGTCTCTAATAATGAATAATAGAAAATTCTTACGGGCCCTCTTGCAATGACTTTATTATTAGAAAAAATACTTTTCATGTTGACGATAAAGGATGTAGAAGCCGAAAGAAAGCGAGAAGTCGGCGAGGTCAAAGTAAGCGGGACGTCGAACGGGGATGTGGGGGTGGGGAAGAGATTAGAAATCTCAAAGCCGTGATGTAAAGGCCGCTCGAACACTTTAATTTCATCATCGTGTGGGTACGTTCTACCTCTTCGCCACTCTCTAAAGCCGTGCAAATTTAGCATCATGCTGTATTGCTTTTCTCTTTGCCTCCCTCCCTCTCCCTTTTTTCTCTACCTCTCTTTTCTCGCTTACTCTCACATGCGCTTGCATTCTTCTTCGGAGTTAAGAAAAAAAAATGAATAAAACGAACAGAGGCAGAGTAACAGAGAGAGAGAGAGAGAGAGAGAGAGAGAGAGAGAGAGAGAGAGAGAATGAGTGAGTGAGTGAAAGAAGAATAATTGACCGCGCACTTGCAGAGGCGCATGCTTTCGCGCCTATAATCGCAAATTCTGCCAAGTCAACTCATAGTACCCTGACTTTATAATCGTTTCAAATTTTTTCGTCTAATCGTAACGATCATTTAATCGAATGGTCTATTCTGTTATAATTTTATATTCATTCGTGATCAACCTTGTAATAATTTTCATCTGTCCTTTTTGTAGGCGTCCATTTCTTCCATGACCATTTGCCAATCATGCCTGGATCACAATGTTAAAAGTAGTCGTAATAAATAGTTATATTTATTTCGTGCTTAAGTAATTTCAGACTTAGATGTAATAGAACTTTATGTGCAAATGGGCGAATAAAGAATCAATGTAGTATTAAATTTCACATTGTTCATTTAATCAACGGTATGATGATAATACTCATTGATATGTCGGTGAACAGTATCAGATTGTCAAGCCTATTTGTAAAAAAATTGTCGCGTAGCCTGAAAAAACAATCCAGTTCAGTTGCAATGAAATTCATTGATTTTTTTTTCTTCCATTCTTATTATAAAGATAATAAAAGTAATAAGGATTGAATTTCAAAAATAATAATATTTAGAATAGGTCGTTGCGTTAAAAATAAGGCTGCGTTCAGGCGCAACAAATATAAAATACATCGAAATTGTTTAAAATTAAGAGTTTCTGCTCTTTAATATTACTTAATAAACGTATTATAATATTGTAAATTCACCGTTATTTTGAAAGAAATTCGTTTAAAAGTATTTTCAACCAAGCATATTTATAAGCAATATTATGAAATATCTTAAGCTAAGAAAAACGTACAATAACAAAATCACTCATCGCTGTAGTAATTATCTATTTTTTTTATACTTTTGAGATAAATGACGCAGATGAACAACTTGTATGTTGCAGCTGTTACAAAAATGTCTATTAAAATAGAAAAATTCATTCTATTGTACGCTTTTGGAATGAATTATTATTGCAATATTAAATCCATATCCATTATTTAAGCGACACTAGTCGTATGTGTTTAAGCGTCGATGAAGCATCGACACATATCGAAGAGAAACAAAACAAAAAAAGTTGAATCTATGATCAATTAGATAACTAAAATGGGAGTACAGAGGGATTAAGTCCCGTAAGAGGACGAATTATTCATTACAGGCTGACTCTTGTCTACGCGAACGTCCCGGTAAAAGTGTCCCTCTCAGCAAAATTACGCGAGTCCGATGAGAATGCACCTACAGCATCCACTTGGACGTAGTTCTTTTTTTTTCTGTCTTCTCTTTCTTTCTTTCTTTTTTGGTGTCGATTGGCAACACCGAAGCTCGACAGATACGCGGGGCGGATCGAGAATTTCGAGTCTCGTTGAACAGTTAGGCACTCGTCGATTATCCATTAATTTTGCAAAGATCGCGTTCGGACAGATGCGTCAGAACGGCAGGAGGCACGCGGTCGGTAAAATTGTCCTGCCTCAGTGTAAGCGCTCGCGCGCATTTATACGTGTGAGCGTAGGATTGAGTCCGTGCCAAGAAACGCGAAACTGCAGCGGTGGCCCAGTAATGCGAAAACGTTCGGCCGGGAGTGCGAGTCTAGAATGAAAAGTAGAGGGATGGAATAAAAGAGAAACGAGCGGCCGTGGATTGTCGTGATGTTGGGGAGGGGGAGAG
>NW_011948414.1:6476407-6495960 GCF_000503995.2 Ceratosolen solmsi marchali
GGTGTTGTGGGGGGTGGGGGGGGGGGGGGGGGGGGGGGGGGGGGGGGGTGGGGGGGGGGGGGGGGGGGGCAGAGGGATCCGGGAAAATGGAGGAGGAGCCGCGCCAGAGGAAGGACTTCGCAGCTATTTTCTCGCTCTTGCTCCAATGGCTGCTCGACATTATTCCCGAGCAGTCTATATTTGCAACGCGTCGTCGCAGGCGTGTCGGGCATTTGCATTTCACTCAATGAGATGAATTTTGGAATTATCGAAGATATGCGACCGGAAACCCGTGACGACTTGTTTATGCTCTCTTGACGACTAACACGGGCACATCTGGAATGCACCTTATGACAATTATGGTATATTACTCATCTGTCGTCGCGTCCTCGTTCTATTTACTAGGACAATCATCGGCATTTTTCGCATAATCTTTGAAATTAGCCTTGAAAGATATATTTGGCGGTTTTTCAGGCCATCGCATACGAATTTCAGCCAGAGACTAATAAACTTAAAATAGCGGTTACGACGAAATAATGTATTATCTCAAATTTCGCGCGTGACTAATAATTTAAGCATCTTAAATTAATCAAACGCAACATGGTTTACGTATTCATTAATGCGCACAGGGCGCATGTGTGCTTATACAATTGACTGTTATAAAAATTTCTTTTCGCTCCACACACGAGATCCGCAGTTGTCGCATTGCCAAGCGTTGTTTCTTTTTTAAACCCCGTCATCTCTGTTTCACGCGATGCTTCTGAAATATGTAATTTGACAATCGTGGGAATATGATAATTTCATTTCAACGACGTCGCTCGACTATAAAAAAAAAAAAAAATATTATTTAAATGTCAACATGCGATCTTGTTGTGCCTCGATAATTATCCCTTCCTGAAACAGTAGCAAAACTCATATATTCATCAACACAATCTATTGTTTAAGTTTACCGTCTATCGATATTGTGCATAATGCGTGTTTTCATTTGGTGATTTGTAGAAGCACAAAATCGATATTCTTTTGCTATCTTATTTACGTTCCCTATATATAGTCCAGATTTACAAAGCAATAATATCATATAAAATTATATTAATAATGTTTCTAGGATGCCGTCTGTTGTGATGGATTTTCATTAATAACCTGGCCGATAATGAATTATGAGCTTAATTCAATAAATATTATAATATTTATCTTCTTGCTACTTTCAATAGTAGCTTAACCCCAATTTTACAGAAGCTTGTATTATAAAAATAACTCGCGTCGACTAGACCAATTAACTGAATTTTAAGTTAAATTTCTAAAAATTGTACGCGTGAACTACATAGGGACTTTAACATTCTCTCGCTATTTCGGATGTACATTTTTAACATAATTTTATAATGCTCGATAGGTTGTTTATTATTTAATTAGCAACTGGCATTCGATCTCGTGTAGGTCCGTAACGTGAAATTCTAAAAGTCTAATGTACTGTAAATCGTTCAAAAGCTACATTTTAATTAAAATTAAATAACCAGTTAGTTGATCGCTATTATTATAATGCAAGAAATTTCTAAATAATTGTTAAAAGAATCCGTGATATTGTGAAGCTTTAGTTAAAATTTAGAATCAGCACAACGGTCTTTGCAATAATATAATACAGACAATACAATCATATTATTGCAATTCAACTGCAGTCAACTAAATTACTTAGAAAGTAATTAATATTGTGCATCAAGAACATGCTTTATACCCGTAACCTAAGAATTACTATTTGTATTTTGAATCGCTCTATTGAAATGTATTAAAGAGCAAAAGTATCTTACCACGAGGCAATCGGTAAAAACAAAACAAAACAAAACAATAACAAAAAAAAAAACAAAAAGAAAACAAAAAAAAAACAAAAAAGTGTCGATGGTCTCGCGGTATACCAAAAAACAAAAAACAAAACAAAACCAAAAAGCGCTCATATGACAGACGCAAGTTGACTAACGAAACAACAGTGTATTATATCGATATTTGGTATCGTTCGATTCCCTCTCGACTATTTGTCGCTGTCGTCGCCAGACTCATTCCGTCGTTTGTTGTCGTCGGCAGTCTATTGCAAAATTGATCGTATCGCTACGATTCATCCGAAAACGAAATTTTCTTTTCGAATTACGACCAATGGCATAGTTCAGCTGTCATTTATCGCATTAAATTAAATTATTAAATCAGTAAATATATTCGACTCGGCAATATCAAAATTCAATAATTTCAAATTAAATTCAAAATTTAATATCCTCCAGGCATAATTTATCCTGTATGGCCTCTTGTCTTAAACATCTGGAAAAACCTTTGACCTTTGCCCTCGATTAATTATTAATGTGATTATCGAAATCATAAACTTTTGGCAGCACCATGTCTGTTTCATTATACCATTACCTAGCCGATAATGTGCCACGTTATTTACATTTACATTTTGCTTCAGCCACGAAACCTGCTACTCTGTTAAATTTACATACCTACTTAACATCCATATACACTCTACTCTTGACCCTCTACTTGGCTTCGCGCACGACACGACTACTATTGCTAATGATCCTACTATGATTATGAAGTCTCTGCCTAAAATTTCGATACTCAAAGCTCAATCGTCAATGTTAATTAAACAACAAAACAAAAACAAAAACAAAAATTAAAATAAAAATAAAAATAAAAATAAAAAAAAAAATAAATAATGGCGAAATGAGCCAGGGGACGCGCCTACATCGTCTTAATTCATCGACTGTCCACAATTATATCACATCATACCATCTAACGATACAATTTTCAATAAAACGTGATTATAAGAGTACGGCAAATTAGCCAAGCCATTCGACGAATTATACATTAGAGATTCGCAACTGCGCGTATGCGCGCGAGCGTCTCGCTACTGCGCAAGTATAACGAGATACTTTATTGCCATGCGGGGGGACTCGGTTGACGCCGACGCGAGCATCGACTCTCATCGACCGCCTGGTTATTTGACAGAACGAGATTGTTCACGAAATATTCCCGCACCCGTCCTTCGCTCATTCCCATCTCTCTCTCTCTCTCTCTCTCTCTCTCTCTCTCTCTCTCTATCTCTCTCTCTATCTCGCCTCATTGGCCGGCAGCTTCTCTCCATCCTTCATCCCTCGTCCTTGCCCAACTGCTTCTCTTATTAAGCTTTTCCGCGTCTCCCGATGTCCTCAGATGTCCAGTCGAGGATTTTCGAGTGCCTTGGTTTTCGACAGCGGCTAATCGGCCTAGCAGCATTATTTAGAATTATTTCATTCGACACGACATTATTAACATAAAATATGTTAAAGTGATTTATGAATTACGGGAATGAATTTCGTGGCTCTTCGACGTTCTGCTCTGGCTTAACGGATGAATAAGCTTAGCTCAACAAAGCTACGAATCCACGTTAAGTTCACCATTACCAAGAGTTTAGAATGTATAGTGAAATTTTTGTCAATCCTTAATGCCTGTTTAAACGAATAAATTTATCAGCCAGCGATTATTTAAATTAAAGGCAACATTTATCGAAACGTTAATCGATCATATATTTTATCGTTATGTTTTGATATGATTATTTTTCTAGGCATATATTTATACAAATCTATACACATAAAGATTATATTTCTTAATCGATAGATTCTGAAATTAAAATTTTTGCATCTCAAAGATTCGATAAATTTTTTAATTGAATTTTAATTAATTGCATCAAATGTGAAATTCTCTTTCTTTGTTACAGGTAAGTTTGGAAGTCACAAAGTACGACGATATTATCATTATCACGTAAATTTAATTATGATTAGGCATTCGTTACCTTGGCATTGTAGAAAAATCATGTATTTGTAACAACATTGGTTAGGCATTGTTTCTAAGAAAAGTATGTTTATGAGATCACATTCCATAATCGTAAGGATACGCGTCCGTACAACTTCCTGGAGCGATCAAACTTAAATTTCCTACCTAGTAAAAGTACTTTATAAATTGAAAGAGACTAATCGTTAAATGTACCGTCAGTGCGCGTCGACTATCACGTTTTACTTCATAAAAATGATTCGTATTGCTTAAGCTTTATTCATCCATTAAAATTATTCAGTTTAAGTAATAATATGAGCGAGCAACTTTCCGAGCGCTAATGAAGAAAAATCCATTTTATTGAACTTTTATCTTCAATTTGAAATAAATAAATTAGCATCCCAATTAAAAATAATTATCAACATAATATCCACGATAGTATGTTAAAATTAATAATTTAGCATCAAGGCAATAAAAAGATTCATTTAATTTCGATTAATAATTCGCTATAGATCTATCGAGCTCCTCGGACTTTTTCGAAACATAATTTCTAACTATTTTTCACAAGGGTCCTAACAATTGGACAAATAATTTATAAATAAGGATAGGAGAAAAGTTATTACGCGCAGAATTTTGATAGAGAGATGATGCTTGGTCGACGGTTAGTGTACCAATGATCATTAAAGAGTTACGGTACTACAACGTTAGACCCTTAAGGTGAAACGGTACTTTGTTTAGTTATGTGACAAGAAACAGCTACCGCACTAAAGCTGTTTAGAACTTTAGTAAACTTATTTCGATTTGAAACTGTGACGTTGGATGTAAGTTTCATGTATGCGTACACATTATGTTTGCAAATAATAAAGTACATAGTAAAAGGAAAAAATAAATAAAAAAAAAATAAAATAAAACGTGAAATATTCGTGCTACTTTTTTATTTTACTTCGTGTTTTTTTTTTTTTTTTTTTTTTTTTTTTTTTTTTTTTTTAATTTTATTGTTAATTACACGAAACTCAACGAGGTTGCTCGCTCAATTTATACGGAGTTTGCATTATACTTACTACAAACGAGGATTTAATAATTAGATTGAAGTATTTATTTCGACGTTTAATTCTATCAAGACAATAATCATTCACGTAGAAAATATTAAAGTACACAGTCATTTTAATTAAGGCAAAAAGTTCTAGCGATAATGTATTCCATACAGTAGTAATTGTAATTATATGACAAAATTTAATGATATCAGATTATTCAACTTATTATTTTACTCGCCCGGCAAACTTGAAATCAACGCCATGAAATTTATAAATAAACATGTTTTAGAAAGTGACTGACCCTTCCCACATACGGACTAATTTATCAAAATACATCTTAAATCTTTTGTTAATAAAAACAATTCAATTTTACACATCTAACGAATATATATATATATATATATATATATATATATATATATATATATATATATATATATATATCATAAATAAAGAAAATAAAGATAATATATATATATATATATATATATATATATATATATATATATATATAACGTACATTAAGTAAATAATGATAGGCGAGAGAAATTTTTAATTTACACGTGAATTATATTGAATGTATAACTAACTCATCGAATGACAAATTTGATTATGTTTAAAATTGAAAATAATTACGAATCATAATTTTCAAGCTATTTTTCTTTTTTTTTCTATTTTTTATTTAAAATTTTTCTTAAAATTCTATAAGATGCCTTAATTGCCGAGTATAATATCTACAAACAATATTATCTTTCTAATATATAATTATTCATCTATTATGCTTTTACAATCTTTACCGTCTGATGTTTTATTGTTTTAAAACATAATCTCTAAATTAATCCACTTTTGAATGTTCGAGTCCCGTACTTTTTCGTGAATGCGACACTTTATTCATCGAAAAACACTCGCGTTATATGTAGAAATTTGTAAATTTGAAATTTACAGCCTACGTTATTTTAAGGCGAATTAAAGGCAAAATAATTGACGGAGCATTTGGGAGAAATCGTAGTATGCGAATAAATGTCGACTCGGCACAACAAACTCATTATTTCATTGACTCGTATACAATTCACCTTTCAATTAATTTGGCTCTCATAATGGAACAATTTTTCTTACGAAGCAACGAAATTCGCTTCACCTTCCAGGCAGAAACTACTCTCCTCTCGATGCAATATTATAAATTTTAAAATAAAAATAAAAACCATACGTATAGTATACGCTTTTGACGAAGTCCGAAAAGTCAGCGAGAGTATGATCGTAAGAGCGCTTAAAGAAAGATGCCATTATATCTTGTCAAGGTAACAGCAACGGCCACACAACCAACCTTCCCATTCACATTCAAATTCAACTCGAAAGCGTCCGTGCCCATTGGCGAGTATCAGAAAGCTACGGGCCACGGGTGAAAAATTGCCGCGCACCAAGCATTCCTCCGTGAAAATAAAGAATCCAGAATATTAACGACCGTATTAGCTCGCTCTTAATAAAAGGCCGGGCGTTTAATTCACGGGACGGCGCCCGCAAAGCTCGAGAAAGCAACAAATCCCTTCCCACGCTCATGGACTCTCGGCGCTCGATCCACGCACGCGCTGCATATATAGGCGCCGAGGAAAGCTCGACTTGGCGCGTCTCCGCGTGTCGGTCGCGCGGAATGCCGGCTCTCCTCCTCCTTTTCCTCCTCCTTTTGACCCCTGGCCCCTCTGGAATAGCGACTCCTCGACTACATCACCGCGAGCGCCGGTCGTTCACCGCGACGCGTGGAAAAGCGCGTGGACGTGGGGCGCGCGTAACCGAGGAGAAATCGCGCGACGCTCAAAGTACAGAAGGGGGAGGCTGACGATCATGACCAACCAAGGACTCGCTCTCATTTCGTATTCACTTTTTCATTTCGAGCGTGTGTTTTATGGTTGGTTGGTGGCCGGAGGGGTGGGGGAGACGTCGCTTTTTCAATGAAGTTGGGATTAATTGTGATGGGATGATATGCGGAATATGTTCGGCTAAGAATTTAACATTTTTTTGCTTCTTCTTTCTTTGGGCGAAGAGATTGTTGACGGAAATTGCGATGTTTTTTTATCCTTTTGTTATTGTCATTTATCGAATGCAGATGTAGCCGAGTGTTGATCTATAACATATTTACGTAGTGTCATGCATCTGCATTTACTCTATTGTCATACTGTACTATAGTAATCATGCATTACCGTATTCATTCCGCTCTCCTATTACTTGAAAATTCGTGCTCGACTTAAAGATTTAATTTTATGTAATAAAGTTACTCTTAGCGTGCTTTGAATTTTATTTTAATGGTACATTCGAAAAACATAAGGCATATGTGTGATGCAATAACAAGACTCTTGCTAGAAGAATTTACTAAAGTTGCTGAAAAATTATTATTACTTCGACTCCAACATTTTAAATATTGACATTAAAAAAATTATAAGACAATCTATTGATATAATAATACATTCACGATATCTATAATGAATAGATAATCAAACTAATAACATTATCGTTATCGGGAAGGAAAGTAGGCGTAATTTTCTTTCGACTAATAGTCAAATATAGTTTATGTGCCTCCATGTTATTAGAAAATAGGCAAATATCAGAGTTATCGGTACTTTCGAAGACTTTACTTGGAAGACATTTTATTGCCCCGTATTATTCGACAAAATCTCATATTAACGTTATTACTTGGGTGTGCGCAATCGATAAGTGAAAAATGAATACAGACGCGAATACGTATAGTTCCATAAACAATAAAGGTTTATGCGCATGTGACGAACCTCTATTTTTCAGCGCATTATCATTAAGTATTGGATAGATTAATCGCTTATTCTTTATATTTATTTGCTGTAAGTTTTCTTCTTTTTTTTTCTTTCTTTCTTTTTACGAAAATCCGTCAACACTGAAATTGACGATTTGGATAATAAGGTCAATGAGTCATCGTAAAACATTTTTCACAAGTTGTTAATACTATATTTACTCGATAAGGCAACTTTAATGAATAGCACCTCAGTCTCTGAAATAATGGTTTTAAAATTGAATTCACAAAGCCAATCAATCGAATAAATTATGCTAATCAAACGTCAGCTTTCAAGCTCTTATTGATAAATTTATGCATCTAATTAAAATATACGCGTAACTATTTAAGAAATCAATAGTATTTTTAGCTTTAATTATGTAAAATACTTAAATTAAAAATGAAATAATTTTTATGCATCTCCAATATCATTATATGTAACTTCAATATGTAAAATGATTTTCCAATATTCTAATCTTATCTATGTTAAAGCATTACTTAAAAATAGCTTGAATTATTTTCTATAAGATAAATATATATATATATATATAATTATAGTGGATATTTAATAAAATTAACTAAATATTAAAAGTCAAACAAAGTTAATTATATATAGCCTATATAATTTTTCAGAGAACTTAACAGAAAGGGTAATTAAATAATATCTTACGATTTATTCATATTCAATACTAATTCAAAATAAATTACACAAATTTAAATATTTAAATATTAAAATTAATATAAATGCCTGCGACATAAGCATTTTTAATAAGCCTTTTTTGTTATTTTTATTTTTAAACAATCAAAGAAAAGGATATAATTAAGACGAAAGTACATTATATTCTTATGTTCAATAATAAAATGTATTTCCAAGAAAATAATTTTAAATATTCTGAATATTTTTCCAAAATTACTTTTTATAATAAATGCTAATGAAATATCGATAAATTAGAAATTATGTCGACGATCAATGAAATGAATTGTATTAAATTGTATTAATAACACATTTGTGCATACGATTATAACATTGCGCATTTCATTATAATGAGCGTCGAGCGTTTATATTTGCTCACTACTAATTACTTCATAAATAGGAAAGATGCATATTCAATTCTAAATTGTTATTTATGACATTTAAATTAAAAAGCAAATTTCAGATTAAGATGTGACGTTAAAGGCGTGTATGTTTTATAGAGGTTAAATGGCGTTTTGGGTATAATCAGGCTTGATTAATTGCTTGGCAACAAAATTCATTGCCACAAACTATCGAACGAGGAAGAGCTTAATTATTTTCATGAATGTAATCTATTACTTTTGATTTCCATATCAAAATGTAAATATTTATATAATATTTTAACTGAAGTTTATATACATATAATCTATGCAATACTATGAATTCTATAATGCAAGATTTTATCTCCCAATTTGATGTTCATCAGTTTCTTTACACTGACAACTTGAACGATAATGTCAACGATAGACGCACCGATAACCGAATGTTACATAAATTATTGAGCAACGAGCATTCGTTAAAAATTTTCAAAATACTCACCAACTAAATATAAACGCTCGAGAATGGAGTTATGTAAGCATAAAGTAAAAATGTATACCTCTAATTAAGGTCAAATAAAAAGTTGCTATAGGAAAAATCTTTAAATAAAACTGAAAGAATAAAAGTGCTCGGTTAAGAGAGTAAGCGGAGAGGCATAAGAGAGAAGAAAGAAAGTGAGTAAAGAGAGAGAGAGAGAGAGAGAGAGAGAGAGAGAGAGAGAGAGAGATGAAATTCTGGAATGTCGCGCGAGAAAAGCACGCACGCTGAAAAAGCACACGAGTCTCTAAACGAGTAATTAGCGCCTGATCTATTAGTAGAGCCTCATACTGCCTCACTTGCCCGAGATTGTTCTCGGTTAGTTACTCGGATAAAGCCGAACATTGAGAAAAATCTCGCCTCTTCCGTTCGCATTTTTCACTACCGCCGCGCTCTTATTGGCTTTATTATTTCCTCGTTAATCGTCTCTTTCACACCGGCGCCACACAAAAATTCGGCCAAATGTATTTCACTAATATGTACTATTATCATTGAAAATTTTTTATTCTTATCCATTGTACCGTCCATTTAATCTAATCTATAAATTAATTGAGCCGTCCAATATAATAACAAAATTACATTTAGATACCGCGATGCTTCCAATAATTTTCTTTTAATTATTAATTTCCTAGAAATTAAAATATAATAATTCAATATATTTGACTGATAATTGGCGTATCGATGGGTTTACGCTCGTTATTTCGTTACAACACTTATAAACTTGTTACGAGATAAGGATAATTTATACGTCTGTATAAATCACACTTCTTGTCTGCCATCGTGAGTGAACTTTATTTTTTTATCAATGTGAAAATATCATTAAATATGAATTATCATCATTGCTTTGTGTCCATGCGTCTTATTTACTTGTTCCTTTTTTCCATTTAATAATATGTACAACTTCGTGATGTCGATGAGGAATATTACAATTTACTTCTTATAATTGAAAATTAAATAAATAAGCATTATTTATTAATAAGTGCATTTGGAATGTTTAAACACTTAAAGCCTGGTATATCAATAAGTAATCGAGCGGTTGAATCTCGATTGAGACGAGACACATATGTTTATGATTTATTTGACAATTCACTACGATAAATTCGTTTATTGTCTTTGTTCTTCTCCTTTTTAATCGAAGTCCTTGTATTACATTATTAATACATTAATATAAATTTACTTTACTTTTAGCATTACAATTACTAATGATTATCTATTTCTAATCATTTGTAATCTCAATAAATGTAAACAAAACAAAAACAAAAAACAAAAAAAAAACAAAAAAAAACAAAAAAAAACAAAACAAAACTCATTATAATTATAAAGGAATTTTATTACGTGTTAAAATGAAATGTAATTAAAGAAGTTTATTGAATAAATTTATTGAATTGAACTTTGGCACTAAAACCATGCGCTTTTATTGATTTAAAAAAATATTAAAATCTTCTTTTTGTTTTCTATCCAAGCAATGGTTGTGAAATTTAAATGCTTTAAATGTAAAAAATTCCATGTACCAGGAACGATATATTATGCGTAGACAGATCTTGGGATCGTAAGATTTCAACGAAACTTAAGCAATTCGATTTATTTATAAAATCAGCATGAGATGATAGAGGATTGAACAGTGGTTAAATTATTTTATCAATAGTACTATCATTTTATTGTCGAAATTCTTTATTCATTATGCACGAGATATGTTTTTATATAATTCAGGCATATAGAATTTTTCGAATATTATCGAGCATTTTGTCATTAGGATAATGCAGTCGCGAGTTAAACAATATTTTTTCCCTTTCAAAAGTTAATTCATTTATAATTTAATTCTATTTAGAATTATAAATTGCGACAATTTTTAAAGTATCTCCATTTAGCGCTTTAAGTCCTTAAGAATTGTCGAATACTCGGACATATACATATGATATTATTATTTTCATTCGTAAAATCAGACGAACAATATTACAAAATAACAGACTTTCGTACACCGAATTTAATAGTGAGAAAGTAAAACTTATTTATTTAGCATTCGATTGTAATTTATGAGAATTAATTTTTTACGAATCACCGCATATCGATTAAATATTTATGGAGTATAGATTTTATGGGCCAAAAGAGGCAAAAAATAGATAATAATAATAATAATAATAATAATAATAATAATAATAATAATAATAATAATAATATAATAATATATTAATATAATATTATATTAATTGTTATATTAATTATTATAATAATATATTATAATAATATAATATTATTATTATTATTATTATTATTATTATTAATATTATTATTATTATTATTATTATTATTATTATTATTATTATTATTATTATTATTATTATTATTGAAAGATCAATCGGAATATTAATTTTAATATATTAAATATTGTAATATTATCTGCTTTGTTTATGATTGCAGCTCAATAGGGCCGCCACCTTAAATATAACTATAAATTTATTAAATTATTAAAATTATGGATCATTACGAATTACGAAACTATTCAAATAATCGTTTAGAGATGGTAAAAGTCCCACGTCCCGTCTCACAGGCACAAAATTAATTTTGTATATTCATAATTTGAGCTCCTCGGTGACAATCGCATGGTCTCGTGTTTTTATCAACGATTTATAGAATTTTTTTCTTCTTCTTCGTAAGATAAGCGACATTGACTTGTCTCGGTTCATTTATCATATTCACGATCTTCCATTTTCATTGGGAATCCCCTTCAACACTGGAACCTAAATTCACGTATAAGCTAAAATAAATAATGGCAAGTGTCGTACTAGCGCTTCTCAAAGCACCTTCTCATAAGTAATAGTATCCGACAAAAATACTAACTAAGCTCGTTCACGACTTGAGTTTTTGCGGTCTAGTTTGCCCTGAAGCTTGAGCGCAATCGCAGCATTAACATATAATCCACGATTTACAGTTAAGCGCAGTCGAAAAAGCTTGAACATTGACATCTTTAAACGAATCGAGCGCTCGAGAGTAACAGCATTAGAATTTCAGCGTCCAACGGCGTTATAAATCTCGGCATATAATTTTTTCCGAAGCTTAACGAGCTCCGTGTCGAGCGCTACTTCCGCCTCATCACGTCGCAAAAAACACGAGCACATCCAGCACCCATACGAAAGACATTTCGCTCGAGTTCCCTAACACGGCCGATGATATAAGTAATGTCGCGCTGCGAAAGCCGGAGTCTGCGTCGTTAAGGATCGAGGGCCTTCTGACGGTCAGCGCCCCAGTACCGGATCGTCAAACGAGGCCGTCCGAGCGCAACATCAAATGCCATCCGACTGGAGCAGGCAAAACAACAGGGCAAACCCGGCGACATAGAGGCGCGCATCTCGCACTGAGAGGGAAGTGCGCTCCGATCGAGCGGACGCGCCACCAGCAAATTCAAATACTCGGCTTAGAGAGCGCGCCCAGAGAGGCTCAGAGGACGTGGATCATTTTCGCGCGCGGATGCCCGTCCATCCGCGAAAGCGGACGCGTAACTTTTTGCGAAAGCGCGTCGCAATGCCGCATCGTGTGCCGACACATGCGGTGTGCCGCCTCTTACCACTTTAGCCTAGCGCGGCTCGTCATCTTTTACGAGTCGCTGCACTAACTGGTTCCATTGCCGAGGCCGATGCTACCAGGGCTGATAATGAGGACGACCGGTGCATCGTTTCTTTCTACAATAAACGAAATTGCGGTTCGTCGAGGGAGGCGCGTCGACACCGGCCGTACTTTTGACTTTGGCTGAGATTATCGCGCTTCCTCGCGCTTCCTGCCGGTCACACGGGATTGCTTATGTACGGTTTTAATTGCGCCGGGTTAGCGACGAATGGATTTCACATGAAAGAGAAGAATTTTCAGGTTGTTTTATCGTTGGGAGGCGTTCTCTCTCTCTCTCTCTCTCTCTCTCTCTCCACTCGCCTTGGAGATCGCTCGAACATTTTCGGAACGCGATGTCCCATATTAAGGAGCGAATACTTTATTCCATGCATAATGTATTATTTGATTATCTAATCACTGGAATACTACGTATAGGCTACTAGGCTACTACAGGGTGGGCGTGGTATGCGTGTTTTGCTTTAAAAAAATCAAGCGGTATTTGCAGTATGTGGGTAAAAAGTTGTGCTCTCATTGTGCTCAATGCAAAAGATAATCAAAGCGAATAATATAGCGAGTCAATCGTAGAAAACATTAAGGGAGAGAAATTATTATTTTATATAGACGGTATTTAAATAATACTTTCAACTGACACAATTATATAAAACTTTCTTTGTTTTGTTTTTGTTTTTGTTTTTTATTATGAATTAGGACAATGAGATAATATATATAGGAATTAAAGTAAAATGTATAAAGTTGAATAATACAATAATGTCAATTAATTGCACCTTTCTTGCACCAATCAAGAGCTAGAGGAGCACTTGGAAATTGTGTGTTTGAAATTTCATTGTAATTATTAATTTGTATTTGAAAATTTGTCATTGAAAAATACAGGAAACTTAGTTTCATAAGATATTTCTTAACCATTTTCGGTAACAACATTAACATTATGCTGTTGAGTATTGCTGCCTTCGAAATCACGTATATTTTATCATTAATTTGCCATGCAATACATAAAATATTATTAAAAACTTTTAAATCATTGTATATTTAATATTACGTATATATTCAAGACGTTGATAATATATTAAGAAACAAAGCACATTTCATCGCTGATAATCTTTTTGTGTGACATATATAAATTATCATTACATTATATCCGATAGATATATTTTTCACGACTTGATATTCTAATTTAAATCATAATATTTCATCTTTGGCTTAAGAACACAGGTATTTTCAGTTAATAATTTTTTTATTAAAACAATTAAGAATTATTTTATTTTATATTTAGACTGTATTATTATTTTAAGGTAACAAATTACAAATCAATATCGTAGATTAATTCATTCAAAATAATATATAATTCGTGAAAACTGACTTGGCGATAGAAATATTTTTAATTTTTAATTTTCATAATAATTGAGGTACTTTGTTGCAAACAGACACTCTCATAGTTTGTTACGTCAATATTATTATTTAATTACATATAAATAAGGTCGTGGAATAATATGCGATATTAAAACAGCCAAATTCGTGAATGAATATTTATATCTAGTTGATATTAATTATTTACAAAGGATAAATTTATTATAAATGCTGATAAATATTTATAACTACGTAGCATTTTGTCAATAAATTTATATTCTTAAATGTCTAGCTCAATAAATAATTAAAAAAAAAAATCTATTTTCATCGAAACGTTTTTGCTAAATAAGCTTAAACACTAGATGTATACATACTTCAATAGACTTTATCATGTCAGAAGATTTGCATAAATAAAATTTTCATCGTTTAAATTTAAAATTACGGTAATAGTAGTTGAGAAGATCGATGTAACAATAATATTAAAATAAAAAATTAATATACAATTGATACCGATTACCTCGAATATTTATAACGTATTTGTAAAATCCGATTAATATTTATAGATATGTATTGTATATTGTAATATATTGATGTTTGTGTGTGTGTGTTTGTGTGTGTGCGTGTGCGTGTGCGTGTGTGTGTGCGTGTGTGTGCGTGTGCGCGTGCGCGCGCGTATCCGCAGAAATATGCATAATTGAATATGCTAATATTTTGCAATAACATTATTCGGCTCAATGAAACGTATAATAATCAATATATATTATTAAAGAAAGAAAATCCGCAAACATCGAGTGAATTGTTGAAGAAGTACGTTTGTCGCTACTTCAAATTTAAGAATTAGATATAGAAGACTATAGGTACTTTGAGTCGCAACTACTTGAACCATCTGTTGCATGAGCGCAACAATCCGTTATGTAACTACGTACTTATTGTAAAATATTAGAAATTTTCTGTTTAAATTCAGAAATACATTCTATAGTGTATAATATATTAATCATTATTGTTATTAAAGATTAAATAAAACGTGTTCTAATTGTACTAAAGTTATTGTTTAATAATGCTCGTTATTATATACATATGATTTTTACTGAAATTATAAAAGCATTAAGTAATAAATTCATGTATACTGATTCAATTTAAGAATAGATGTGACATGTAAATTTAATATTGTATTGACAAGATCTTTTTCTTTTTTTTTTCTTGAAATTCGTACATATATATATATATATATATATATTTTTTTCTTTGGAAGCTGGCACTCGAAAATGTCAAGTTCTCCAAAATGTTAGATAAAAAGAAAATATAAAGCTTAAGAGCTACGAAAATATGAATTGCATGTTTACAAAAGAATTTTTATATTCAATATTTTTCCGACAAAATGTATAGCTCATAAATTAAAAAATTCCAATTGATAATTCAACGTAAACGAATGGTTGTTGTAATAGTTTTCAAGCATTGCCAATTAATTATTGGATTTTCTATACAAATAGAATAAATGGTGATATAAAGAATTGTAAATAGTATGTAAAGAATTTGAATTACAAACAAACACATCATTCTGAACATAGAAACATTTTCTCATTTCATCAACTGTTACATTTATCTTTAGTTGTACGAATAATACTTTTAATCAGTGAAATTTTAAACAAATGATTATAACTTTTAATAATTAATAAATAAGCATATGCAGTACTATACAAGTTTAGAGAAATGTTTAAGCATTAGTGTTTAAGCATTTAAAATATGACACTGATTTATTATGTACAATTAAAGCGATCGTTTACGATTTCAATAGTCTCTATTCTCATATTTCTTGTTCTTCATCTGTACAATTAGTTTGAAATATCCTTCTATAGTGCTTAAGAAAAGTGCTTCGATGCTTTCTTATTTCATATGAAATTCGAAGTTTATAATGAACATCTTTATTAACTATTCAAAAAGAAAATATACAAATTTAAAGTAATTTAAGAAGTAAATATCCTTTATTGTGTATAAAAATTAATGGCATTATATTATTAATTATTGGAAGATAATGATCATAATCAATATATTGTAAATTATCGTTTTCTAAAGCAAATTAGATTTCTAAAGCAAATTATTAACTCTCAGATTTAATAAATGAGTTGAATATGTTACATTTTAGGCACTGTTCATAATAAAAATGAATATTTATTTAAATCATGAATTTCCGAGGCTGAATACAAATAACTTTAGCATATGTAATTCTAAATTTTTTTTGTTGCTTATTCATTATATTTGTTTCAAGAACAGGCATAGATACAGTTTACTATGTACAATAAAAATCTTTATTTTCTTTTTATGAGCTGTTATGAAATTCTTTGTAAATGTATGCATAATTAACTACATTTATTATATTGTATCTATTTAATTACTTCAATCATATAAAAATCGATTATTAATGTATATTTAAATTTATCGTGAATCTAGTATTTTATATTCTTAGTGAAAAACGAATAAGCGTTTGATTTTAAAGATAATAATCCACTTAGATTCTTTCGATTTAAAAACAAAAAAAAAAAAGAAAATTGTTTAAATCCTTAGCGATTTAGTATTATTATTTTAATCGAAAACTCAGAAATACATTTTACTAAATGTTTGTGTTTGAAATTTCAATAGAACTAAAAGAAAAATTATTTACGAATTACACTTCCGCAAATCTGATTAATTATATCTTTAGCTTTACATGGATAATATTAAGTTTTTAACTAATACTTAATATTCTTTACTTTCCATAATGAAAAAAAATATATAATATATAAATGAGTGTATAATTATTATAAAGATTATAAATATAATAATAATAAAATAATTATAAATGAGAGTGTACCAAACGTTCGCATTTAATGACATCTACTTTAGGCTTTATTTTCATATAAATGTTTTATTAAAGCAATTAACTTACTTTGATCTTAAATAAACATAACAGATGTGTGACATGAAATTATTGAAATCACTATTAAGTTATTAAAATATTTTGAATTGCATAAATTAAATAATATATATATACCATTCAGTTTTTCAAGATTCGGTGATAAACACAACATTTATTTATATCTAATCATTCCGTTTTTTATAAATTAAATAAAAATTTTTATTCAACCCAACGTGATTTATCGATTCAATTATTAATATTATGTTTCTCTTCATAACGTTCTATATTATTTATCTAAATTCATATTGAATGCTAAAATTTTGAAACACATTTAATATTGCTGGATAAATTAAGACGTATAAATAAACTAAAATAAACATTTGTGTAACCTATTAATATTCTGAATTTTTAATCTTTTCGCTTAACATTTTAAAATATATTACCATGTAACTGTAATCCAGTAGCATATTTTCTTTCATTGTACTCATATCACAAAATTAATGCAAAAAAAAAATCATATTTTAATAAATTATTTATAATCTATTATTTTATCGATTATTTTCCGATATTAAAATTATAATAAAAATAGTTAAGTTTCTCACTCTTGAGAGCAACGAAAAGTAATGAAAAATGTAATGATAAATTGTACTCTAAATTATACTCTACTTTTTACAAAATTAGTTTGATTCTATTTAGAACATAAATTTATAAATGTATGCATATAAAATATTATGTAGAAAGATATTAAAGAGTTGGAAATGACGATATAATGCCACATATACCTTATATACATATATATATATATATATATATATATATATATTTATATACAATCTCATTATTGAGTAGTAGTAATTCTCAATATACAATAAAAGATAATTTATCATATTTTAACTGTAAGTAATGGGAGTCACAATTGGACCAATTGCCTCATGTTGCACTGTCAAATATGGTAGCAAGAGAATTATGATTGATGCTGAGAGACAAAGAAATGATAAAAATTTTGTTTTCTAAAATATTTGAAATAGATTTTATAAATAAATAAATGAGACTTGTTTATTTATATAAGGACATCTGCATAAGCATGCAATCAGAACGAATAATTAAACATAGTTTCTTTTAATAATGCTTTAGTAATGTTTTTATTATATGAAATTCAATTACATAGTCAAAATTCAAAATTCACCACGTGAAGTTTATTAATTTCTAATATTTGTAATTAATTGAATTAATTTTTAATTAATTTTTAATATTTTAATTAATTGAAATAGTTAAACCCCCCAATTTATTTATTCTCAAGTTGATTCAATCTGAGTATGAAATAGACGATTAGCTAGCTTATTTGTTCATTAGATAGTAGAATATAATATTTTAAAAATTAAAAAAATATCTTTCATTAAATTGAAGCAATACTAAGAAGATGAGTTGAAATTAGATTTAGAGAAAGTAGAGCGCGATGAAAAGTACGACTGATGAAATTGCTAGGGAATAGAGAAAGACTTTTTGATTTGTTAATATTTTTGGTGTCGAGTAACAATTTAATGGACCCATTGCCGGGCTATTAAAATAATTTAACTGAAATATTTTTTATCTTTCAAGCATCCATGTACATACTTGTATATAAGCAATTGAATATAATTCTTCTTCGATATACGATCATTAAAATAAATTTGTTGCACGTCAATGGGAGTGAAAGAAAAGTGCACACGAATAAAGAGGAGAGAACTCGAAAGAAGCTCGATTCCAATGACCTAGTGTTGGGTATGTAACTACTTTCGACCGACAAGAATGAGATAGCGTAGCTCGGACACCCTCTACCGCCTATCTGTTTGTCTTTCTCTCTCTCTCTCTCTCTCTCTCTCTCTCTCTCTCTCTCTCCCTACCCCCCTTACACCCTTCTCTTCTCTTTTGGTTCATCGACTCACGTACGTTGAAAATGGCATTTCAATGTGCTCTCACATGTATGAGTATGTAGGAGCTTAAAAAGATGGCGTATGTATGTACAAATGAAATCGGGTCAGCAGTATGTATCTGAGGAACTTTTTCTGATTCATCTTTCTCCTTAGTGCTGGCTATTGTCATTGCGCCTTTCGAATGAATTAATCGTAATGGTCAAGATTATATTTACATCGGTTTAAATGAACGCTGTATTACGTTTATTACACGTACGCGCGCGCGCATACACAAGCACACACACAATGACGCACGCACACAGACACGCGCGCGCGCACATTCGCTCAAAAGAAAGAATAAATTTTATTATAGATAAAGTATAACACGTATATGAATATAAAACGAAACTTATTTTAAATCAGCCAGTTAAATGAAAAGATCAATTACTAATTCAAAGTTACAGAAGAGAATTCATGTCTACGAAATACATTCATATTTATAAAAAATTATCTTATAAGATATTTTTCAATTACAATAATTCGAAAATCCTTAAAATATCGTATTCTACTTGTTATCTTGTGCCAGATACAAAAACAATACAATGCACCTATAGTTACA
>NW_011948414.1:6495972-6558872 GCF_000503995.2 Ceratosolen solmsi marchali
TCCTGCTGGCTTTCCGCTCAGTTCTCGAGCACAAAAATAAAGATCTACGTATTATGGATGTTGTAGCTGAAAGATGGAAAAAAAAGTTAAAAATTCCGGGAGATGGGGTCAGATTTGGATAGGTTTTCCGGGTGAAGGCGGGCGGTCCCGAGCAGTGCGGGAGAAACTCGCATGAGCGAGTGATAGTCGGTCGCGCACATCGTCGAATCGAGGTAGTGTGTCATTCTAAAAATAGGGTGAAAGAAAGAAAGACAGAGAGAAAGAGAGAAGCGCGTGCAGTGCAACCAGATCCTCGGTCGTGAACCCGCGAAAGAGATCGAGCCAAGGCTTTTTTTGTTGAGGACATGCAAAGATAAGCGGACTGACTGGTTACTTTACTACTCCCTGTCGATGGGGATGTGCGCGTGAACGCGGAGGCGAGTGTCGGTTTCCATATGCGATGTTCGTTACACGTGGTGGGGAAAGCAAAAAAATGCCAGAAAAATTAAAAAACTTAGTCGCGAGGGAACGCACGAGCGGTTATGAACTAAGAATATTTTAAGAATTTGGAAGAATGCTTGGACTCTTAGCACAATTTCCGACAGATTTCACAATCGTTTGGTCTATATTTGGAAAAATCTGCCGAATAATATTTTGTTGAAAAATTCACGATTATATGATAGGATAATTTTCATATTATCTTATTGCATCGAGCGCTTGCATTATTGCATTATCTAATAATTGAAGTAATAATCGTATATTGGCTATATTAATGTGCTTAAAATATTTATAAAATATTTCTAGTATGAAATTATTACAAGTAATCGCTTTGATATCAATACACTTTAGCTAAGCGCAATGATGCATGCATAGCCAAATAGATAAAGTTAAACATTCTAATATACGGACACTTTCGTTGCAATATTTATCGCATACCGAGATAAAATAAACATTAAAGATTATTTAATTGGCCAATGCTTAAATTAGATAATTTTTTAATTGTACATGTGAGAGTTGGTTGGTAAAAGAAGAAAAAAAAAAGAAAAATAAAAAAGATGACAGCATCGAATATGCCTCGAAGTGCTTAAAAACATTTTGAGCCAATCAAATAGTCGATAGAAAATTACTTGCAAATTTTATCAAGTTTATTTTTTAATAAAATTAAATTTTACACTCAATAATCATGATGCATGCATCTTATTGTTGTTTTTCCACTTCGTACCAATCTACCCCATGACTTTTATTTGTATCAGTCAATAGATTGATATGAAAAATATTTTCCATAAAAATATCTTCTACATAATATGATTTTCGATCGGTACACGACATTGAGATTGGATAATCAGTTTGTGTAATCTCTAACGTGCTAACACATTCATACACGTGTTCCCTATAAGAAGATATTTGCACAAAAGGTACAGGTAGCGCTTAGAACTAGGCGAAGAAACTACGCGAGTGTGCGAAAGGCAACCAAGTCAGTCGCACTGACATCAATAGACAATAAAAATAATTCATACGTGGAAGTGAGTAATGGCTCGCGAAAAAAGGAAAAATATCTATCGTCGTAAATCTTGTGGTGAGCGTAATTCTCGCGCGTACCTCTACGTATCCTAATTTGCGGCCGATATCCGGCGACTTGGATATGCCTTGGCGGATCTCTCGCATATGCGAGCCTAATAGAAAACCCGGTGCCTTTATTATCAAGAAGGAAGAAAATGCTTCGACAGTTTATTATGCGCGCACCGCCCACGTGGTTTGCGCTTTTAGTAGCCGCGGTGTCGATTTCGCAAAAAGAATCGCGAGCCACTCGCATACCCTATACGGACATGGACGAACCGACGCTTAATCGAGCGGCAATCGGCCTGACCAATGGGGGAGGAAATTGTGACTTATTGAGTACGAATAGAATGTACTGATAAAATCGCAATATTCGTTATTGAAATATGCAACGTTGCTACTGTATATTCGTGACATTGCTCCTGCCAATGGTCGAGACTTATAAGTAAAATTTATCATTAGTCGAGCTCTTGGACTTTGTTGCGTAAATACCATGGCATCCGGGAAGGTGTACGCTACCGAATAAGATTATTCAGCTTGGTAAATTCTACCGATGTAGCGATGATCCACGGTAATGTATTACGGTTTATAAGGTCGAACGTTATTTAAATTAACAGTCCAGTCTTAATTATCAATAAAAGACGAAAATCAAAATTTTTACTTCCCGTCGTGCATTTACTTTAACAATTAGCCGGATTAGGAGATTTTGAATTTCGATTGTTATTATCATGCGTACAGGATACATACGAGGCAAGCAAATGATGATTATCCATCCAAGAATTAACTGCGCTCAGTGTTGCCTAACTCGTAAGACCGTCCAACCGTATGTTCAAGGACGGTTGTTCTTTTAAGCCGTCAACAAATAAATAATACATGTTATAATCGTACCAACTATTATTATTCAAATTTATTAGTACGGAAAGGAGAAAAAAAGGGAAAAAAAACGGATTAACAAATAATTATTCTTTACTATATACTTGATCAATATATAAATTATCCTTATGAATAATTAAAAAAAAATTCAATAGTTCAAGATTCTGCGAATGTTAATTCGTAATTCATCAATGCAATTATTCTTAAGATTAAAACATTAAAACACATTATCAAATTATTAACAAATAAATAATACTTTTAAGAGTTTCGAAATACATTTAACCATTGCTTTTCTCAATATTTATCACACATTTTTATTAAATATATTTAAAACGTGGATTGCGCAAAATATTATTTCAAATTCGTAATTCCATTACAATTATAGGAATTAAGTATTTTTAACATTTATTTGTAAAATACTTTTAATGTTGGTATTATTATGAAAATTGAACATTTACCTGAAACTTTTACCTATGGAGATTGAATCTTATGAATTGTTATTCCGTCTAATGTCGTAATAATAATAATGCATAATAGAAAGTCTAAAGTCTCGGATAAGATTAAAAAAATAAGATTGCATTCTCATTCAAGAAACATCGATTTTAAATTCTAATACATTAGAAATATCGAAAAAAATCATAAGGAAAAAGTCATTTGAATCGTGACAAAAGCCTCAAAAAAAAAAAAAAAAAATAATACAAATTAAGCTACGAATAAAATGTTAGAGCCTCGAATTTTTTACATTTCCATTTAGATGATTGTAAAATATGTTATTGAGACATTCAAGTTATAAAAACTTTAATTGCAGCATTGCTGTTTATTTGGAGTTTTTTTTTTTTTTACAAATTATTTTAATTTTATCATAAAAAAAATTGCTTAAGTAAATGGCTTCGTTAGACGTAAACGAGACATAAAGGTTTATTATATTGATATAATTTTTTTTGTAAATATATAGGGCAAAGAAAATTTTACAATATAAGCTGCTAAAGGCTCTTTAAATTACAAAAATTTTAAACTACATTATCAGTTGTAAAATATAAAAATAATTATAAGCTGCTAAAGTTTAATACTTATTAAAATATTACTATTTATCTAATGGATCAAATATCTTAATAAATCATATACAGTCTCTGAACAAATAAATATCTGTCATAATTATATTGGATAAAGTTAAAAGTAAATGATTATAAGAAATAAATTTTGTAGGCAATTATTTTATCTGAATAATAAATGTTCTTAAACTGTGCATAAAATTAACTCGTCGGAACCCCGTTAAAACACATTAATTTAATGGCAAAATTAATTTAACAAAAATTGATATATAAATACTTAAATTATTACTTATTAATTTTCTTTTTAAATTCTTTTTAATACCCCCGTCCCTCTCTTTCTTTCCCTCGACACTACACATCCAAAAATATAAATACCTAGCGCTACTAAAGCCTATTTTAGCTCCAGGTGAGATTCTATCGGACAGTTTAATTATTTGTGTATCCATTGATGTAAGCCCCATATATGTATAGATGAGCAAGTGTTTGGCGGATACCAACATGCCAGTGGCTGACAAGGCTGGTTTATAATGTTGTATGCTAATTTCAACTTATTGCAGTTATACCAATAGGGACTATGTTTTGAGTAACTCAAAAAATAAAATTAAGATAAAGAAGAGAATAGGTATTCATTATTTATTTAATAGCATGTGCTCTTAGAAGTTTAGATGAAACAGCTATTTCCGCTTCTCTCTCTCTCTCTCTCTCTCTCTCTCTTCTTTCATCGACCGTTTGTTCGTTTATATGTACACAATGAAGGCATTTTCTATTAGAGCTCCGATGCTGTGAGATTTTCAAGATTAAATAATAACATTAAAGTAAGAAACGATAATTGAATGAGGCGATGTTCTAATTCATTATATTTATATCCCGTTTTTTCTAATATCAGCATGTCCTTATTTTAACTTCCAACTCTATTTAAATAAAGAAGAATAATAATAGATTGTCTTAGAACTTTTTGAACTTTAGATAATGTTAAACAGCAATGTTGTATTATGTTAATACTATTTTAAATTTGAAGCTTCTGTAAATGTTATGGTGATGGTAATGCTATTCATTTTCAAAGCATTTTAAATAATAGTAATAGTAGAAATCAACAAAACGTCTTTCCGGTTTCACCATTTTTCGCACTGAGCACGAATTAATTTGATTATACAAGGAACCATAATTAATCTAATTGTATTAAATCGATATCATTGTTGTTGTTGTTGTTGTTGTTGTTGTCGTCGTCGTCGTCGTCGTCGTTGTTGTTGTTATTGTTGTTGTTGATATTATTCTAAATGGAATATTATATAATAAGAAAGCCGAGGATTTAATAATATTTACAATATTTCAATTTAAAGCCATCGAGTTAAAAGTATTGTTTAGTTTGAAATTTGCCGGAAAGAGTTATGATATTAGTAAAGATTTAATGTTATTCATAATTTCTAGGAGATTATGATTAAATTATTTATTCATACGCTTATTAAATGTAAAAGAGATGTTATAAAGAAAGATATTGGAAAGGATGTTATATAGGATATTAGTATAAATCAGTAAATAAAAATTGATGAGTAAGTAGAAAATATTCAGACTAATATGTATATTGATTTATCAAATATAATATATAAATTACATTCTTTAAAGATATAATTCATAAGCACTAGAAGTGTCAATCATAAAGCACCGGAAGTTTGACATACAAGTAATACTTACTCTATATTCAAAGCAAACGTAAGCTCAAGTCAAAAATAGAAACTAAAACAGCACACAGAGAACATGAAAATTCCTATCAATGAAGTGCCAATTTGCTCTGATTTTTCTCAATAAAATGTTCGTTTCAAAGCATTCGGCAAATACGTAATCTCAAGGTAACAACAATCAGTTCAAGCTTTGTGATATTAGTCCACCCCTTAAAATAGTTATTACTTATGCAGATTATCGAAGCAAGTATTACGAGGAGAGGAATCAACGACACATCGACAGTTTATACGAAGCCTATAACAGATACGAAGAAATTGATTCAGGAAGAAGGTACAAAAAATTGACGGGGCATACCTTCGACGACACGTTAGCACTTCGTGGCCATCAGTTTCGGGTTTCGTTTTTGAGAATAAGCGCGCGGGAGCATGTGCACGACGACTTATGCATAAATACCAGTGGGCCGGAATGGCTAATAATAGGAGCTTTGGCTTCTCGGCCAACAACGCGCCTGCCCTCCTGCACTCCCCTCCCCCCTCCCTACCTCCCTCCCTACCACCCCCTCCATCGCACTTCATCTTTTTATCCTTCGCTCGCTCTCTTTCTCGCGCTGAGGAAGGCAAAACTCGACCGAGGATTATTGGAAATTCTTAACTCCACGCACGCGTAACATTATATGGCTCCCGGTTTTGCTTATTTTTTAATTGTTTTACATGAGGAGTGATCCAGAGGCTTTTAGATTATAGATTGTGTGGCAAATAGCAGACGAATTGTATTGAAAATCCTTAATATGTTAGTAAACTGTAAGGCAACATCCTGATAACATTTAATTTGAATATAGTAAAAGTTATAAGTTCCATTACCTTCAAATTTTCAATAAATTTAACAATTTCAGGGTCAACCTCGATCGTTTTTCCTAAATTGAGAATGTTATTATTCAGGACAAAAAAATTTTTTTATATTCAAAGTCAATGCACACAATGGGATTTTCTTACAAATTCATTATAACAATGTTTGCGTATGAAAATAATATGACAATTATCCAAATTTATTTTGGAAAATATTTATTGAATGAATGAAGAATTTGCATATAATGAAACTCCGAATTAAATTATCCAGCAAGAATTCATACTAAATAGACTTTCAATTACATTTAACAATTTTTTTTTCTCAACCTTAAAGAAATCAATAATTAGCTCAATTAATAAATTAATTAATGTATATAAAATTATTATAATCAAAGGCGATTTGAATTTCTAAGAAATTCACATAACAACTCTATCAAATAAAAAAATTTTTATAATCAAACAAATTTTATATTATTTATAGCATACGTCTGTAGCAATGAAATTTACGTAGATTGGCAAAAATATTTTCAATATAATATTTATAACTACGATAGATATTTCTGCCCGTATTTAAGTAATTTGTATCTCCAATTTGTTTATTTGAATTCAAATAATATACATCTATATATATATATATATATATATATATATATATATATATATATATATATATATTTGTTTAAAAGCCAATAAATATGTCGTCGAGTTAATTCCTTTTATCCCAAATTTTCTTTCCAATTTTTAAAATATCCTCTCTAATAGTAAAATTGGGGTTGCAAATTTTTCAACGATCATTAATTTTTATTTATTCTATAAACCGAAATCTTCCAAATTAAATAATAACGAATTTATATGTAGGGATATTAAATAGAGTTAAGAATAATAGTTTTAATAATATGTGTATAGTAAATTAATGTACAAAGTTTTGATTGCATATTATAAGCTATACGTTACATAAAATAATTCCAGATTAATTAAAATACTATACAAAGGAACCGTCGACACATCTTAAATTGTACCTTTGCCTATTCTCGTTGTAGGTGTTACATTTACCTATAAATGGCGACCCATTGATATAATTTAAATATGTACTCGATCTCATATGCTTATTTTAGCAAATGGCAATGTACACAACAAAGTATATTGTATTTATTTTAATATATATTCTTATTATTATTATAGTGATATCTTTAACTCTATATATTTAGAATATACATTATTTAAATATTTATTTCATATTAAAATGAATTGAAATATATATTGATGTGTGTGTAAATGCACTATTACAAAATTAATTCACCATATAAATAGAGAATCATGTATGTATAGGAAATCGACATTATAAAAGTTAGATAGCTGTTATTTTTTATTTAAAGGTAAAATTCAAGAGAGTTTATGTATTATTTGAATTTATCAAAATATAGAGATTTCATTATTTTTACTGTTCGTCAAAGGTTTTAATGACTGAAGACAGAATAAATTAAAAATAATTGTTCAATTACCATGAATGCCCATGTTATTCCACCTAATTGTTATATTACGAATAAACGATAATATTCTTTATTTTTAAATAATCAATCAAAATATTCTAACATATATTATTATTCATAAGTCCAGTTATATGATTAAGATTTTAAATAATATACACAAAAGTAGAGGTAAATTTTTTTTTTTTCATTTTAAACCTCCTGGAATTAAGCAATTAATTGGCTTCTTCAATTGTTTATGTACTTGTACTTTGCATCAACTATACTTGAATTATTAATATATATTTAAATATGTGTAAAAGTTATAATTACAACGATAAAATAAAATTAATTTACTACAATAAAATTATTAACCAATACTACTTTAATTATAAAAATTAAATTATATTTTTGTATAATAAGATTTTTAGACGGTAGTTTTACTTTGCATTATTAATTGTTTTATTTATAATAATTTTTAATAAGTTTGATCCACTTTAGGACTTTATCACTCTAACAATTATATTTTTGTTATGTACATATATATATATATATATATATATATATATAGTTATGAATCAGATAATTTATTGTTATGTAGATAAATTTAATATAGTTATTATTATGTGTTACCGAAACATGTGTACCTATTACTGAAAATATTCGCTCACAAGCCTTACCTTAATGTTATTTATAAAATTTAGGTTAAACTTTCAGAATGTGCAGTATTTTCATGTAATGCCTTATGTAGGTAAGAAATTAGTCAAAATTCACATTGGATAGGAACAAATCTTTAAGAAATCGTCGAATTATCCGAAATTATATCGTAGACACTTTCTTGAACGTTGCACACTGGGCACGGATAAAATTTGCAGGCAATGTAGTTTTTGCTTGCCGACGCGATTAAAGGAGCGAGAGGTGCGCACTGATACGATACCGAGAAATAAACAATAATCCACGAGGTCAGAAAATGAAAAAAAAAAAAAAACAGGTTTAATTAAAGCGCCGCGCTAAAAAGGTAAACGAACCTGAGTGCGCACGTGGCAAATAGGAGAGGAGACAAGGAGGAGATGTGTTTCGCACTTGGCTGGCACACAGTGAGGAGCGAAGCGCTATTCGCTTACTTTTTTATATTTAGCCCCACGCAACGGCGTTCATTATTATTCGAGAGTGCACTGACTCGGCGATCATTGTATGCCTAAGGCGCTAATAGTACTTAATTAGCCATACGACGGCGAGCATCGACAATCTTTCATTATCGGATTGTTTTCGAAGTATGCCGTGGAAATTCATCAGCCTGCTCGACGTAGCTTTTCAATGTGATTTTTAACGGAATTTTTCATGCCAACGGTTCAAAGTTACTCGCACCGTTCTCGACATATTTTACCACATGTCGCTTTCCATTATCCGGACAATGTTCTTAAGTAGGTAATCTTTAGAAGTAGGTAAGGCTATTTTTTTTTTCTTTTTTTTGCTTCTTTTTTTCTTCTTTTTTTTCTCTTTTTTTTTCTTTTTTTTTTTTTTTTCTTTAAAGAGCTTGGTGATTCATAATGGTATCATTAATCGATTAGGAAATAAAAGAATGTGCATACTCTTTTCCTACAATTTCCCTAGCTCCGTTTGTCGTAATCGCGTCCTCTTTGATTTAAATGTCTACTTCTTAGGGATAATTATAAGCAATTCGAGAAATCGAACGGATGTAGATTAATGGGTTATAATAGAGAAATTAATTCCATACGAGGAATTATTTTTGTGAACTATGCATTATAAAAGAAAGCGTATTCGCTATGAAAGTACTAATGCACGCCGATACGTACGAATTAACTTAACATAAATACCACCAACTTGCATTTACTTCTATGTAAAGTAAAGTGATATTACGACTTTTATACGCACAACAAATAATGCAAATTGTATCGAGCGTCTATCTTTCTATGGCCGATCGATCCTTCAACTTATCGTATTCAAACTTTATTTATTTCACAACGTTAACGGCATGCGTATTGCAACCGAGCGGAAATTGAACTCTTTTTTGTCTAACGAACGAAAGCATTAATAAAAATGAATCCTATCCAATATCGACGCAATCGCGCTATTGCGAATGCGATAACTCTAATTATAATAGGGTCGGGCATAATACATGTTAGAGCGTCTTATATCTTATACGATAAGCGGCAATGCGACAAATTAAACCAACAATTTCCAATTACAATACTAATCGTTTTATTCTGTCTGGGTTTTCAGATCGCGTGAAGGTGTACGACTCCCGAGACGGCCCTTGCCGCTGCACAAATGGCGGACGTGGCGACGAAGAACAAACCCATGAACGTCGTAAGTAATAATACTGTAAACAGCCTTGGCAAGACTAAAATGAGCGATGTGTGCGGTGTGCAATCTAACAACGGCTTGATTGATCTGGACCATAACGGTCTAAGCAACACGAGTAATAACAAGCTAATAACTATGTGCTCGCCGACTGACGACGAAGAAGACGACGATGACCTAATCCTAGCGAATAATACGCGCAACGAGTTAGATTCGCAAGAGGATAAGAGCCTTCAGGAGCTTATTGAGAGTGAACTTGCCCTGAGAATATGCGCGAACGCAGGGAACTCCGATGATACGGACGAGGAGGAGCCGAGTGAGATGGCGACGTCGCAGCCAGAAATTACAAAGAAAATTATTTTGGAGCCTCGGCAGGACACCATTGACATAAATGCAGAGTTCATAGTTAACGAGATAGAGCATTATACCGTTATCGGGGAGCCCTACGAGTATTCAAACGGACACGTAAGTCCAGATGTAAACGACATTTCCGAAATTGTCGAATGTCCGGACATTAGCGATGCTAATGAGACGAAGGATGAGGCGGCGTTTAGCCAAGTGAATCAGACAATAGATAACGATATGACGACGATCGAGGATCTCGATGAACACGAACTTCTTCTTGACGATGATCAACCAATATCGATAAATACGCTTAGCGACTCTTGCATCGTCGAGGACACGACGGATGATGACTCGTCGAAAGAATTGAGTCACCAGTCGGTAATATCGGCTGACAAGTACCTCCAGGACGAGATACTCGTACAGTCTAACGATAATAGCGATGATCTCTTCCCCGTTAAGGTTAAACTTCACGAGACGAATGAGAAAAGTACGCGTAAGGATATGCAAGATAACGCGGAGGAGGATGAGGAGGAGGATGAGGAAGAGGAGGATGCTGATGATTCAGCTTGTATCAATGAAATTGACCATCGAGAGTGTGACGTCAGAGCTCGGAAGAGTTCGCAACACAGTGAAGGCTTATGTACCGAGAACTTCATTGAACAAGAAACGAAGAGCAACCAAGTGAATAGTACGCAAGACGACAAAGAGGATATTGGCTTTGGACAAGCGTTCGATCAAAATGGGCCAATATCATTAAAGGAGGCTTCGGGCGTCGATGAAAAGGCATGCTCGTTTTATTCTACCGAGACCGAGGGATCCGGGAATTTCGTCGATAATGACGAAAATTTAGAGAATTCCGCATATAATCACTCGACCGTGGATGTCACCGATTACAAGCTCAAGACGAATTTTAACAATCAAGAAGATAGTTGGATAACCGTCGAGGAGGCCGTGAAAGATACACAGACAGATAGTCTCGTTGCACTGGGGGATGAAAGTCTGCAAGATAAAACGAACGAGTGTAGTGATAATTTTTACAGTCAAGAGGGTCACTTTGAAAATTATTTGGAGAAGAGCAAATTGGAGGACGAGAGCGAGGAAGTTGCCCCGTTAGCAACGCCTGATGAAATTAGCGACATTTCTAACGCATGCGATGATGTAAGTTTGGCTTTATTTGTTATTAACAATAATAATTACGATACGAGGAAAACTTTAAACAGCCATAGATTTTCAGCTCTTATTGCTTAACTAAGTTAAGTCGAGGCATAATGAATGTTAAAATTTTTTAAATCTCTTTTCTTAGTAATGTCGCGATATTGAATTTTCGATAATGATAGATTGGCTTTCATTATGTATTATTACCAAATTCGGCAGCTGGTTATTTAATCAAAATAAATTTATACTTTATAGATAAATGTGCGTAATTGTCACTTTATATGTACGTATACAATTTTTGTTGCGTGATACGTGATTTTGTGCTTTTATTGGTTCTTTTGTTTTTTGTTTTCTATTGTGTTGGTTTTTTTTTCTTTTTTTGTTTTTTTTTTCCTCAATTTTTTTTCTCATTTTCCTAAATGCCTTATTGTTTATTTTTGTAAATGCAAAAAAGTTTTTTTACGTGTGATTGGACTTTACTTCTAATAAGTGTTCATTGTCAATTTAACAATTGTTCCGAAATATCATCTAATGCTTCCATTTAGCCTAACAAAATGTTATCTCAATAACAGTTTGTCAATGAAATTCTTATCATTAAAGTTTTCTACGTTTGAAAATTTCAACTTACCGTCAATAAGCCGATCGACGACTTAATCGATGACATTAATTTCTTTTAAGCACTTCGACGAAAGCGTATTTTCCGTACACAGCTAATACTTTATTATACAACAATCCCATATTGGACATTTTAATAGGAAATTATAATAATTATCGATTGGAAATTTAAAGCCATCGTAACGCATAAAGAGACCCCTATAATTAATCCATTAAATTCTCGATGCAATAATTTTCATCCCTCTTTTATAGTTTCTTCGAGTGACGAAATTATTCCCCACTCCCTATTTTATTTTTTATTTTTTATTTATTTATTTTTTTTTTTATACGAATGCTGATCGATTTGCATATAATTGTCTTAAATGACTATTTAAATAGAAAGGACTTTATACGAAAATGTTGATTGATAATAATAGCGTGCAATACCAAGTAGAGCATCTTATACGATGTAATGGCATTCCAAATTCCTCCGATCCAACGACCGAAGAAATTCACCGACCTCGCTCTATTATTCACTTCAACCACACAATGATTATACTCCTTAATGTAAATGCACACAACAACAATGATTACGGATCGTTGTAACAGCTGTTAATCAATCCCACAATCGTGCCCACAACCCTCCGCCCCCTCCCATCCCCGAACGACCAATTCGCACAAATGCACACATAATTGGAGCTTTCACTTCGGAAGCGAATTTTTTGCGAATTATTTGGAAAGGCCGGGCACGTACGTACCCTCCCAAAACGTCCAAGGAGAAGGAAAAGCGCACGTGTCGGGGATTCTCGGCGGAAGTGACGGCTAACAATCGGCCGCGACTCCTTTGCCGCTGCTCTCGGCCGATATTTTCGTGGAAGGAGGCATAATAATATACGCCTTGTGCTCCTCCGTACTGCTGCGCCCCTCCACTTTCGCAGAGCCCGTCCGCTCGCTCGTTCGCTCCGATCGAGGTTACGAGGCGAATTGGTCGGCTCCTCCAGCGGGCCGCAGACACTCGGCCAATCCCGCGCCATCTTTACCGATCCCAGCCGATCGCTCATTCGAAGCGCACGCGGTCGATACTCGTGTATCGCTTGTTACTTGCAACGTGTGGCGACCCGGCGATGTGCGAGTCAACGATCAGGAACGGTCAGGGACGATGCCCGGCCTGCCGTGGCTCCCCGGCTTTTGGTTCTCGTTGAAATTAGTTTTCGCGGCCGTAGGTTATTATCGCTGCCGATGACGAAGCCAACGACTCATCCCCTCGATCGGTGGACCATGAACAAGAAAATTCGAGTAGTCTTTGGTTTTGATTAGCCCAACAAATCGTCAATGCAAACATTGAGAGAAAAAGAAGGGAAAGAAGAAGAATAAGAAGAAGAAGAAGAAGAAGAAGAAGATGATGATGATGATGATGATGATGAAATGGATGTATCCCGATTGTAAATAATGATAGCGTGGTAAGGGACGAGAGGCTGTTGATCTAAGCTTTCGAGAAGCCCTTTAAGTACCCGCAAATTTGTGCGATTAAAGTTGTAATATATCATTATAAAAATGAAATGTAAAGGCGAGATCGTGCCGATCTTGCTTGAAATCGCATTGCGTTTCCTGGACAATTGGCAGTCATTAGAATCGAGTAGCGGTAGCAGCAGGAGCAAAAGCCACATAGACAGTAGGCGATGGGCAAGCCTAAAGGAAAGGAAGAGTTTAAGTAAATCAATTATCGACCAGCCAAGCTTTCATTAAGATTTTCTTGTGATCGTGATCGTGAAGATCTTGAAACATTTTTGCAACTCAAAGGTTAGACAACCCTATTATTAACCCTAGCATAAGGCACGATCGAAATAATCTATCGGCAAGTCCAAGCCAATGATAATGTAACGCGCTGACTGCTCGCCTGCCGGATATTTAAGTAAACTATTATCTTATTGCAAATATGGGGCGCCTGGGGACTTTTCCGGCATGAGCGATTATCGGGCACGCGCGAGCCTACCACTCGCTTACATATTCGTAACGACAAACCGAAGGTCAGCAATAATAGCGATATAACAAATAATGAGGATATTAAGTGTGCAATCAAAGGCGGGTGATTTTGGAGCGATTGATTAGGGGGAGATGGGGGAGAAGTGCGAAGAGCGGGTACGGGAAGCCCCCAGAGGAGTGGAAGCGACGATGTTTGACCGTCACCTTACCTTATTAGCTCTTTCGTAGCGCGCGACCCATAACGCGGGGGCCCCCTTCCTCTTTTTTCATCGGGCCGACGCTACTTCGTTGTGCTTCGTGAGGTGAAGCGCAGTTCGCGGGGCCTCACCGAGCCCCCTCTCGACCAATCTTGGCCACGGCTCCCGCGGAAATGACCTATCCGGGCCGGGCAGGACGTGCCCCTCGACGAGGCCAACTCGTAGATCGAGGCCATTGCGGTCGTTACGCGACTTTAAAAAGGGCTGCTCTTGCTACTTGTAAGGAGTTAGTGCGAGATTATCCCCCCCCCCCCCCCCCCCCCCCCCCCCCCGCCCGGCAGCGGCTGCGACGACAGACGGACAACATACACACCCGCTAAAAATCCTGATCTCCTCTCTCCCCTTGGCCTCTGGGGAAACGCCCTATTCTCCCAATTCCCTTGGCTGTCATCGACGTGTTGGCCACGATTTTCGAGGATTTACATCGCAAAAAGCAGGATAGGGGAATAGGAGAATTTTGTGTTGACTAATTTATAAACGGCTGGACCGATATAACGGTGCGCAGCTTTTCTATAGTTCTATAGTTCCAACATAAATGCCAGCTTTTAAGCGACTTTATAAATACGACGTGCAAGATGAAAAAGTCTTGCGCTGGCCTCGGTGCAGTGAGCTATGATATTTAAGGCAATTCTTGTCGCGCATAGGAAGACAAATATCATCGTCAGCGAGCCATAATAATAAACAATGGAGCAAAAAGCTTGTATATAAGATTATGCTTGCATAAAAATTGCAGCTCAGCATATTATTAGCTCAAATTAATATACACTGTCAATTCGGAGGTTAAAATGTGAAACGAAATGTGTTTTCCATTTCATTGTTCTTTTGAGCTGGTTATGGTGGTGTAAGTGCGCATACTTCCACGGCAATAAACGTAAAATATATATACACGCGTAGTTAATATGTATCCTTAAATGGTTGGGAATGATAAATGCTACTCAAACAGAAATGATATTATCTTTGTTAGAGAATGTTGTAAATATTTTCCAAAATTACCTTCTTTATTGTTTTTTGTTTGTTCGTCAATGTACTCCGTCTTTTTATTTTTGGCATTTCTTTAATGCGACTTCGATATTCGATTATTACATTTATCTGTCTATTATATTTAAGCGACTGTGTATTTTTATTAAACGAAAAAAAAAAAAAAAAAACAAAGAAAAACAAAGAAAAAAAGCTTTAAGGAAAATACAACTCAATACACTCATTTCGAGCTCGTTTTCATTAAAATGTCTATTGTTCGCATATCATTAAATGTCACTAGTTTGGCATTTATATATGTAACTACGAAGATAGTGAAGAAAGGTCCAAATGCACAAAAAAACCTCTTGCTCGTAGAAAGTGAAAATTCATTTAAATGTAGCTCGCGACAACGATTCTCCCGACACCCAAACAAATATACCGGCGTTCAAAGGCATTCGTAAGAGGCTCTTGCTAGGTATCGCGTGGCGTCACGAATACGGCGAAACAATAGAGGAAAGTCCGGAAGGTGAGGGGAGGGGGTTCCACAAGCGCCGCTTACGCGGGTGTATAAAACCATCTCCGCTCGGGTTCCGAAGAGAACAGCGGAGCAAGGATCGCAAGCGAACGGGTTTCCCGCGGCGACTCTTGCCGGATAAGAGAAAGAGAGAGAGAGAGAACAAGAGCGAGAGGTACGGAGGTTCGTCCCGTTCGGACGCGGCGCTGGTGTGCGTTACCAGCCCATTTAATCGCCTCAAGGCCGACGACGTTAGTAGTGGCCTCAGCCGTGCACTGCACAACTTCATCTCTTCTCTCTCTCTCTCTCTCTCTCTCTCTCTCTCTCGCTCTTGTTCTCTCTCTCTCTCTCTCGCTCTTGTTCTCTCTCTCTCTCTCTCGCTCTTGTTCTCTCTCTCTCTCTCTCTATCTCTATCTATCTATCTATCTATTTATCTCTCTCTCTCTCTCTTACTCTATTCGCTCACTCTCATAGCGACTTTTTGGGCCCCTGGTTAACCAAGAAGACTGGCCCATGGTCTTCTGCCCAGGAACCGGAAGTACCCAAGAGCGACGAGGCAGGAAGCAGGGGAGCCGCTACCACGATATCCCGACTCCGAAGTCTCTCGCAGTCCTTAGTTTTCCAGTCGCGCATTTTCGGCTATCCTACGTGTGGGCCTATTCTGTGCGCGTGCGTGCGTGCGTGCGTGCGTCCGTGGGTACGTGCATGCGTCTCCACGCACACGCGTAATGCGTAATAACGAGGAGGGCATGCGTACGAGCTATGTATACATGAGTGAAGAGCAGAGCCGCGCGCCTTTTCTCCTCCGGGTCCGTTGAACTCGTTTACACGCTCGGCCTTTTCCTCCTGCACGGGAGATGCGGGCAGTGCGACTGTGTATAAGTGCGCCATCGCCTTATTCCACTGTGTGCGCTACTCACCAGTTTGATAAGATTCCTTCTCTCTGTGCGTATAACATCTGCTAGACATTTTCGGATTTTCCAACTGCGATTCTCTTGGTTATTTGCAATTTGTGGACGAGAGCTCGTGACCGATGCTTTACGACCTATCGACGCTCTCTAACGGCTTTGTAGATTTTCGCAGTGAGTTTATTCAAAGTTTATTACATTAAGAAACACCGCTCTCTTATCATTTCAATTCAATTGTTTTCTGCCCTTCTATTTTCTTTTATTTCCAATATTGTTTTTTTTTTCTTTTCTACATCTTCTTCATCTTCTTCTTCTTCTCCTTCTTCTTCTTCTTCTTTCGAATAATGCTGTCTAAATTTGGCAATTACCACTGGACCCTGGACCTGATAATTAATTCCCAACTCATCCCGCTGGTTAATGTCTTTCATCCGTCGTCCTGTAAATCCGATTGAGCTTTCCTTGCGACGTCGTCCTTGTACGTAAGTCCTTAGGAAATTTGATTTAAAGGTAATCATCGCTCCGACTCATTGTTGGACCACAATTAAAAAACAATAGTTAACGAAAAGAAATCGATCGAAGGCATTGCTTATCTATGACCTTCCTTTCAAAATACTAATGCTAGTATAATAGTATTCGCGTGAGAGCATGTGAGCTCGTTGTAAATGAAATGTAATGCTGAATTGTAATTCTCGGTTGTTGATACCGTTTAAACTCAAACTAACGCGATTCGAAAGTTTGGCAGACACGAGCGAGCAGCAGTCACACTTAAATTAAATGGCCGTTGTCGCTTACTTTACTCTCACGAGTGCGCTAAAGCTACGTACGATTGTATTTGCTCTTTGATAATTATTTCTTTTTTCTTTTTATAATCCATGATGGGTTTAGGAAGTGCTCATTTAACGTGTCGCTGCAATAGGATATGCATTAATATCGCAGTAATAAAGATAAAAAAATTGTAGCTGGTATAAGTGGGATTGTATTCAGTAGCGGTAAAGTCGCGGTGGTGGGTCGATCGTTTGGAGGTTAGTGTTGGCATTATATATGGAATAAGCGTGAAAACATTTGGACCGTGAAAAGTTATGATTTTAATGTTCAGCTACAATTATCATCAAGGCGTAAAAAAAAAAAAATGATTATTTGTAAAGTAAATTCGTCGTTAAGGATTTTGAAAGGAACGGCGTGCTCGCCTATATTTGCGTAAGAATTACTAATTCGTCGAGTGGATTATCTAAAATTCTACATTTTAATTCGTAATTGGTGCAGATACATTAATTAACGCATTTCTGATTTAACAGAATAGCGTCTGATTAAAGTGTAATTTTATTTTTAATCTCATTGTCGTGTAAGAATTATGATAATTCATCTCTTAAATTCATCGACTGAATATAACTATTTGTCGAATTACTTTACATTCGGATGAGTCTTTAAATTGCTTTAAGAATATAATTTCACTCGAATATACACATTTAGTGTAATTGCCGAAATCTACGGTCTTTAAATTGCGATACTTAATTAGCGTTTGAATTGTTTAAAATTGGTTTGAAAATCATTTTATTGCCTTTTTATTATCACGGCAATAGCTAAAAAGTTTATTACCGATCAAGTTTCTTCAAACATACGAATGTTTTGGTGAAATATTACATTTCTTTTTACAATTTAATGTATTAGTTATCAATGATATTTATATCTGAAAAAGATAAGTTATTACGATAAATATACATATACATTTTTTTTTTTTTTTTTTTTTTTATATAAATTTTTTTTTTTTTTTAGCGAGTTTAAATAATCGCAAATTCTTAATTTACAGTTAAAACTGAAGTATGTGAATGTGTTACAATGTAATCGCTAATTGCTAATTATCGAACTCTAGTGACTTAACAAGAAATTCTTTTTTCTATCAATAATTCGATAGTGATGTAATAGTGAAAATATGAAGTTAACGTGATAGTTTAATCGTTAAAATATTGTCTAATTTTTTTATTTTTTTATTTTTATATAATTTTTAATACATATCAATGTAACATTACAAAATACATTCATAATCTATTCCAAACCCTATAATGATATAAGTAAATAATAGGAGAAATCCTAAGCAATAATAGTACTATAATTTTTAGAACAATAACTAGACCGTTTAAATGCACATTTTGAGATTAAAAATAAGCTAAATTTTGTGAATTTATTTGTAAAGAAGTAATGGATGATTGTAATTTTTGTCGAGAAAATTCTTAAGGAGTAAGTAAATAGTAATGATTGTCGGTTCGCATCCTATCATTTAAATATAATCAGTGCATTTATGTAGATTCGTTATAATTCCGGACTTCTATTATTACGAGACTTTTAAAATGGTATGAATATTTCCGCAGTGCTGTTTGATGCTGAAAAAAATGAAATTACTATATTTTAATTTATAATATGTGGCTAGGTTATTTATTAAATCATCAAAACATTATTACACGCCTTTTAAATTATTTCATATTAGTAGAAACTACCTTTTTATTCATTAAAAATACGTATTCTCCCTACTTTCTTATTTTCATCCAACTTTACATAGTGCACTTACATAGTGCAATGTATATAAGAGAAACGTATGGAAGCCGTTTTATATGTATTTTATTTATAATATACCTAATATGAACATATGTTCATCATTCATTAATCACATGGGAATACGTAAAAAGCAGTGTCAGGTGTATAGTCGCAACTGCGTGGTTTTAACGTTTTTTTTATGGGAGTCGGGTGGGGGTACGGGGTGGGGGGTGGGGTGGGGGGGGGGGATAGGAGGTCATTTCGTTCGTGAAGGTAGAAAATTTTGGTAAATAAAATAAAATTATTTCCCGAGATGTTATGTTGCATTGAAATATAGTTATTTTTACATTACGTTTATTTGATTATAGATATATACGGTAAACAGATATGATAGTGTTTGCCATTTGCAGTATCTTAAGTGGTAACTTGAATGTATGTAATTAAATTGTCACTTATTGATTTTACGTAACAATCGAACAAAATGGAAATTCTTTAATTTCCATTTAATTTCATGCTCGTTTCTGTTGATATATATATATATATATATATATATATATATATATATTAATATACCGGATAGTAGCTGGCAATAAATTTACAATAAAAATCAGAGAGTAAAAGTTTAATTTTCATATTTAAATTCAGCATAACATAAATCCATACAATAATTTTAAACCAAAAACAAAAAATAAATTAATTAATTATTAAATGCTTCTCATTTGTGAAAATAATCGTTATATAATTTACGATAATTAATACGTATAATCGATAAACAAAATTACGAAAATACTTTAAACATCGTGTATTAAAGCCGATTAATAATTAAAGTGTAAAAGAATTTCGCACGAACAGTCGATAATTTGCAATTCTATCTTTCAATAAATTTTCTTTTTACTCAAGTAATATAATTTTATACAAAAAAAATTTTAAATAATCATTATATCCATCTGCAGATGCGATGTTCAATTATATTTTAATTTCACGATATTCTGGCATTTTATTCCGTATTCCAGTGTAAGAATTACCACTCCAAGTACTTATTGTCTTATAAGAACAGTTAGATTTAATAATTTACAAAGGATTTCTTCATTACAGTAAGACCGTATACTTTCTTTATTCTAGTCAGAACTTAGCTGCTAGTTAATTGATGCCTGTGTAGTTCATTTGCAGGCATAATTATTGATGTTTCTTCCGTTTCTTTCATACCAGGTTATCAATCATATCTTACTAGTTGCATTTAGTATAATTTGGCATGCGTTATAAGAGTAATTATTACTTTGAATTTATTCGATATTAATTATTACGAGGTTTGTTTTCCATCATTACCTAGTATTATCGCAACTAAAATCTAACCTCTAAATTGAAATTAATTCTTCAAAATAGTATTCAGCTTAAACAACTAACGAGATAATATATTTATTAATATAAAATTAAAGAAAATTCAGATGCCTTGCACTTTAAATAGAAAATTTAACTATACATATGTATATAAAATTACCTACTCGACCCAACATTATCGTTATAAACCAAATTCAATTATCACGAAAAACTCAAAGTCCCTCTTGATGCTTTAACCAATCTACCCTATAATTTACCACGTATGGTAGTTCCGCGACTTCCTAGTCTCTTTGGCTCGTTCGAGGAATTTACATTCGTCCGACGATGCGAATCGCACAAGTGTTGAACGAGAACTAGTGACTTTTGTCAAGAACGTATATCGCGTACGATGAAATGGCGTGTTGGGTCAAGTATGCCGGTATTCCTTGTTGAGCGTGGCTTTCTTTGTTTTCACCCAAGCTCTTACCAAAGTGAGTATCACTCGAATTGACGGCTATTCTTCCACTTCGTCATGCTTAATGCTACCAAACATCCTTTTCACGTTTGCAAATATTTTTAAAAGAATTTATCGTGAATGCGACAATTGCGTTATGCAACGATTGCACTCGCTTTTGAAGATATTCTGTTATCCAATTAATATTAATGTAAATTAATTTGCACCGCCCTAATAAAATAAGCATTAGGAAGAAAATTGCGCGGAGCTAAGAGAAATTTTTTTTTTTTTTTATAGTTTAACTTTCCACGATGTTTATTTAATAACTAGCCTTTATTATATTTATAATTAATTACTCTGACAACAACTAAACGATCTTCATAATTAATCATATGACAATGAATTGAATCGTTATATTTAATATAATTTTTTCACGTTTCATAAATTTAAAGATATATATAGAATACTAAGTTTACATAATAAAGTCTAAATGTTAATTTTTGCGATTTATTAAAAAAAAAAAGATTGAGTAATATAAATTATTTGCCGAGCCTGTACACGTAAGTTCAACAAAATAAAAAAAAAAAAAAAAAAAAAAAAAAAAAAAATGAAAAATTCCCTTCTTAAATACACTTCTTAACTCGAATTTCATTTCATCCTTAAGAATCAAACCATTCGTCTTAATTATTTGAGATCAATTTCTTAAAACATTGGTACTTATGTTTTATTGCGTAATCTGAAAAGTTTTTTTAAATATTTCTCAATTAATATATTTCTCTTGATGTTCGTCTCGAATATGCCCGACTTACGAAATCTTAAAATTATTTCATATATTATATTCACGTAAATAATATTCAAAATAATTTTCTTTACAAATTAATTCTACACAATCGTATTATTTAGAAATGCACTTTTTTATTCTATTTCATCTGTCATTATTATTGTCATTATTATGATTATCTTTATAGCTGTTGTTGTTGTTGGCGTTGTTATTTTGTAGAAATCTTTTTTAAAAATTTTTCTATGTGACTTCTTTGAGGCTATTATTGTCGCGTTAAATAATTAATTCCTGAATTAAAGTTTCACACAACGTTACTGAAATAATAAGAGAAAACCAAATTAACATAGATAATTTTTCGAATTAAGTTATTGTGAAATTCGGTAGAAATAATACAAGTATTCAATTATTACAGGAATTCATTGTCGAGAAATAAATAGTAGGGGTGTTGAATTATTACAAGAATGCGATGCCGAGAAATGAATAATAGAAGTATTGGATTATTACAGGAATTGAATGCCGACAAATGAATAGTTAAGCGATATCGATGCGCCAGAAATTTTGCACGCGCCTTCCGTCCCACAGCATTTTCCATGTGCGCCGTCCACAAACTAGTACGCAGAAATAATAGATAGTAATGACTGCGACGCGAATGATTCTGTGAAAGACGAGGAAAGGTGATTGCGAGATGAGGCTTGAATTGATAATCTGCTCACTGATCGAGCCGCCGTAACGCACAATAAGTGGCCGGCAAATGAATAATAAGCGAATAGACGAGTGACTAAAGGGTTTTGAAGGAGAGAGAGAGAGAGAGAGAGAGAGAGAGAGAGAGAGAAAGAGAGAGTGGGTTTGAATGTGATTTTATTGTTTGTGTCTCGCAATGTAAACCTCTATCGTTGACTTTTATCTCCACCTTAGGCGAGTGACGAGAATGTTAATTACTGCCTTTGTTTTTATTTAAATTAATTAACGGATCGATATGTTGACTGTACATTTACATTGTAAGCATTAAGTACGTTCGGTTACGCGTGTACACAAATCTAAATTCTTTGATACTTTGCTCGTGTTTAATTGATTAATATAATAATATTTGATGTTATACAGTAATGAAAATTTTGATGAATTTTTGCTTTTATTTTGAGAGGACATTTAGAAAGTTTGGATCGTTATTCTTGGCTTACACGTTGAATTTAATTTAAATGATTTATACTTAATTGTCACTACTTTATCATTATATTTATTAATTGTAATTTATTGTCATTATTATTCATAATGCCCGAGTGTTTATAGAAATTTCATAATCTTTTGTTATTAATCTTTCTTATACATGAATTTCAAGCCCAATGATTTAATTGAATATTATATATTTGAGTAATATTAGCGTTTTGTGATATTCAATTGTATTTTCCTAATAATCCTGTAGTAATATTTTTCGCGGATCATTAAAGTAATTACAATTTGCGATTTTAATTAATTACAACGAGCTATTTTCTAAAAGTTTAATTAAAACTTTTACAGCCTATATATTACATTATATTAGAAATTTAATGATATTTTCAAAATATAATTTCATTCTTTTCATCTGATAAATAAAGTTAGGTATCATTCATGAAAGGATATTTAATTTTATTTACATAAAAAAATAAAGGAAATAAATGGTAATACCGTTAATTGATTTGCTTCAATCTTTAGCAAAACTTAAGTGCTTTATAATGCAAATACTCGATAGCAAATACTTTTTTTTTTTTTTACAAATTTTACTAGTTTCTATAAATAAGAATGCATTATTAGTAAAATGTGTTTGAATTAAAAAAAAAAAAAAAAAAAAAATTGGCTAGTAGCATTGAAATATTTTTACATTAATATTTGTATATTTAGATATTGAATATTATTATCGTGGCAATAATTTCTCTTCGATAGGATTTTTATGCAATTGCTAAAGACATCTATGTATAAAACTTCTTTCTCTATACAAAATAAATAGCTAAAAACTTCCTCAAAAGGTTAACGAATCCTTAGAAAAACTTTAGATAATCTTGGTATTTCAGAATATCAAAATGTATTATTCTCATTAAATGGAGGGTTCTTACTTTTTATGTTAATCTTTTTTTTTCGTATCTTATAGATGAATAAACTCAGAAAATACGGCGAATAACAACTATATATAATAAAAATTGCAAATAAAAATGTTCGCACAATAATGTTAATGAACGTTTAAATAAATGGTTTGAAATAAATATCTGAGCTTGCCTTCGGGTACGTATTATTTAGTCATCTACGGTTTACTTTAGAATGTCATATTTACGTTCGTGTTTCACGCTGCAAAATACACACGAAGAAGTAAATACAACTATTTATTGATTGAATGAATTATGAAGTAAGTAAGTGAGAATATTGAAAAGTATAATATATTCATGTAACTTTTATGGCTCATTATAAAGTGATAATAAAGGGCGTAAGAATAATAATTAAGCTAAAATCTCCAATTTTGAGATACAAAATTCAGTAGTAGTTTACTATAAGCATAATCTTACAGTTCTTTCTTTGTAATATCATAATTATTTATGTGAGGTACAATTGCTTTTCTTTGTCGATCATTGTGAAAATTTCTCAAATTTATACCAATCTTCATAATAATAGAGTAATGGATTATGATTAATTTTTTAATTATAATTTCATAAAAACCTGTGTACAGAAAATACCTATTCGATAATGTAATAAATAATTATTTATAATATAGATAAATTTTATGCGAATAAAATGTAAATTTTATTTAAATGAAAATATACAATTAATCGTCTGATTCAAACTTTCCTTCTTACCTCCAGAGCGAAAGTCGTGATGATATTATAACGACAGGGTCGGCTGTCAATACAACAACAAAAAAGAAAAAGAAGATCGAGGGCAGTGCAGGAAGCGATGCATCGCCAAATCATACAAAAACCAAGAAAACCAAGAAAAGTAAGAAGAGTGAACTCGAAAAAGAGAATATTTCCGTGGTAAGTTTTAATTGACGTAACTTCCGAATATCAAATCGTACCATGACTAATATGAAATATGACAAGTCCTACTTGTTTGAAGGCAATACGCTCTGTACAAATGTCTGTTTGCATTGCTGAGATTTGCAATCATTATATCATATGTGTATTAATTAGTGTTGTTACCAATCGTTTACTTTTTGTCTAAAGCAAGCATCATTTATTGCGCTTAACAAGCTACAGCTTAACTTATAATTCTCATTACATTATTAAGAGTAGAAAACATTGAAACAAATAGAAAAAAACAATTTTTTAAAAGACTTGTCTAAAGTTATTCTTTGTTTAAGAATTAAAAAATTTAGACGATGGTATGTATTAAATTAATTTCGCAACTTTATTTAATTAAGAACTGCTTTATTCTGTAGATAAATTTAATACAATTTATCTATATATATATATATATATATATATATATATATGATCATGATAATTTATATATGACAAAAAAAATTTTCTTATTATATTGCTTAAAATCTAATGACATTAAAATTATATAAAATATTCGTTAGGTTGGAGTTTTAAAACAAATTTCTTCGATTAATTAAAACCACCACCATACCAAATTTTTTTAAACTTCCAATGTGTTCTATTCTTAAAAAGTTGGCTATTTAATTATTTTTCATTTATTGAATTTTATATTTATGTACAAATTAAAAATTATCATTAATAATAAAAAAAAAAAAAAAAAAAAATCAAAAAAAAAAAACACACACACACACACACACACACACATTACTCATACGCCTTTGTTTAACGTAGCCAATTATTTTAACATTGCAATTTCTGTATTAAAATTTTATAAATTAAAAGCTTTTGAATTACAACGATCAATTTAAAGCACAAAATTTTCTATACATTACTAAAAAATTTTAATACATTAGTTCGAGTATCGGCATATCTTCAGCCTTTGTACGAAGCTATACGAAACCGTGAAAAAATCAAATTAATGTTTGCAAACACCTCGTAAAGATTTATATTTTATATCTGAATATTATTACTTATTGAAATAATATTGTAAATATTTTGTACCGACTAAGCACTGACATTTTCGTAATTACTTCCGTCCTAACCGACGTTTCATAGAATTTCGTAATTAAATTATAGAATTAATATTATAAACATGATAGTGATGAATATTAAAATAGAATTAGAACGGATTCTCATATGAATTTGTACGGAACGCGTTTGAAACATCAAAAAAGGTAAATATAAATTTTAGAAGCGAAGATACGGTTGAACAGCTTTTTCATTGCCGAAGGTATGCCTAAATACAAAATCGCTTGCTACCATTTTTTTTTCACATTTTCACATGTGCCGCTTATAGAAGAAGAAAATTAAGTCGAAAGAGACGAAGGAGAATATGCATACAGTCTCGCGGCAGGCGTCCGCGGAGATGTTTGAAATCACCGGCGAAGACGATCTGTCGAACGTCAATGTCAAATCTCTAGTAAGTTTTTCCTGCAAGGCTTATTGAACTCGCTTTCACTCAAATTCCGATTATTTTCTCTTTTGCTTTTATATTGCCTCACATCTCAAAATGATTTCGATGTATGCTCTATTTGGTTTGCTGCTGAATATGCTGGTTGTTTCTCATTCTCATTATAAACTGTATTTAACGAACAAAATGGGTAAATTATTTTATACCAGTGTGTGGGTTTTTAAACAAATGTGTATAATTTTTGTTAACCATGTTAATTATAAAAATTTAACTAATATTAGATTTAGTTGAATAAGCGTATTCATGCTCGAGAGAGAGAGAGAGAGAGAGAGAGAGAGAGAGAGAGAGAGAGTGAGATGAAATAAGTGCTTTAATGCATTTGATTAATTGTGTTTCGTTGGTTGTATCATTTACTTAATCGTTTAAGCTATTCGTTTTTCATGTACTTGTATATGATGTGTTCTCCTTATCTTTACATCCGGATCATTGTAATCAATAACTAATACATGAACAATGTTACAAATTGAAATTTTTAAATGAAGAAATCGTCTTTCGTTGCTGATTACATTACTTTCATTGGTAAAATTTAATTTGTTCAATTATTTTGACATTGATAAATCAAAGTCATAGTGAGCGATGAAAACCATTAAAAATAATTTTCATTTTTATTACTTTGATAAGCAGAAAGATATTAGCTCACGTAAAGTGTGATAAATAAATTAATTTACATTTTATAAAACTATTTCTTATAATACTTAGTTTAATAGCGATATGAGCAAAATTATTAAGATCGAGCATTTTATTTATGAATATTATGTAGCTAAAAGCACATTAAAGCATTTCTAAGAGCCGAATCATGCATAAATTTGCCAGATTAAAACAAAAAATGGCAATGTAAAATATAGAGATACCACATTTCATACATCATTTATTGTGATCATTTATTGTGAATTCTGATTATTATATCATGATTTTCATCCGAGAGCAAAGTTTCGAAATTTTTCATAATTTGACGAACGTGCTAATAATACTTAATTCAATGCTATTTAATCAATAACTTTATCGTTTTTCCTACATCAATTGATATTTCTTGGAAGAGGATTAACTCGAAAATGATAAAATTAGTCCAAGACTGAGAGCACATTCCTGCAATGTATAAATGCAAATTTTTATTAAGAAAATAAGAAATGACGAGGTACGAGATACGCGTAGGCGTGAAGTAATTTTATTCAAAGGAAATAACCATTAGCACTTTTTAATATTACCATTGAAGTATCTAAAATGATTATAAACTTATGCAATTTCAATTCAATTCAGTAAGAAATATTACGTTTGGCATTTTTAATGTAAAACATCAAAGTAGCTCTGTAGTATTTAAAAAAAAAAAAAAAAAAGAAAAAAAAAATCTTAGAAAGTCATATTATAAAGAATATCGATTACTTGAATATTCAAAAGATGTATGTAATAGTAAGAGTTTGGGTAGTTTATTGAATATTAAAAATGAAAGCATTTTTATTAAAAATGTTTTCCAGTCGTGTATAAAAAAATTTTTACGAATCAAAAAATATTCTCAACTTCTTTCATTTGGATTTTTTTTTCTCTTATCGAAAGTAATGAATCTTTTGGAAATACTTTTCCTTAGAAAGTTTTTTAGAATGTATGACTCATAATTTGAGAAATAAAATCTTTCGTTACCTTTTCATGGAGCTCTTAAGATGTAAAAGACAAGCCAATAAATTCTTGTTTTGCGTGTGACTTTTTCAAATGAATATACACGATGCCGATGATAAAAAATCTCTTTTAAAGTTTCAATTTACTCAGAGCATGTTCGAAAATTTTTTTTTTGTTTTTTTTTTTGTTTTTTTTTTTGTTTTAATAAGCATGTATCGTTAACTTAATTGATCTATAACATCTTTGCATGTAGACACAAACATATGTAACGGAGACAAGTCGCGTAGAGCCGGAGAAACCGAACAAAGAGATCATCGCCACTGGAGTTTCGATCAAACAATTGGTAAGATAAATGCTTCTAACTAATTTGTTATAATTTAGTTTATTAAATGTCACTATAACATTGTCGTAGAGCATATCAGTAAGGTTCAAAGAAAAGTAAGATTTTTCGAATTTTTGGAATTTCACGTATATGAATAAAATTATTGGTCCGAAATATTTATGAAAATAGATCACCAAATGACCTTGCTACGGTCGAAAATGTGAAAGATGCGGAAATATAATGAAATTCATTACACTCAATTACGGATTCATTAAAAATTCAATTAATTTTTAATAAAGTGATGATTTGATGTAAGACTTGAGAATGAAAGCGACTTTATATTGTGTCGGCTTAGCCTCAATTATTCAAATAGTTATTATCACATATCTGTCGATAAATTAATATTACCAACGTCTTGGCTTATTTGATTGGAGGATGATATGTTTTGCTAAATCCAAATAATGACTTTCACTGGAATTCCCTTTACTGTTAGCTCTCCAACGACAAATTTACATATTTAAATGAGAGATGCATGAAGCAACCTTGATCTTTTCATTTTTCCATTTTTTTATGTGTGACTAACAGTGTCGTAGCTTCGGGGACGTCTCGAACATGAACGAAGGTGAACGAACGATGCTCGGCGCTTCGGACACCAACAGATTCCAGGAGGTCAGCCATTCTTGTCGAGCATTTTTACTCCCCGTTCTTTTCACTAATTTTTTTCGACTTTATGGAGAATTTTCATTTTATATCAATGACGTAGAAAGCACACAATTACATTCGCGATTCGTTACTTACTACATTCGATGGGCTATTGGTTCCTACAAAATATCTTAGGAACTTTTTATAAAAATCATGTACTCGAATTCAATTTTATTTTATTTAAGGCTTATATGCTTATTATCAAGTGAAATGAATATGGGAAGTGAAAATTTTCTCAATTTTACACTTTAAATATAGGTATTTGTACTTAATTTTCTATATATTTTTTATCAATTTGATGAGCTGATATTGGAACATATTGACATTTATCTTCATTATAAATATACATTAGCCTGTGAAATTATGTAATACATATATATTTTATTTTAGCGCGGTAATGACAGGCTTCCGTAATTTAATTATTATTATTATTATTATTATTATTTTATGTTTTGTTTTTTTTTTTGTCATAAATGAAATTTATTTTTGAGTTGGACAAAAATGCTTAATAAAGAAAAAATGTTAGGATTATCTGAATTCAATTGATTAATGGCAAAACGAATTACGAATTATACGTTATAATTACGTTATAAAATATTGTTCTTTATTTAAAAATAAAAATAATTATATTGTTAAAAGTAAAGCATGCAATCATATTTTTAATTATATGTTTAAACTGACGAATTAAAGATAAACGTGTGTATTTACGATGTAGTCGAGCATTTATAAAATAAAAGTTGATGTAAAATTGAACTCGCTAAATGAACTTTATAGCTGTAAGAACATTTGAAAATCGTTTCATTCCCCATGTCGAAACAGTAAATTCAAATGTCGTTGTTCTTATTATAGCTCAGTCAGATGATACAAAAAATATAAGATCAAAAGATCGCCTGTATAGATAATTTTTGATAAGTAAATAACATTTTATTATAATACTGTTATTGAATTTTATGTTTCATTATTATTTCTCGTTTCATTTTTCTGTTTTTATATTCCAGTATTTGATTTTATTTCTAACTAGTCAAAATTCTACCTCAGAATACAATAATTTACATTCATACACGTATGTAATGAATACTTCTTATTATCTTAAAAGGCAAACAAACTTCTCCTTGAAGTAAAATGAAAACTCTTGTACTATTGTCATAAATAATATGATATTGCTCTGATTAATGGGTAAAAATTTTTTTTTAATATAATAATACATAGAGTAGAGGCAATTAATTCAATTAACAATTGATTATTAAGAAATAATACTATCTAATACTATATAAGTTAAGAGGCATTGCGCTGCTTGAATATTAAATTCTAACGCATAAAATACTTAACGTTGAGCAAAATTATAATTATAATTCCTTTGCCTTATATAAAGAAGGAACAACTGCTTTTGAAATTCTGAGAATGCGCGTAATTAGCTAGTAAAATAAAAATAGATATACTTTTGAATTAACAACACTAACATACGCTGATCTTGCATTAATTTTATCTGTGCCATTTAACGTGGCGCCTGCCTATGGTGGACTAATAAAAAACAAAAAAAAAAAAAAAAAACAAAAAACAAAACATCAAAAATATCAAGTAGAGAGCAAAATCAACGGGCGACTTGAGATTATGCGAGCTGGAGCGCATCAAGTACTTCAATAGTCGCGACATCGTTTTTGCCACTGTTAACGTCAAAGCACTTGTAAGTATTACCGACGCAATGTAAAAATGCTTTCTGTCAGTTATATCGCTTAAGCCCCACAACAGTTACTCACGTTAGGCGTCATTCGATACATCGAGAGAAATGAATGTTTTCTATTTATTTGCCGTCCTTCCCTCGTCATGTCCAATGGTAATTTAACAAATAATAAAGAGCCACTTTGGCTTCATAAACAGCGCGAATATTGTAAATGTAAATTAAATAGAATTGCAAATCTTTTCTACATTTTATTAACAAGTATATTGCGACACAATTGTCATTAATATGATGTGAATTATTTAAGGATTTCAACAATAATATTTCACATAAATGGCAAATCAATTTATCATGTGAAATTCAATAATAAGTTGCAAAGTTTTTCAAACGTAACATTTAGTACGTAAAAGTTATATTAAATATTTAGTGTAAAAATTCTTGAGTGCTTCTAAAATTTTCCTTTCGTGTTTTATTTTTATGTATTTAATTCTATTATTTCTATAAGATTCCTATATAGAAAAAAAAAATAATCACAACACTTTCAATACAATTAGATTAATAAAATACTTCACTTTCACGCAGAAGGGTTTTAAGTCTTTTAAATAACGATTATTAATCTTTCCATTCTCATTTATCTCGAGATTATCGTAAATAGAAATAATTAAAAATACAAATAAATCTATAAGTTTTCCCATAAATATACATCAAATAATATATATATATATTTTTCTTTCTTCTGTTTTTATAATAACATCGTTAAAAGTCTATAATTGTAAAAGTAACTTTTAATTCCTATGCTTTTACTTACTTCAAGAGGAGATTCGTTCAAAAAACTGAAAGCACTCTAGTTGATTGATAATTTAAAATAACAAGAAAATAATTTTGAAACCTTTGAATAAATAATAAAAATTCACCGAATTATAATGAGTCTTTGTCTTGTAAATTTCTTATTATATATTCATTGCATTAACGTTCATTCTATTACCGGAAGTATCTTTACTTTTTATGTATAACAGAATGGATGAATCAACGTCATGCGAGAAATAGAAAAAAGTATGAAATTTTAGAAAAGTGTATAACAAAGATTACCGCAGCTTCAGAAATAAATAAAATTTAAAAAGAAATCGAGTGTTTTAACGAATTTCTCTGTCACGTACAAATACAGTACATCATACGTAAGTAGTTCATCACTAATATTTTTATTATTTTAATTATCGTTAATCGAGTAAGATCCTAAAATGATAAGTCTTTATCGTAATTAATATTTATGAAATTCAATGAGAATGGAAAGTTTCAGAATAATCAGGATATTGTAAATCGTTATAGTAAAGTTCTAGCTCTTAATAAAATAAATTCGAGCGTGAAATCATTAGTCGGATAAAATAATATTTAGTTGATCGTATACCGCTTCACCTATTAAAGACAAAGAAATTTTCCAACAATTTTTTTTTTTTCTTTTTTTTTCTTATTTCTTTTTCTAAATAAACGAATAGCTTTAATAAGCGTTTGGTATAATAAAAGAAGCTTGTGAATTAATGGAAAGTCAAGGAAACGTAATCGCGTATTTAATGGAAAAATTACGTTTACGAAAGAGTTTGCTTAAAAGACGAAGTGAAGTTGTGGACCCTAAATATGGGAAAGGTTTATAGAAAGTGAAGTATTTACAAGTACGTATGAACTTTGCAATAAGAGCGTGGACATGCGAAGTAATGAAAGAAAAAATGAAAAAAAAAGGTAAAAAGCGGTAAGGAAATGGAGAGAGGCGGAGAAAAGTCGAGCGATCGCTACATCCCCGGGGGGATCGAGTTACACACCCGAGCTCACGGGCTCGTTTTCCACAATTTACACCGCAACTAATGTACTTGCAACTTACTCTCTCCTTATCTCCAGGCCTCCCTATTCTCTCGCCCCTCTTTTCCTACTCGATCTGGCGCACCGTGACGTGAGAAACCCAAGTCCCGCTCGCGTGTGCATATGTCCGCTCGTGCATGCGTGTGCGCGCACACGCTCACACGCTCGCGTGCCACTCCGCGGTGAAAATGTCTTCCGAGAGAAAAGGAGCCGTCGTCTACGTTCGTTCCGTTTTCGCAAGCTTTCGACTGAAAATCTGTGCAATAATGAAAATAGACGGTCGGTGTCGCTTTAAGCGTCTACTTTATTTAGAAAGTCCTCGATAAACCTCAGCCTCATGCAAAATCTTACAAAATCTGCCACGCGAGTCCAACTAGGCATTGTCCAAAAGCAGCCAATAAAGGCCTCTCGAACAATAAAAGTCCGAGAACATTGCGATCCCGTACACATGCACACGCGCGAGCTGTCGCGTTTCTTTAACCAGAGAAGCGTACGTAAAAGCGAGATAAAAGAAAAGCAAAAGGAAAACAAAGTACGTATCCACAGCGTACGTCGTTCTGTAACCTGGCGAATTTACGGCGCCCTGATAACGAGAATGATAAGCAGAGCCACTCGCGATCCAGTATCAACGGCCGGGGCTCGCGGGCCTCCATTTTCGAGGTAAGGAAGCAGCTGAGTTCTCGATTTTCAGGAACTGTAAATAAAATATACTCCACCCATCCACCCACTCGACCCGACTCGACTCTTCGTTCGTTCGTTCGTTCGATGCTTTTCCTTGTCTTTGACGGTCGCGCCCGTTCCTCCGTTTTGTGTCTGCCTTTACAACGTCGAGCGCCTTTTAATGAGATAATCCTTTTTTGTTTGTAGCCGTGCTGTGTGTGATGTATTTGTGAATGTAGCGATAAGCATTAGCGGTTAACCTTCGGCCACAAAGTATTTCCGACAGTCGAATATCTCAGTGAAAAATCACTCGCGGTGCATAATTGACGTCGCAAACAGCTTTTGGCCATTTTTGTTATCAATGCACAATACGATATCGTGAGTAAGCCCTTGTCTGTGAGCGTAATATACGTAATATCCGTAAGAACATACGCTTAATTATTCGGTGCATTATTAATTGAAACGAAACTTGGGATTTTTTATTTGACTTGTTTTCATTGATAATGAATCAAGGATATTGGCGCATAGATGTGAACCTTTGTTTCGTTAATACAGCCATAATATTGTTTCACTCTTTTATCGATCGGACAATTTTTCTAGTCGAAAAAAAAAGAGAAAAAAAAAGGAAAAGAAAAAGAAAAAAGAAAAAAGAAAAAGAAAGAAAGAAAGAGCAAAAAAAATTAAAAAATCAATTTAACAAACGATAAATTTGACGTGGACATTGTTCGGATTTCATTGCGATTCCTGCCAATCCGAAATATCAAACTCGCTGAAATCTGAATTATTCTTTAAAAAAACAGAGACACAGAGACAGCATTGTAATATGGATTTAAAATTATTGCTTCAATTTCGTACGAAAGAGTATAAGGCGACATACATTTACATAAGCGCTGCTCTAAAGTATTTTTCGAACGAACAAAGAAGAGAATTCATTCGGTCGCTCTCGACACAATTGCTCGATCCTTTATCGTGGCTTAAAAGCGATTGCGATACACTCGAGCAGCAATAAAAGAAGGAGAAGGAAAACTCGACCGCGTGCACAAGCGCCAGCTTTACACATACGAACTACCGGATTTCGCTTCGACGCGCTGCTCTCGAAATCACGAGTTCGCGTCGAACTTTTACAAAAGAAGAGATAATTCGTTGATCCCTTTGTCGTGCTCGATATCATCAATCTCCAGTAATGGATCGACGTGAAAAACGGACTCCCCCCCCCCCCCCCCCCCCCCCCCCCCCGCCGAAGATAATGCAATCGACTTTAACCACAAACAAGGATCGAACAGTTTCGTAAAGTCCCTCCCATGATCCGCTTCTCCTGCATCCGAGCCTTTCTTTTCTAAGCTTGCTAAGCTTTTTTTTTTCTGCTTGCTGCATGTATGACTTTTATAGCATTCCGCCACTTGATTTATGATGTATACCACGACGCTTTCGACTGTTTACATTTGCCTTCCATTGGGACAAAACGTAAACAGCCCCGGCAATTGGCTGGCGTGTGGTGCTTCGCTTAATGTTGATGCGTGCGCAGATTTGTATTTGATCTGCATTTGGACGCGAATGGTAGTGATGGGAAAGATTTGGACGCTAGACGCAAGTAGCGCACGCATCAATTAATGTATCATGGTATTAATATAAGCTGGAGAAACATTTTAACGAGTCAATGGAGTGGAAAATTATTCGTTCGGCTGTCAAAAGTGAAACCTGCATATTATTGCCAATCATTATTAAAGGCCTAATTATTAGTGAATTATAATATCAATGTCTTAGGCATAATTTGATCGGGCTGTGTAATAAGTCTAATTAAGTGAAATCATTTCGAGCCGCAACTTTACGTTTATTATTATTATTATTATAAATCAAGTGATTCTTCGAATCATTTCCAATTTGCGGGAATAAAAGCTTATTTAATGATTTCAGGCTAGCTCACTTCGCGAAGAATACTTAACAATGTTATGTTATTTAACTTTATGTACATTGATACCCGAGCATCTTGATATCCGATCACTTTACAAACAACAAGATCTATATGATCTTCCAAAGCATTTATAATTGATATATTCATATCTCTTTACTTTTTAAATATGCAACATTAAATAATGTAAATAATATAATTAAATAATAACGCTAATCAGCACATATTATCGTTAATTTTCTCTTGTAATAATCAAAGCAACTCCTTTCAAAATCTACTTAATTCCAAAGATATACTTTATTAGACTTAAAAAAATACTACACGGCTCTTACGTTAATAATTATCTTCCAATATCATGTTTGTTAATCAAGCATTTGTTTCAATTTAATTTACAAATTATGAATTCACGCAAAATCAAATTCACTGATCTATAAAATTTATAATTATGAAGCCTTTTCAAAGCTACATTTAAAATGAGTAAAACAAAAAAAAAAAAAAAAAAAAAAAAAAAAAAAAAAATCAGAATAACGATGTGGCAAATAGCAATGTAAGGTATGTAATACAAAAAGAATAATATTAAATCGTATTATCGCACCTCTGCATCAAAACCATTATTATAACGAATAACTAATGCATAATGATTTACAACTTTGTTATATTATTATAAAATCATGAATAAGCGATGAATGCAAAGGCATAGTTTTTACAAAATTTTAATATAATTAAATTTCTCTTTTTCTATGTATTTAAAATCAATGTTAAATCAGTCACAAATTGGAAGTTTTGAAAATTATTTTATCGATGATTAAAATTTGATTAATCAATAGGACATTATTATATTCTCTTGCACTAACGAATGTTGTCTTGTTTCATCGAACTTATGAAAAATCAATATGTAAATAGAGTAATTAGCACAAAATCTGATTTGTTCACGAGCACCTGCAAATAATCATTATCATTGATGAATTACGATATGAATACTTGTAGTGCACAATTGTACAGCATCGATAAAATAAAAATCGCCGTAATTTGCAATAAAAATATATTTCAATATCGCTTTTTACAGAAATCGAGCTTTAACAAATTTGATGCTCTCAGCAAGAAGTCGTCGCAAGTTCTACATGTCCGATCCGTCGATGCAAGCAAAGTCCAACAGCAATTGAATAATGTAAGTTTCAGTATTATTCCTGTCAATGTTGTTGTGCATCTAATTGGAAAACAAAATCAAAATCCGGTAAGGAAGGCATTAAAAAAAAAAAAAAAAAAAAAATATTGTAAACAAAATACAATAATAAAAATAATAAAAATGCGTGTGTGTGCGTGCTTGTGCGCTCGTATAAATTTAACACAACATATAATTCATACAATGAAGAACATAGAACTTTGTAGACAAAATATTGGAAAAGTAGTAAAGAAGTAAAAGAGATTTCGTAAATATAATTTATGAATCGTCATTGTCTTCCATAAGAATATTGACGCAAATATCGTCAATCGTCACTTCCAAAACTCAAAACTATAAAGCTAACTTGTTACAAGATTGTACAAAGCTTAACCGAACGGCGAAACAAAGTCTTTTAAATACACTAGCTGTATGTACGTATGTACTACACATATTCTATTAATAATGTTTATAAATTAGGAAGCAGCCGTAATGTATAAAAGACGCCAAGGTCTCATATATTTTGACAGGACAAGCGTTAATTATTGAGAATACATACACAGAATATCGTACATTTTTGCTTCGGACTCCCTTCTTTCATCACACATGCCGGAAATACATTTTTGCCGTAACTCGTAAAATACAGATGCCCGTTAAAAGCGTTCGTTCCATCATCTTCCTTCGTGCTCATTGTGAGCAAAAAAGCTTCCTTGGAAACGCTACGGATCGCCGTGGTAAGAAACTTTAACACGAAAATTACGATTTACCTACGACTTGTTTGCACAATGGCGCATTTGAAAAGAGGATAAGTAGCTGTTTATTTGTTTTTTTTTTTTTTTTTTTTTTTTTTTTTTTTTATTGGAAAAATACAGTTATTGTCATTATTATCGTTAAAAATTTTATTGTCGGCTGAGTTTATAAGATGTACCCAAGTAAAATTTTCACTAATTAATAAATAAAAATTGCTAAACTAATTCAATAAACTACATTAAAATACCAATTAAACGACATATATATTTACGTTAATAGTATAAATTAATAATCAATAATGAAGAAAAATAAGAATAAAAATAATGATGAAAATACCTACAAATAAATATTATTGAATTATCAATGATCAAATAATATGTGATAGATTAGTAATGATTGTTGTTAAACTTTTCTATTACAAATTATAAAAAATACACCTTCGATTTATTTATCTCCTGAGAAAGTCATAGCTTTTATTCAGTAATTTGGAAAATTCTATCGGTTAAATTATGGTTTTTTATTATCTCGCGAGGATGAGAAATTATTTGCTTTGATATATTTGATAAAGGACAAGAAATCGATTGATTTTATCTCAGTATAAAAGAGAGCGAATGGGAAAGGTTCGTTGGAAAAATAAAGTCGAATGCTGATTGGGAATATAATTATATAATTTTAATAAATTGTCCTTAAAAATAAAAGGCTTCAATATTAATATTATTTTTTATATAAAATTTTAATCTGCCAATATCGTTCTGTAGTGATACTTTCACACATTATTAATAAAACCATTTAATTTTCTCCTTCATATTCGTACGTTTTAAATTTATTATATATTAATATTTATAGGTTTATTGTTAATGTATTGTTAGTTGTTAAATAACATTTGCAGCGTAATTTTCAATGAGAAATATTTAGTAATGAAGGTTCTGATTGTCCGATATCAATTTATAAATTATTTATATAATAATCTTAGACAAAATATAAATGTACTATTATTATTATTATTATTATTATTATTATTATTATTATTATTATTATTATTATTATATATTTCAATAATTATTCATTTTGATTTATAAAAAAAAAAACTTATTGGAGCTCGCGCTGCTTATTAAATAAAAATATTAATTTTAGGACTATAAAATAATAAAAGTTTCTTATGATAATTAGCCAAGCCTTAATAGGCGAAAATATTATAAAGTAAATACCATTAACGATCATCTCCGAGTAATCTGTTCAACTAAAAAATAATTTATTAAATAAACACTCAAAAATATAATAATTTGCAAATATAGTAATTTATAAATAATACATAATCTCTAATTTATCAATATACTAAGGTATAACTTTTATGCCTAATTATGTCAAATAAAATTTTTTTATTACTTTAAAAAATAAGATAGCAAGAAATTTTTGTAGGATTTATTCCTTAAAATAAGTTATAATAGTAAAATGTAAGAAATATACAGTCATTGAAAAAAAAAAAAATATATATATATATATATATATATATATGTATATATATATATAATCAATTAAACACTCACTTCTAAAGAAGATCTAGAATATATTTTTAATCCACAAAGATATTTATTAAATTTTTGTCCCGTTATAATGAAATGCAATATTTATAAAAGCAATAAAGCTTAACGAAGATAGAGAGTATATGGCGAAGCGCAATAGAAACTAAAATAGCCATAGATACGTATAAAATATTTATGTATTTGACTATCAGACTTAACTATCTAAACACCCGCACTTTTAGCGTAATGAATTCACTTTAGAATGATGATTTAATCTTTTGGTGTAAGTACAGTTAATATGTTTATTAGCTATTTCTAATAGTAGCTGAAGCATAATAACGTAAAAGCGCTGAACTTAAACGATTATAAGGTAAATTTAATTTATATGCTCGTCAACATTTTTGTAAAAAATGTAGTCTTAGATAATTATGCTCTATTAATGAAAATGATAGTTCTAAATTCAGTCTTTTAGCCGTAATTGACTTGTCAATATCTATGAAGAAAACTCGATGAAGCCGTATACGACCAATATAAATATAATTACTCACAAGCTAATAAATACCAACTCTTTACGCGTAGTCGTCAGTCTGACCAATCGTCGTTGTTAGCTTCCTGGAATTCCAGAACGACTTTGTTGTCACAAAATCACTTATGTCCGTTTTTTTAATTATTCTCTCTCTCTCTCTCTCTCTCTCTCTCTCTCTCTCTCTATCTATCTCTATCACTATCCCTTCTCTCGTCTATCTTTCTTGCTATCTTTCTAGGTTGTTTTTCTCATTGCCTCTGTAATTCTAGAAAATGTATTAAAAATAAAAAAAAAAAAGGATCGTCATCGATTTATCGGTCATCATCCAGGGTACCGTTGTGTCGCCAACAAATTCGTGTTCACGCGATTGCAATGTCGCCTTCACCGGTCCCGTTTGAAACTGGTTTCTCCTCAATGCGGCCGAGAATTGCGCCTCTTTAATAAATTTATAATGTCAAGCTCTAACGAGGAGTTTTTCCCGTTGTCGATAGGAAACTTACGTTACGCGCACGACACTTGGATTTACAAATGGGACATTTTTCTTATCTCGATCTGACAAAATTCTTCTTACAATTTGCATCGTGATATTTTATAAATTTAAACAAACCATGTTTAAGCATTATTACATGAATTATTACGAGAGTTATAATTTGTTAGTATAAAAGAAATTTTTATTTCGTTCGTTAAAATTTACGCGATTTTTCGTCCAACGACAATTTGCTCTTTGTTTCTTAGGCCGTACGCGATGGGCAGAAAAGAAAAGAAAAATCCCATTTTTCATTTCACATTTGACGCTTAACACTTGCGTAGAACTTTATTAATAACAAATATTACTATAATGCAATAACGAAGTTGTTTGGGTGGAACATTTAATTATTTTTATCCAAATGACAAAAAATAGCTATAATTTTTTTAGACTTTAGTCTATTGTAAATTAAGAATTATCAGAAGATATTGTACGAAGAAAGTATAAAAAAAAGTAATCGACTTGGACTTATAATTTTTCGTCGATTAGGAATAATCATGTCAACTTAACGTATTTGTTTACAATTTATAGGATTAAAGATATCTTCTATCATTGAAATCGCCGCTGCCTTGGCTTATTATCAACAATACATTTCCTAATACACTCACGTTAAACTTATCATTAACATAAAATTCAAACACATTAAGAAATCCATAATAATTCATATATATATATATATATATATATGTTTTTATAAATTACCAATTAAATAGCCCAATTAATCGCTCATCCTAGGAAAGTATCGCAACTTCTTTTATATTTCATTTCGGATAAAAATGATCAAATTTAACAATATCGATACGATTGTTTACACAATTTAAACCTCCGGCCTAACATTCCATTTGAATAATATAAGCATTATATTTAAGAATATAAATTATAATATAAATATCCCAATTAGTCTCAATTTATTTAAACACTACGTAATTTCCACGAATATGCAAAGTGAAGCTGGGAGATAATAAATAAATTCCGAAAATTATCGAACATTATGAATAGTTTTGATAATCAGGCTAATTTATTAGTTGTCGATTGTGATTTTGAAGAGAAAGGGAAAAGTTAAGATAAGCATAAAACTCGGGGAGAAAAACAGTACAACAAACGATGGGCGGGCGAAAACGTTGTTGAGGCAGGTTTACATTTGGCCAACCGTTAGAAAACAATCGAAATTGCAAAACAGCTCAACGTATTGTCGGGCTTGCGAACCATTCTAGTTTCTTTTTTGCATTTTTTTTTGTTTTTGTTTTTGTTTTTTGTTTTTGTCTTTTTTTTCTTTTTTTTTTTTGGTTTTTGAATAACAGAATAAGAAGCAACAACAACAACAAAACCCTGTAAATAATGTTAATGATCGGCTTGAAAAGGGGCCGGCTTCGTTAAATGCCAATCGGCAAAGGATCTCTCTATCCAACGGCTCGCGAGCGCACACAAGAAAGTACAAGCGAGGCAGCTGTTAATGAATTAAACGAATGTGTCGACAGGTGGGCCAGAACGGAGACGTGAACCCGAATTGCCGCAGTTGCGGCAAGGTCGTCTTCCAAATGGAGCAGACGAAGGCCGAGGGTCTCGTCTGGCACAAGAACTGCTTCCGGTGCGTGCAATGCGGCAAGCAGCTCAACGTCGACAATTACGAGAGCCACGAGGCGACACTCTACTGCAAGCCCCACTTCAAGGAGCTTTTCCAGCCGAAGCCGGTCGAGGAGACCGATCAGCCCAGTGAGTTACACGTTACTCCCACATTCCCCCTATCGTTCCCTTACCCACTCACAGTGCGGTACCTCTACGTAGCTGCACCAACGTGGCCGTTCCGTTCCACCCGTGGGCTTTTTACACCCAGCCGAACCACCCGAACCACCCGAACCACCCGAACCACCCGAACCACCCGAACCACACGAACCACACGAACCACTCACCACCCAACCCCGGAAGATATGGATTTATATTTCTAGTATTTCTAGGAAGCCAAGGATATTGACCAAGGCTCGGCTAATAATGGCACTTCCTTTCAAATCCATTAACTTGGCCATTGGTCGGTTATTAGTTGTATCGTCAATGCCAAGAGCATCTCGAACAATCGCGATTTCTGTAATTATTTTTCTTCTCATGCTCTGCCGGTTTCTTACCAGAAGATACGTTTTTCATCGCGAGCCAATCGATTTTATTATTAAAAATCGAGTTAAGATATCAAAAGTAGTTTCTCGGCATTAAGCGCGAGTACAGTTTGAACGAGGGGCGCGTATTCGTTTTGCTTGAACGTTATTCGAGCGCATCCATCGTAATTATAGATAATCGCATAACCCGACAGTTGTGAATGTATAATAACGCGAGAGGGACAATGGCTTCCCTTCATCAACCTTCATGTTCATAAATAAGAATAAAATAATTAACCATTTGTATTATTAAAAAAAAAATCACGGATGTCTTTTCATTGGTAATAAGGCCTTTGGTTGTTTGTTTATAAGATTTGTTCGACAAGTGCGGTTGCTGAAATATTAGCAATTTGAATAAGCATGCTTGCAAGGTCTTGAAGTTTTATAAGTAATTTACAAGGATTATCGAATAATTGGCAAAATATTTGAAAATGTAGCATCGTTCGCGTATGGGCGGATCTATGTGTCTGCCAATAAAATCTGACCCACATTGTAGCAGTGAATTTTCATTTTGTTACAATACATCGAGAATTCTTTCATTCCCATAAAATGTTGAAGCTACTTGAAAGCGCTACTCGATGCATAAAAACTTAAATTATCTATTTTACCTAAATATAATATTTTATTTCTAACGGGTAAATATAATGTACCCGCCGAATGTAAAAGTTTCAGCTCTATTGAACGGAATTTCTGTGGCAAGAATTTTAATGGCTCGCCACTACTGCATCATATGTTAACCATTTTATTTAAATTTATGTATTTTTAATGTTTATACGTCTACTTTAGAAATTCCAATCCTATTTCTAGGATGTAGAAAAGTCAATTTTAACTCGTCGTTTTTCGAACTTTTAATAAAAAATATATCTCGCTCCTCGTCATATCTTTTTTAGCCTCGACGCTTTCCTAGAAAAATCCATTAGCATATAATGCGCTGTTGCATAATCAATTTTATTAAGCCTCCGAGGCGTATTTAATTACTTACTTTATATTTAAAAAATTAAGTATATATGTATTGCATCGCTCGACTTTATAGCTTTTCGCCGGTATTTAAGTATCATATTCATAATATATGATAATATCTGGCTTTAAATTTTTATTAATCCTTCAAATTAAATTTATAATTCCGATGCTTTGAAGCGACCTAATAAAGCAATTTTCAACAATAATATTAATTGCTTATTCAATTTATCTATCCTTAATTATCTATTATCGATAATTACCGACTCTTACGTTTATCTCAATGCTTAACGAGCGCTTTTTCGATAATAAATTCAACATTGCTCTATCTTGCGTATGGAATAATTTAAATATTCTTGAGCCTCCATATGCCATGATCCTTGAACTTTGGCAATGTTCTAATGAAACTTAAAATTTTTTATTGGCTATTTACCTTATTCTTGGAGCAAGCACTACAATGCAAGAATCTCCTCTTTAGAATGCGCTCTAAAGCTCTCGACCCAGATCTTTCACTTCCGTCAATAAGCATAAAATGTTTTGAATTATGCCTTAGCTTCGAGAAACACATCACATACATTGGCCGCGGGATATTACTGGGAGAGACAAGATTATGTAAAAATGGAACTCTATCCGCGATGGCTGCCAATTTATTTTCATCATTTAAAAATCCGCCCTTGGCATTGCGATGCTCAAGTAAAAATCGAAAATTATTTTTACCTTACTTTTTCATATGATAATAATCATAGTTTGTAGATGATATATGTTTATAGATAAGTGTCGAAAAATACATTTGTATGATGAAAATGTTGACTCGAGCAAACATTAATAACTCGATAATTAACAAGTAGAGATGATTATCATTCTAATACACAATTTGTATTTTTTGCTTTTAATAAAATGGTTGCTCAAGTTATATATATATATATATATATATAGTATCATTGTGCAATTTACTCAAACCTATAATACATTTTCATAATACACGAGAAATGTAAATTAGGCCATTAATGACGGATTTAGTGAATTGACGAAACATGCATAATAAATATTGTGAATTCGTTCTAGTGCCTCAAAAGCCAGAAATGATCATACGCGAGAACCAGCCTAAAGAATTGCCACCTGACGTGGTCAGAGGTAAATCCTCGAGTGGCAAACTGTCATTTTACATGGTTGTTTTTATAATTTTTTTGGTTTTAATGTGAATATTTTTTTAATAACGAACTACTTATATTCCAACGATGAGTTTGCTCTTTTACATTTAATAACTTTGCCTAATTGTCAATTTTATTTTTCGGCATTAGTCAAAAGCTTAGAGAAATTTTTGTTTTGAATATTATTTGGAAATATCATTTAAAAAGTTAAACCAAGTAGCCTACATAATGTTGTTCTTACTCACTCGATACGGGTTACTTAGTTTATTTACTTACTTACTTAGAGCGTTAATTAAATAATTAAAACCCATAGAATTAATGTAATTCAGCAATATGATTAACACAAGCTAACAGTTTGGTGAGTAAATCGTTAATTTTCATGTTTAACAAAATGTTTGGCTTTTAAATTTTGTTTTTGATGTGCGAAAATTAACAACAATTCTAATAAAATAACTAAATATCGATCGGTAAATATTAAGGAAGTAATGTTCGATAATAATAGTTGTATGAATTAAATTAAATAGACAAACATTGTTTTTTCTCTGCTTTATACAACTAAAATTTAAACGATTAACAATATGTTTGGTCGTGAATTTTACCAGAGAGAAAGAGTTGTATAATCATATTGAGATTTTGTTGATATATGTAGATTGTAGAGTATTATCGTGCCAAAATATTATCATCTAGTAAGAGACTCTTTCGATAAATGATCTATGAATTATCATAGAACGAGAAAAATCCCTTCCATTAAATTCCTATACTGTAAATAATGGGCTTTTCCAGTAATAGAAATATTCAGATTAACAGTGTACGAAACTTAGATTGTAAAAACAATCTTCAAATTAATATTGGAAATTTCATATAGAATATATTAAAGTATATGATAAAGAAAACATTCGCCCATAGATTCTCGGCATAAAATTTTACAATGTACTACACCAGATTTTCAAGTAATCAATCGTTCTTTAACATCAATGCAACACTCAATTAACTATACAACGAATGCAATTTAACAAATCCAATCATAATGCAAAGTGAAATTAGTGCCACATTAATAAGCAAAGTTTTTCCTGTGCACATGAACTAAAAAGACAAAGCCTTTTTTTATATAGGGAAAAAGCATAGGAGCCTTACATTCGCAAATCCAACACTTATCATCTTGATTTTTAGCATCGGACAAACCAGATCTCGGACTCGAGGAGTTATCCTCGCTGAATGTCAAGTCTCGCTTCCAGGTCTTCGAGAAGGCAAATGAGACGACGAATGACATCGAGAGATCGCCCTCGCAGATCGCAGTGAAGAGGTCTCCCAGCATACTCAGCAAATTGGCCAAGTAAGTGCGATTATGAAATAAGGTGAATTGCCCCGTTGCTCCTGTCGACTCAATTGTCTCTCGCTGTCTCCTTTGAGGGAAGGATCGCTCGGCTCTTAAAAATACATTCGGCGACTCGTTACGGAAATCGAAGCATACGCTTCTACTGACATTAATTAATATTAAAGGAATTTTTACTAGCTTTTCATGTACTTTATATACATATTTGTTCATACAGAATTTAAAAGAATTAATTCGAAATAATATTTATATTTGATAAAGTTCTATTTAATCAACATTCGTCCTCGTATTACATATTATGTTCTGCTGAAATTGTTCCGATTTCTAAAAATAAATATACAATGTTAGCTTAATCAATTAATCACTTGAATTTTGTCTTAATCTTATTATTATTCAATCATATATTTTCAATTATCGCGACATATTTATTACGTAGTATTTCCATATTCAGTAACGAAAGCAACTTCTGCATCATAAATATATATATATATATATATATATATATATATATATATATAAAATTATTTTTATTATAGGATTAAATTATATAGTATTATAATAAAATTATTTCCATTTAGATTCCAAGCGAAAGGAATGGATATTGGCGTAGCAGACGAATCTCTCAACGGAATTCCCTATGAAGAATCAAGCGAGAGTGAAGAAGAAATTGACGAAGAAGAATCGGAAGGTATGTATAATTGATTATAATTTATAGCCAAATTGCTTTACCTTTCATTGTGGCTAAAAGCATAATAATACTTTTATTTAAATCAGTATAGTACTTAAAACGCGGAAATAACATTCGTTAACAAAAGAAACGTATCGCGTAACGAGATTTCGGAATAATAGCAAAATATAAATGTAACCCAGTTATTATTGGAAATATTTATTAATCTATAACATTACCACGATTATGATAAATTAATATTTGTAATGGGCGGATAATTTATATTGATAATAGAACTAATAATAAGTTGATCTACTCCAGTATTAAATACATTTATAAAATAAAAGATTACCATAAAATTTTGACTAAATATACTAAATAATGTTAAAGGAATAGACAAATTACTGGAAAAGAATATTATAATATAGAGAACGTGATATGATAATGGAAACGTATACAATTGCAGTTTTTGTAACTATATGAAAACTTTTAATTCATATGCATTATATATATATATATATATATATATATTTAATAAAATATTATTAATTTGAATATGGGCATATTTTACGAGAATATAAAAATATATAACCTGAAAACTATAATTATTTAAAAAATATATAATATTACTTTTACATCTTATCTTGATTCTTAAATATTATTGCAACAATGTATGCACAACTGGACACAATTTGTCGTTTAATTTTCACAATGAGAAGTAAAAGAAATTGTAAAAATCCATATAATCCATGTAAAGCATGTAAATTTTTTTTTTAATTTTGTATTAAAGGAGCTCAACACAAATAGATTTCATAATAAAAATATAAAATAATTAAATATATGTGTTTATGATTATGACAAATTTTATATTTATAAATTTTCGACTAACTTTTCATAAAAAAATGTTAATCGTTTTGTATACGATTGATGTATTTCAAACAAGTCATTTTGTGAAATGGCTTTTCATAAATTTTATAATAAATCCATTAATAAAGAATTTCTCAACTTACTGTATAAAATTAATTTAAATTTTAAACTGGAAAAAAATGTTTTTTATTTTTTTTCGAATTTTAGTTATATTACGCCGTAACTCGACAAAAGTCGACGAGATAATGAAAAATATTGTTAAATAAATACTACGATCTACAAATATAAAATATTTTTATTGACATTATCGTTACAGTTTTTTCACAAATATATCGACACATTTCAAATAAAATAATCCGCTATTACTTAATTTTAATACATTTTCCGAATGGAAATGCATAATATGTTTGTATCACAAGTCCATCTTATGTATATAAATTTACTATGTTGATTTTTAATTAATTAGCCAATTAATTATTATTTATAATCTGTGCTTAAATAACTAAACCAATGAAAATTATTATAGACTAATGTAATATTTATCGTTGATAGTTATTTTAATGTATTTTATAAATAAATTCATTTGGAAATAAGCAATAGCATTAAAATGTCACGTTTGCATAATTAAGAATCATAATTAACTTTCCAAGTGATTAAAAATTATCGAGCTTAGCCGTACATATATTGTTGCAAAGAAATATTCGATGTAATATTATTTTCCAACTTCGCGCGTAAACAAATTATACTCGAGTGTCGTGTAAATTTTTAGTCGCATAAAATGATTTTCAAGGAAGCTAATAAATCAGGCTGATTCACACCTTCAGTGCGACACGTAATCGCGATTTATGATGCAGCAAATAACGAAAAATTATTTGTTAGATCTAGAAAGCTTTTGAAGTTACGGGCACAAATACTTCTCGTGCCATAATTCAGTCAAATAAGCGTTATTGATTCTATTTTCGCATCACCGCGTCAATCTCACTTAAATATTCCCTCGGCCGTGCACGCAATTCCACTATCAATTGCACGTTTTCTAAAATTATTGCGCATCCGACTCGGCAGACGCTTAAATTCAATGGACCGAGCTAAAGGTGCCTTGTCCAAGCGCAGAACGTAATAATTCGCTACAACTTAGCGGCAAATTTCATCGCTTAAGCAGAGAGGCAGAAGGGTATGTAAAAGCATTGAGAGATTAAAATGATTCAAGGTCTTGTTGTTGCAGACTTGGAGGACGGGAACATCGTGAAGGCGAAGAGGGGCAACCGCGAGAGGCCGATAAGTTTCTCGAAGATGGACGACATAAAGAATCGATGGGAGACGACGAGCCAACAAGGAAAGCGCGAGACTCAACGCGAGGCTCGTAAGGAGGAGATCGCCGGCATTCGCTCGCGTCTCTTCATGGTGAGGACAGTTTTTCTTTCGTTCGAATCCCACATTTATTTTATAAAGGGTCTCCGAGCCAATCGATTTTTCCCATTCTTCACCCATAGGTAGATAGAATATGTATTTGGCACTTTGTGGATCTGGTGGTATCGTTCTTAATACTCCATCCACAGCGTTTGTCGAATCACAAAACTTCCCTATGTACTAATATCGACAATTTATAGGAATAAAAATGTACTTTCAAGCTTAAATTTAACTGGTGTGCCCATAAAGCATTGTTATAAAAGTTATAAACATTTAGATTCGTATGTTAAACCATTTGTCATTTCATGTCACTATTTCTTACCATTATGGAGCAATTATATTATATATTTTTGTAAAATTTAGATGAAATTACTAAATTAAGTTGTAAAATACACGAATGATAAAGTGAAGTATATATTTCGCCACCGAAATACTTCTCCGTCGTAGTAAAATTCGTAATCATACGGCTAAGTTGATTATTTTGGTAATTACGTTTTCATTATGAATTTTCACTCGATATTTTTACTCTTTACGAGCCGTTTAATATTAGTACTTCTATTTGTTTTTTTTGTTTTTGTTTGATTTTTTTTTTTTTTTTTTTTTGTACAGTGTAAGATATTTTTTGGCTCTCTGCTCTGCTTCATTTATTCAATCGTAAATCGAAAAATTAACGTTTATAAAATATCTTAAAATTTTTTTAGATTCATTCAGTTGTAATGTGACAAAGCAATATTTCTTTTGAATAATAAAAGTTTCAATTTATCATTAATCACAGTCTTAGTTACAGTTTATGTGAAATCTTTGTCAGATATATATTTATTATGCCGCTTGAAAAGCTTTTTTTGTTCGTAATGCTCATTTAATTCGTCGTCGTACTACGCACAATGTCGTCATGTTTCGATGTATTTAAAAAATTCTTGTCAATATTTTTATAACTTCAAATAATACTCTAATCTATAATAATATTACGTCGTTGAAAAATAGCCATTGATGTATATCAATTTCAAAAGCTAAGAAAAATTTAAGACATTTAAAAAACGAAAAGAAAAACAGAAACTCAATCACCATTACGGATATACTAAGGATATACGTAAAATGAAGTTCCAACAGAAAAAAAATAATAATAATAATAAAATTTAATGAATAAAAAATGAATTAAAAGTATTTTAATAAAATATTTCTTTGTAATATATGTACTTTGTTTCGTTTCCTTTAATGTTATTAATTAAGAGAAAAGAAAATGAAGCAACGTAGTGTATAAATACCAGAAAAGCTCTCGGCATCCATTCATTCGCCAGCTCATTGAATGGTTTAAAGGAAAACAAATCCGTAATACTCAAGTAAGATAATCAGGCTTTGAGCTCAAAGCCTCTGCTTATATCAGGGAATATCGCGGAAATAGATTTCTAAAAGCTCGCACGCTCATTACAGTCATCCAAACGCAGTCTGACCCAGAAACATAGAAAGACAAAGAGACATAATGACAGAAAGAGACTTCGACAGAGAGAGAGAGAGAGAGAGAGAGAAAGACAGCTTTATTGCTACAGTAGAGAATTTAAAATCTAACTTGTACGTGTTCCATTGGTATATCGACTTTTTCCAATGTTACACATTTCAAGGCTAATATAATTTTTATATTAAGTAAACTTATCATAATGTACATGTTTATCAAAGAATTTTGCATCTTAGATTTATAAATTATTAGCTTCAGTTGTTGATTTATTATTAAAGTTTATGCCTCTCAATAATGTACTCATTGTCTTTGAACATTAGAACTTAATTACTTGAATAGATACTTAACTTACAATTATACCTAATTTTTATTTGAAAATTACAAAATATATTTTTAGTGCACTTATTGAATTGTATTAAAATATAATATTGCCAATGAAGAAAGAAACTCCATTATTATATACGTTTTTGATTAAATCTGCTTAGAGTTTGAACGATAGTTTTATCCGGAACTTAGATACGCATCTTAAAATGTAAAAAAAAAATTTACTTATATAATCGAACGATACTTTCTTGCATTTGTAAAAGTATTTGTACGGTGATAAGAATACGTAGCATACGGCTTGGAAAAGATGGCTCGGTTTGTCTTATTTAAGATTTAATAATCATTAAAAGTGTCACTGACGTACGATAATTTTATAAATAAATTTTTAATCTAAAATCAATTACTACTTCGCCATTTTCATTCGCTTAAAGATTAAAGAAAGATAGTGAAAATGAAAGACAGTGAAACGAAATCTCGCGATGGATAAAAACATTATCTATAATCGAACGTTAATGCACTCAAGTTGGATATTGCTTTAATAGCTATAAAAGTATGAAGTTTTTGTAAAATGTCAATTGCCGGCACGCGATGATGGGCAAAGACCGTAAGGAAAGTTCTCAATTTTATTTATATTCACAATTGCGTTGGCAAAAGTTAAGCCAAAGATAATAACAAGCATGGCCTTCCGTGACTACACAACGAGACACGTTCAAATTTATTAAAAGATATTCGCTCGATTACCCCTCGCCCCCACCCCCGGCCCACAAACCCTCGCCAACCCAACCCCAAGCGCATCCTTTTGATCGAGCAAAATGCCATCGATTAATTATCCAGCCAACAACGCGACACCGTCCACATTATTATTGCCCGACTAAATTTACAAGAAGCTAATGAACGTAGACACTGACGAATCCAGCTATGCGCTAAGCGTCGCTACGTCAGCGCCCGAAACGCGGACAACAAAAGAAGCAAAAGCCAAGATAGAGTAGGGCACGAATAACCCAATTCCGCGCATTGACTCACGGCTAACGTATTTTTGGGTCAAACAGGGCAAGCAAGGCAAGATGAAGGAGCTGTACCAGCAGGCAGTGGCGGACAGCGAGCGGGTGATGAAAATAAACGCCGCGGAAGAGATCCAGCACGCGACGAACGCGCGCTCGATCAAGGAGCGGTTCGAGCGCGGGGAGCCGATCGCCGCGACGAGCGACGAGGAGCTGGAGGCCGGAGCACCGAAGCCGAGGGTCGAGAAGCCCGACGAGGAGATACTCGCAGCCGGTACAAATATCTCCCGCCTTAACCGTACCCACCAACACCAACATCAACATCATCGCCATCGCCATAGCCATAGCCATCATACCCCCCCCCCCTATCCCACCCCATCCCGCCATCATCTATCATCCCTCTAAGTGCAAGTTTGGAGCTGCGCGGTTCGAGCGGCTCCGTGGCTATGAGCTCCAAGGGCCCTTTGGGGTGTGCATTCGTAGCACGATCGAGTAGCTTTTATCCCTAGCTAGCATCCCCGGGTTCGATGTCGAATGAGCTTGCAAGGCGGTGCGTACGTAGAGTCTCGCTCGACCACGTCGACAGACCTTCGGTTTACCGCGGCGGCCTCTCGGATTCCTAAATCTCCTAAATTCTGCGAATAAATTCGGCACATGCAATTCGGCGGGACAATGTCGCGCTGTCTGTGCGCGCTCGTTAAAATCCACGTTTCTATCGGTTATCGCGTTATGCTGATGGGAGAGCGCGGACTTATTCAATGATCCCCAAGCTCGGGTTTATGCCAGTCTCGAGAGGATAAATTACTTATTCATTGGCTAAGTATGTTCGATGCCGAGTCCATGTGGTCCGTGCGTCTTCGGCGGAGGCGCGTTTCCACGATTTTTTTTTTAGTGTAAGGATTATGCAGCTGTTGAACAAGCATGGCATAACATTTATGCCTTTTATTTGGAGTTGAATTTGAATTCAAAGTTTTAAAGTAGAATTATTTTGCAAAATAAAAAATTATAGCCCGATTGTTTTATAAAGATGAATTGTCAATGTCGTCACGATATTATTTAAAGTCATCTCGGATGTCCAAATTGAGATTGTATTATTATCTGCAATATGCAATACATTGGAAATTCTAGTAATTTAGCACATTACAAATGATGAGAAAAAAATCTCAACTCTTACTTAATCCATCTACTTTCATTAAATTATTATTGAATCATGAGAAAGATATGGTGTAAGTAATTTATTTAATCCTCGCAATACTCGAGATATTGCCGTTGGCAGAAATAGAAGCCTCCATTTATCCAAAAATTATACTGCTAAAGTAAAAAGTTTTTCTCGAGGCAATTCTAGTCGCATGAGCACATATTTTATTGACAAATATTTGAATAATATTAATTTAACAGCAATTAGAGTAAAATATAACTTAATTTTTACATTCCAAGTGGTATTATTTTGTCGTAAGGGATCGTAATAACGGCAATCATACCGTAACTCTGCATAATCTTAAGGAATGACAATGAATCTTAGAGATGCGTGACAAATGCCATTTCTCCATAGTAAATAAGAGACTAAGAAACTCTAAACATATGATTATTCATAGTCATATCGCGATCACTTAATTTAGAAAAAATTAAGGGTACGGTATTTTTAGCTCACTTATAGATAACTATTCTCTCGTCCTCGATACGATAAGCGTTAAATACGCATTCCGAATTCGCATTGAAGAAGTTCTTAACGCTTTTTCACTTCGGACCAACGTATAATATAACTATTGAAATTTATCGATTTATAAAAGCAATTAATTCTTACGAAATTTATTGATATAACATAGATTTTGCGAGACAACAAGTATCTTAATTGTCCGGAATTGCAATTATTGTTAATTCAATTTGTTTACATTCCATTAATTGTTCTTATTACGCGAAGCAAATTTATTTTAATAAGTATATAAAATAAAGTCCGAGATGATATATTTTGACTTGCCGTTGGATTTATTAAAATAGTTTTTTTTTTTTTTTTAATTTGAATAGCCAAGATAGTAAATGTATTTTAGTAAATGGCACAAATTGCTATTCTAAAGTCCTGTTGATAAAAAGTAACGAATAGTTTTAGATTATCGATTGTTATTGTTATTGGAAAAGTGTGAGTCGAAACAGAAATTATATCACAATCTAAGGCTGATGTAATGGGTAAGTAATAAAAAATATTAATAAATGGCATCTAAAGTATGAGGACCACTCGCCATTATTATGTTAATGTTTATCTAATGGCATAATCGCCAATTAATTATTCACGAATGCAAAACATTTTTAATATTCTGCGATTAACTGTAAACAAGTAATATTAAGTAAGTCTGCTTTTAAATGGATTTTTTATTTTTGTACAAAAAGCAATTGATTCTTGTTCGAAATCAAATATTAGTCGTCATTCTCTTATTTAAAGTCACAGAAATGCCAATATTCTAATAACTCTGCTATATATTTATTTATATAAAATAGTAGCATTTATGTAATTAAACTTCAAATTGATTTATCTACAATTACATATTCTACGCGGATCAAAATTATTATACAGTAGCATTAAAAATGAAATACTGGTAATGTATTACGTAATTTACTTACTAATAAACTCTTTTCTTACCTTTCTTTTGCAAATGTGCATCGATTGCAATTATATAAACATTTTTGTGTATATAAACTTTAGGCCCTTCAATTAAATATGGCGCGCTTAAATATACGTAATGAAAAATAGAAAAAAAAAAAAATCTTTTCATAGTAGTTTAATAGAAATAAGTTTAATAGAAACTCACAAATTGTTGTCTGTCAACTGTCAAATTGTTTAACGGTGTGTGCTAATCAATAGTGATACGGCTCATTCGTCTCATTGAATATTCATAGATTTAAAACAAATATTTTTAAACAATCGTTTTATGCACACAAGTCACTTTAAATATTGACCTATAATTTTTTTTCTGAAAATAAAAACTGAATTTACGTTTGATTTTGATCTACTTTTGATTTTATAAATTTACGTTATACGTTATACGTATTTTTTAATATTTGAAATAAACTTTTTCATCTAAGAGATGGAATTACGCATCAATAAATGAGAATATCCGAATGAATGCGCTTTAATAGAACAAAATATCGACTATAATATATTATTGATCATTTGATACATATCGATCGGTGCAATTGAAAAGCATTCAAACGCTTAATTTTTTATACATCATAGATGATATTATTATTCATGATAATAGAAGAAACGTGAGATAACGTATAAGATATGGATAACAGCCGAAAATGTAAATAAATATAAAATTGTTCGACTCGTTGTGCTTCTAATACAAGCAGATTAAAATGAAATTTGATGTATATTTTGATAACGTTAATGCTAATAGGGAATTTTTTTATATCAATAATCAGCTCGAATAAAGATCATTCATCATCCGATTATTATTTTTACATTACATTATAATTTACTATTGCACTTACTATATTTAGAATTCGAGATACATCCTACGATCCGTGTAACATACATTTTATGTGAGCTTTCTAAATTTTTTTCCCCGACTTGACCTCATAATCCTGTTTCGCTCGCTTTTCTAATCATTCATATTAATCCGAACCTTACATTCCTTCCGTTATTGCGATAAAAAATTTTAGCCCTACAACTGTTGTATAATACTTTTGACTCGAAAACTTAAAAAATTACTTTTAAAATAAAAGAAATGTCCATGACAAGCGGTGTCGATCAAATGAATTTTAAGAGGCACCTTATCTTTACGTATAGAATGACATTATAAATGAGAAACATTTTGCATTCGTTATGTCTCCAAACCTCTAATGCTACGTTCCTACTTATGGAAGAAAAAAGTAAGAGTTGATGTTAAGAAGCATATCGCACGACGCGATGATACACGCGCGCACGCAGGCTGGCAAAAGTTCGGAGCATGCCAGCATAATTTTTCAAAACTTTCCAACAAAATATTTCTGGTACAATTCAATTATTTAATGCAAAAACAAAAATTGCTCGCAAAATCTATACGTCATCTTGTCTTAAGAGGATGCCCGTTAACAACCGACACGCGGTTCTGCTAAATACATTATTAATCACGTGACGTTGAGCTCCGTGTACATCCAGCGATACGAGAAAATACGAGAAAATACTACCACTTTGATGTTTTATCTAAGGTAATATCCGCTATAAAGCAATAAAGTTCTAGCGCAATAAACGACTGCTCATACACGGGGTATAAATGTCCAAGCTGCAATAACGATTTAAGGCTGCTCTCCCAAGCACATTCGCCGGCTGATTGTTCATTTTCGTTAAAAGTAGAGCGAAGGGACGACGCGCGCCCATGCCCTTGAGCTGTTTTTATCAATCGCCTAGGTGGTACTCCGATTGTGTAAGGAAGCAGCTGGTGGAGTGAGAGGGGCCCATTAATCGCAGTGGCCACGTTTGCCTTTCACAGGGATCAGTCGGAAGTCGCGCTCGCTATTTCTGGAGCTGGACGCGACCGCGGCGAAGACTGGAAGGCCGGTGACGCCCAGCAACCAGGGCAGCAAGGCACCGACGGAGGCGCCCAGGCGAGCGCGCGACGTGAGTAAACAGCCATTACTTTTTGCGACTGCGCCGCGAGCCTCGGCTGTACCGAGACGCGCAAAAAATTTGCGATTATCCAAGTGCGGGACATCGCCGCTGCCACGCACTAATCTCCCCCCCCCCCTCTCTCTCTCCCTCTCTCCCCCTTTCTCGCTCTCTCTCTCTCTCTCTCTCTCTCTCTCTCTCTCTCTCTGTCTGTCTTTCCCCTTAGCGCAATTACCCCACCCGCTCACCTCCCCCGGCCATAGTCCGCCCGGCACTCCTCAAGATACCGCTGCCACCCCCTACCACGGCCACATGCCCGTGATTAGGCGAGATTGATGTGTCTGAGCGCCAGGCGTTTTTCCCCATTTTTACTCGGAATCCTTCTGCGACCAACTTTCTCTTATTTATACATACGCCGTTTATGCTATTGGCATGTACGGTATGTCGTTTATGTATGCATATTGGAAAATATCGGAGGAGACTAAAGCCTGTTAGCCTTGCTCCAACCTTATAATTAGATTTTTATAAGGGAATTCGATAAGACGCGGAAGGCATTTTATAGTCGTATAATAAGCAAAATACGGCCAACTCTCGCATTCGTTTGCCAGAGACGCGGTGAAAATTGTTGTCGGAGAAAATTTGAGAGAAACATTTTAACGCGCAACGCTCGGATGTTACTTTAGTTTAGCTCGTTAATCCTCAATAATAAAACGATTAAATCGAAGTAATGAACTATCGAGCATTTTAGCCGGTTAAAGACGATAGTACGAGATTATCGTCTATAATAAAGTTGTACGAGCTTTCCAAAAGGACTTTATTTTTAAAATATTTTGTAAATTATTGTTTGCGTTTAATGGCAAGTACGAGTAAATTTATTGCTCCGCTAAACGTTAAAAGTACGTTAATTTAAATTCCTTTCAATTAGCAGCTCGGGAACTTTCTTAAAAAAAAAAAAAAAAAAAAAAAAAAAAAAAAAAAAAAAAAAAAATAAAGGAAAGAAAGAAAAAGAAGAAGAAGAAGAAGACAAACGGTAATTTTTAACTGCTGCGGCCGCTAGTCGAATGAAACATTTTGCCTTAAAAGTTAGAAAAAGGTTTGATAGAGGTTTGAAACAATTTTTGCAACCATTCACCTAATAATCGCGCGTTTCAGTTACTTTAATTATTTTGCAATGTCGCCTTTTTCTTTTTACGAAAACTCGAAAGACAAATAAGAGTAAATGTAAGATTTAGCCTTGGTGAATCATTAAGAAACACAGGCTCAGCTCGAGCTCACGGCCAATCGCTAAAATCGAACGGCGCAAACGATACAAAAACAACAACAACAACAACAACAACAAACAAAAAAAAGACAATAAATAAACCAATAGGCGTTCATGGGCCGGCAAGTCTCGGAGGACGTAGTGCGCAGCACCGACACCACGGAGGAGGTGCAGGTCGACAACTCCGAACTGTCAAATAAGTTTAAGTTCTTCGAGAGCTACAGGGAGCCAGAGAAGATGCGCAAGCAGTTCCGGATCACACCGCCACGAGACGGACAAGTCAAGGTTCGCTCGTTTGCTCCCTCCCGGGAAACGTCCTGCTTTTCACTACAATAACATCATTTCTAGTGGTTCCTCGCTCTTATATACGATCGATTCGCTTTTACAGCTTTTTTTTTTTAAAAAGACGTAGGCGCGCGTTTGATTCCGCATGATATTAACTTCCGTTGTGATTCCTTTTACCGCTAGCCTTTCGCGCAGCCATCTTTACATTACAATTAATTCTTAACATTTGTAATTGAAGCCAATTACATAAATCATATAACAATCCTAATAAATCCAATGGTTTGCTATGATATGTCGAAGCGTCCAAGTCCAACGACATTAAATATAATTTCTAATATACTTTGAAGATTATTATACCGATGCTATCGACAATAACCTTTATTAACATTATATAAACACACGCGCACACGTGCACACTTATTTATTTCTATACTAGAAATGATGTTTTACAGCAGAATAAACAAACGAATGATTTGAAGAATTTCAGAGTGAAAATAACGTTTTTGTGTTACGCTATCTACATAAGTTTTTCCACCTGCTCGTTCTGTCAGATTAACCGCTTGAGTGTCAATATTCCGTGTGTGCGCGCGCGCGTGTGTTTTCGCCAAAACTTAAAAAAAAAAGAGTGCATTAGAATTATCTTAATAGGGATTATTTTACGTTTTTTTTTTTTTTTTTTTTTTTTTTTTTTTTTTTGAAAGCTGCTCTTAACCGTGAAATATTATTTATTCATAAAACTAAGCTACTCGAACGTAACATTATACTTACGCTATTTATGACATTTCATTATAAGCAGTTTTATTATACAGTCTAGAATAAGTAATAATATCTTTTTAATCATCATCAGTAAAAACATGCATTAGCTTTTTAATCGATAACAAGACTTTATACAAACAATATTTTAAATTTTATTATTATATACCCAATTAATTTTCGTTGTAAATTACGTAGTTTTGCAAACGGGAGGACATTTTATGATTTCCATTAATTTGATAATTGTAAAGTAAACAAGTTCAATAAATATAATTTGTTTTTGTTTTTCGATCGTGGTGAGTAAAAAAATTCGAATAAGATCATCTTTAAAGAATATAACAAAGGGAAAAATATGGAATTTATGAAATATCATTCATATTGCGTTTGTTTCATTTATATTGAAATTGTTCCGTTAGTGTTAGAAGCACTTTCTTCCAGCATTCGAGGATGGCAAGAATTTTTCTTATATATACTACTATATATTGAAAAATACTTATTAAATAAAAGAATTATTACAATGAATAAGATTTATATAATAAATGTCCGATAAATTGTATATTTAATTAAATTTAGCATACGCTTAAAAAGTAATTAATAATGTTGAATAGTAATGATAATATTTTATGAGAAAATGATAAAAAGTTGGGAGAAGTGGCGAGGCATCCTCGCTTAACATTATTTATTTGTGGAATTAAATGTGGACTTTGCCATTCCATGCTTTAAGCAGAACAACTGTTCCCACGATAATCCTGAGAGAGATTACTCCTGTCTCTGGCTATTTGCTTCTACCGACAAATTTTACAAGTTGTACATTCATATTATTTATCCATATGCTTTTACTTTATTTTCCCAATGACAAGTTTATTATAATTAAACAATAATTATGCCACGTGCAATACGTAGAATTGTATTACATATGATCGACAAATTTTATTAAATATCTTTTAATTTGATTTTCATTAATGTTTCGAGTAAATATTTTCTTTAATTATTTGTACATAGACTTGTTAAAAGATTAAAACAGATTGAGAGAGCATGGAAAAGAAGAAAATAGCCAACTAGCGAAATAACATCGAAATAATATCGTATTATAAATAGTATAATACTGTTAAAGAGCAAACGATTGTGAGGCATAAAAATTATAAAAAGAAGGACAGGCGATGGTGAATTATCTCATTTAAAATTATAGGTAAAAAAGTATCAAAAGATGAATTTCGCTTCAATATATTTTCAGACCATTTACTAAGTAAGCTATTTTCAAATAATAAGCGTTAATTTCACAATTTGAAAACGTTCGCAGGACGACCGAAGAATTGTAAAATGACAATTTTACACTTATTAGAAAGTCAAATAGAGAAATCACTCGAGTAAATAAAAGAAAAGGATAATTTTAATTTCTTACGGCTCGCTATTAAGTTATTTTACTCAGCCTAATCATACAAAAGAAGAGAAAATGATATTAGTTATCTTATTACGTATTATCTTATTGGCATATTAGATCGCCAATGCCGTCGGTGAATCCTTATTTATAGTGAAACTAATTTATAAGATTATATTAGTTTTTCCAATTTTATCCGAAGCAACTAATTATTATCCTCTCATGTTTATTAATTGTTAGACGCAACGTCGTTCTCAGTGAATGTAAATGAAATACATTTCGTAATTAATAACACATTACAACATTGAAAAATTTCAGTTAAATGTAAGAATGTTGAATGAACTCTTGGAACGGAAACTTCTTTACAATAAAGAATATGAAAAGAATCACGAGTATTCTATTCACGTCCGACTCAAATGAGGACTTGGAAAACTACGTCCTCTGGATAAAGGATTTTCAAGCCTCGCGTGACGTTGCTTTTAGTATAATAGTTGAAACGTCGAATTTAAAGCCAATTGACCTTGAGCCTGAAATACTTGGACTTAAAGTCACTCTTATTTTCTCTCATTATTCCAATCCTCGTGTTTTTCCGTCGTCAAATTTTCAGAACGAATGAAAGGAGTCTCTTGCGACATAGTTCATGAAAGATCGAATAATTAAGCCTCTCGACTCGACAAATTGTAATAGCTGCCGGCTATTATTATTCGCTTGCACAATGCTCTTGCATAATATGTGCTAAATTTGTCTCTGGAAATATCGATAAGTTTGCAAGTTTCGGTGGGTATTGGTATTATGTGTGTTGCTAATCCGCTACTTATTTCCTCGTCAATTAGATATGGAACGGCTTTTGAAAATACCCACTTCGACTGTTCTTTTAGATTCCCGCGATGCTAAAGCGTTTGAAACGTCATTTTCTTCTTTATGCGCTGGGGGGAAATTGCACTAAACAAGCAATTATTATACTATAATATCATTTCACACGTTGAATGACGAAGCATCGTCGTCCAAGAGCCATTTATCGCCTTTTCGCAAGACGATAAGTTGCAAATCTTTCAATAGGTCGTCAATAAATTCGATTGTACATTCGCCATGAGATACTCTTTATTTTTGCTCGAATCGACAGTTTCAAGTGCGCAAAGTGTTCTTTACGTGATTAATGCATTCTTCGTTTTACAATAATATTGTCAAACGTGTATGCTTTAGTAGCACATCAAATCATTTTTCATTGCATCGTCAATACAAACTAAGTGCTTTTGTGCTTTAACTGAAAATACAACGAATAATATAAAAAAAAAAAAAAAAACAAAAAAACAAGAATCTTGAAAAATAGAATATTACGATGCTAAAAGACATATTAATTCTTTCTCTCGAATAGATAAAAGACGGTTTTATTCGTTGTTGTATTTCCATTATGGATAAAGGAGAAAAGAAGCATAATCAAAAAGACAATTTAGATATAACTTGAAGTAAAAAATTGAATAGTCAAATATTATATATATTATAAATAAACTGTTATAGAACAAAATAAAGGCTATGCAATATTTAGTCTTCGTCTACGATGATATAATAATTGAAATATCAAATTACTTATCGGATAATGATTTTTAAAATATGTATTTTTGCTCCATAAAGCGTTATGTCTTATAGGAGTTTAAGAGAAAAAACACCCACACCGACACACACACACACACACACACACACACACACAAAACTGTTAAGCATTATAGGAAATATTATGCGTAAATTGAACTTATTCGATGCTTTTATTTTCTTTCACTTCCATTAATTATGAGATACATGATTTGAAAATGTATTAAGCAGTATTTTATATATTAACGACAAATTATAATCGCCTCGCGAGTTTATGTAAGATTAGAAAGTAATGCCATGTTCGCGTACCCGTAATTATTGCTTGATTTAAGGTATTAATATGAAATGGCTTAAAAAACACAACTTATTAATACTCGTTCAATTTGAATAGTTGCATTAGCCTAATATTTATTGAATTGATCGAAACATTTATCAATTAACAAACGTCCTTCTATTTTGATTGTTATTAAATATCGCTAGCTTGATATTTTTCACGAGCAATTGCTTTCAATAACAGTATAGTGGCAACTGTTTGGAAATTTAATAAACGGGATTGGATGTAAGCAAACCATACGAGACGTTGGCTTAACGACGATTAAAAGAGGCGCGTAGTCCCTCCCTCCCTCCCCCCTCCCCCACTACATGTCAGTGATTTCAAGCAAAGGAGGAGCAGAAGGGACAACGTCTCTTAAAAATAAACTTGACAACAGCTAAGCACAATGTAAGCAAACGAAAAAATGAAGAGAATCGAAAGGAAAGCACTAAGGCGAATGAAAGTGAGTAACATGGGATGAAAAAATAGACAGAAATGCAAATCAAGGGACAGAGAATCACGTATGGATACGCGCTCGAAAGACGAAAACAAAAAGAGAGAGAAACAAGCCGTGGAGACATTAAATCTCCTCACTACGGACGAAATATATTTTTATTTTACGAATTCGGTATTAAGTGCTTGACTATATTATATTTTAACGAGTAATTAATTAAAATATTTTGTTGGTAATAAGCGACTTAAATAGTTACGCTCTTTCTAAGATTCTCAAAGTAAAAGGCAATAGGTATTTGAACGAAATTTTCTCACTCTAGCAAGAAGTGAACTTTCGCATAGAATGTATTGTATTAATGCATCGTAGATTTTGCAAGTGCAATTTAGCAATCGATATGTGCTCTTGACTCGCATAATTGTAATGATTATGATTATTAAAAGAATTAATAAGTATCGTCGACATAAATAATAAAATATTTGTTTGAAGGTATTAAGTACGAAATCAATTTTATTATCGGCCAATACAACATATTCGCCTTCGAATATGATTTACTCGATAATTCATAAACTATTTATCTATTTATATATACAAATATATATATATATATATATACGTCTTATTTGTTTTTTGCCACAACGAGCCCACGTCCCCGTCTCTTTTATATCTTGCCTCTCTCTCTCTCTCTCTCTCTCTCTCTCTCTCTCTCTCTTCGTCTCTTTTGTTTACAACCATTGCTCTGCAAAAGGTAAATATGGCAGTAATGATAGGAGCCACATATCCCCATAATTCATTGCGACACAGAGTTAATATCAAGGCGTCACTTCCTCAACCTCATTGAATAAATAACAACAGCAGCGGCTAAATGTGAATTTCAAATGAGCCATAAAGGGTGGGAAGGGCGGTCACATTTTGCCAAGAAATACATGCTAAATCGCGATTTCGGCCATCCACGTCCATAAAATATCCACGAATGGAGAGACTTGGCGTGCAAGTTTCCAGCTCGACTCGTAAATTGCCGAGCATTAAGCGAAAGGGCGACGAGGGAAAGGTGCTCGTGAGGCGTCGATTCGGGGCCCTTAGGACAGAGCGAGACTAAACGAAGAGGCAGAGTCAGAGGCAGATGCAGAGGTAGAACTAGGAAGTCGCGCGGGACCAGTTGGCTCTCGAGGCGCAGGCGCGCGTGCACACAAACGCGAAAAGCTCGCGAAATCGCACGTAGTAGCGTCCGGCAGACGACGCGAGTCACTCGATAAGGGGAAGGAGAGCGAGAGGAAGGGATAAGAAGTCGAGGGGAAGCGCATCGGGGACCTTCGGGCTCTCGCGTCGGGCCTCCGCCGCCACCGGGACTGTCCTTGAACCCCGAAGAAAGAGAGACGGGGTTTGCGGTGGGAGAGCAGGATAGAGGGAGAGAGAGAGAGAGAGTGGAGAGAAGCCGCCGGGCATACTTTTACCGTTAGTGTGCTCATATCCTACCATTCGTCAAGAGCTGCTCTCCGGTGCAGCTCAGTCTGAATATACGCGTTCCTCGCTTGGTTCCTGAGCCTCTTAAATATATAATAGGCAAGCCGGGCTCTAGACGCGAGCCTCGTGTGTGTTTGTGCGAGGTGTCTATCTTCCTCACTCTCTCTCTCACTCTCTCTCTCTCTCTCACTC
>NW_011948414.1:6558943-6592859 GCF_000503995.2 Ceratosolen solmsi marchali
CGCTCCCTCTCTCTCTCTCTCTCTCTCTCTCTCTCTCTCTCTCTCTCTCTCTCTCTCTCTCTCTCTCTCTCAAAATCTCTTTCTCACTGTGCCTCTGAGCTATCGCAGCATCGCACGCTCGACGTACGTGACTCGAGGAGCGAGGAGCTCCAATTTTGAATTCAGTGCGGCGTCTACGCTCGAGCTTGAACTTGAAGGTAATTGGCCGCCGGATGTGTACACTGTAAATTGTAGCTTACGATATTTGGATGCTTATTACGAGCTTTTTTATAGCGCTTGCTCGTGCGGTACGTGGGTCCCTTAACGACGAGGCTCCTGCCTCCTTATAATTCAATATTGTAAGAATTTATTACTGACGGGCGTGTAAACACGTTTGTTGGCTGGACATTGGAAGAAGCGCGAGTGTCGAAAGTCTTCTCTCTTTGTCAGCCTTCAAGCGTTAAATCCAAACATCAATGAACGAGCTTGTTGAGATCAATTTTAAAAGTAAAGTCCGCGGAGTTGATTTTTATCGCTCGATCTCTTTTATTGCTTAAATCGTCTAAGACTGCTGCTTATAAATGAGAACTTTCAAGGACATTTTATTCCCTTACGGCGCTAAAGTTCGTATGAGCACTGTTTATAAGGGTGTAGCGTACTTTGGGCGCAGATAATGAAAGAAAAAAAATTAATAAATAAATAAAAAAATTCATTCAAATGGCAATCGAGTAGTTTGTGAAAGATGGGAAAGCGTTGTGTAACGAGCGAGTAACACGAATCTAAAGGATTTTTTTTATCTCTGTTCTCCTCCTCCTCCCGTTCCGGGGGAAATTAAAATTTTCTCCTTATTCCGTCGGTATAATGCTTAAACATCTGAATATTTGAATATTTAACCGTTATAACTGTAAAATCTTTTAAAAATATTTTTCGATCTTCAAGATGAAAAGTGCGCTTATGTTTAATCGGTAATTTGGATTATTAGAACATGAATTGCCTGAAAGTACGTTGTTTAATTAACCAGCCTTTTCACTAGAAAGCAACAAGTTTTTGAAAAGATTCGACCGAACAAAGCGTTACATTGACAATTGGATGATTGTTTTCGTTAAGAGTCGGTCAGCCTTAAGTAATCGTCGATTTAATGTGGGGCGGTGAGGGCGATGAGGGGGGGGGAGGTGGTAACAAAAATGACTTTCAATTTAGAGCATCGATCGGATTAAGATTTTATTAAATATTTTATTAGATTTATAAATCTAGAATAAGTTGACGATGCTGCTATAGGTGTGCAAAGATTTTATTTATTCAGAGATTTCATTAGTGCTTCTTCTATGGAGGTTCTATGATTATAAAAATTATATCCGGTATTAATTGGCTTGAATTTTACACTCCGTAGATTTTGTAAGTAAGTAGTTCAAATCTTAATATGTCTTTTTGTACTTAATCACTTTCATTAATCATTTACCACATAAATTTATCGCTTAAAAGTAGCTTTTACATATTAGCGACAACACAATGGAGCATCGACGACTGCGAGCCTTTCAACCTAATTTTCATCATAAGCCTCAACGCCTAAGACTAAATATTCATCTTAACGAGTTATAAGGTTACCTTTCTTCATCATCGTCATCATCATAATCATCATCGTCATCATCTTCTTCTTCTTTTTTTAAAATTTATTTATTTATTAATGCGCCAGCAAAATATCGCCAACCACCAAATTTTCGAACGCGAGCACCTCAATAATCGCACATGCCTCGCTGCATTTCTAAAACTAAAACTCATTAGCCTTTATTAATTAATGAGGCTTACGAGCGCTAGAATCTCATATTGAATACAATGAACTTTGAGCGATTACTAAGATTTTTTAAACTGTTTTCACATTCAACATTAAACTCGATGTCTAAATACATTCCATGCGAACTCGATGGGCTTGGTTGGGACACCAGAGCCGCGACGAACGTGTTGTAAAGCGTCTTCTTATCGGCTGATTCGCGTGCAAAAATCTATTCGTCGCGGTGCTGTGGAGAAACTTCAAGATCAGACGCGCAAGATGATTGATTAAAACGATAAAATTATGCTGTCGGTAGTCGTAGCGCTAACGTAAAAGTTAATATATATCTATGTGAACGTATTATCCGATATGCCGATATTACATGATAAGCTTTAGCCGAAAACCGGAAAATCCGAAAATACGCAATACCATGAGATGGAGTGGAAGGGGGGTGTGGGTGTGGGTGTGTGAAGGATTTACAATTGATCCACCCAAAGCTTTGAAAATTGATGGAGCGGGAGGTGGGGAGGGGAAGATCCAGAGCAACAAGAGAATTATCAATTGCGGCTATTAATCATCTTAGGAATCAAGATCGCGGATCGGTTATCGTAAGAAATGGAGCACCGATACCGCGAGGAGAAAACCGAGAGAGAAGGAGCATCGATAGAACGGAGTGTCGGCGGCATCCGCTCGGTCGCTCACGAGAGGACGAATAATACAAAGCAGGAAGGACGGCAGCTGGACGGGACTGGGCGGGGAGGGGAGTATCGGTGTCGACGGCGTCGGCTGCGGTGCGGGAGGCGGGGGTGAAGGGAGCGATGAGCGAACAGACACGGGGGACGTTTGGGGGAAGGGAGAGCCGAGGTCCACGCATGGTAACGCACCACGCAGCGGCTTCATTTTCTCTCCTTGTTTATTCGTGCTCGTCTTCGCTGTCGGCGTTATCCTGGCGAGCACTGGCGACCGAGTGGACTCGGTCCGGCCCGTATAGACTGTCGCACTACTCTATATTAGATTAGTCGCAATTGTTCATCGCGGCGCAGTGGCCATTCCATTAAAATTGGAAGCGTCGACGCCGCTCCACCCCGAGGCCCTTCCACAATTAAAGCCCGCAATTTGCTGGTAATTACATTGGCGTAGGTGCTACGTAGGCAATCTCTTGTTTCATCTATTATTTCAGCAGCCGAGGCACTCCAGAGGAAAATACAATGTTTCGGTTAGTTAGGTCGAGGATCAAACTGATGACGAATGACTTGTTACGTATCTCGAAAGAAGTGTCGTATTTCTGCCCCAAGTGCTTTGCGGGAAAAGATTTGAAAAAGATGGAAGGTGGCATTCGCAGTTACGCTTCGTAAGCGCTCCTGTATTCGCATACTTAATGCATGTATCGGTGTATGTGATTATTACGAGGATAAACTTGTCAATGATAATGCTAATGCGGCGCAGGACGTAATAATGTCATTGATCGTTTAGTGGTGTTCTCAGCCGCGTATCAATGACATTCTAAATTTACAATTTACAATTTGAATTTTGTTCGTTAAATTGAGGAGCAATAAATCATGGATAAATGGATCAGTGGATAAGCTTTATTTGAGGCTCGATAGTCTTTTAAAAGTACGCTACAAAGTTCCGATAAAAGTCAAGTATCTTTATTATCTTTATTATCGGGTTTAATCGATAAATTTATCATTTTCATAAAGTAGCCGAGGCATCGGTAGTTCACCTAAGGACCTAATTGATACAATTGACCATTATACGTTAAAACGTTCGAGAGTCGTTTAATAAGGACTTTTTGATAATTACGTGGTAGTAGAATTGTATTATTGTAGAATTGTAGAATTGTATAGTATTGGAACAAATTTCAGTCGAAAAACAAAAACCAAAATAGAAACAAAGCAACATTTACATTTAAAAAAAAAAAAAAAAAAAAAAAAAAAAAAAAAAAAAAACTATAATCTAAAGTGCGCGCTCTGATGTGACATTTTGCGACATTTAAGCCTGAAAATCAATGCTTTGTGATGGCACATCGATTACATCGTATTTTTCACATTATTTTCATTATTACGCAATTTACGTTGTATACCCGCGTCCAAGTCCTCCATTCAAGTCAACACAAACATTGACATTCGTCCTGACAAAAGACCATATTAATTATCGCCAATTAATTATCACATCAAACTGCTCTGGCGATAGTAGTACCGCGCTCGTTCGAATTCCTCGCGATTAATCTTTGATCTATGACGATATGTTGAATAAATCTCGGCTGTTATCAAGCCAACGAACTTTTATCCAAATGAAAGGAACGTACACATTGAATTTTGACATCAACCATGCGAACGTTCAATCCATCGAATAATTCCCTAAAAGGCAAGGAGCTTGGGCTCGTTCTTTTCACCCGAACTTTCTCATCCGTATCCGAAGAAACGAATCTTCACAGCCCAGCCCACATCCCAGCCCATATCCCAGCCTCCCCCGTGATAAAGTTATACGCGCATCAATGCACACATGAGCGAGCGAGATTCAGTCGTTTATATTTTTCGGCGAGCCTCGCCATATTCCTCCTCTCCTTTCAACCGGCAATGAAATCTCATCCTCTCGTTTCCTCGACCGAGCAATTATCGTCAACAATGGGCCGCCAAGCCATAGACCGAATTGACCTTCCGCACGCCGTTCTATCTTCCCTCGTTCTCGATTTCTTTTTCCGTCGGCTCTTGTTGTCGTCTCCCTCTTTCTCTCGATTTTCCCTTTGTCTTTTCGCGAGAGGCGCTTTTCACGCGCGAATACACGCAGGTTGCTTTGCAGGATCCATCGCCGACCGCTCTCTAAATGCGTTAATATGGAATGGTGCCTGGTGAAATGGACTTTCATTGGTCGAGATTCGCCGGTGGAATGAGTCGAGTGGGTGCCTCGCCCACAACGGCTTAGTTATAATAAAAACCGGAGCACGAGCGTTGCGCGTCAACTGATGCAAAGCACAGGATTGGCCCTCGACCGATTTTCGGCGAATAATATTATAATCGGCACTGGCTCGCGTTGAGGGAGAGCGAAATTTTTAAGGATACCTGTGCAGTCCAAGTTGCTTATGCGTTAATTGCGCGATCGTTAACTCCCGATGACATTAGAACAATATTGGCATTACTAAACTGCACGATTAAGAGATAAAATATGAGATAAAATATGAGATAAAATATGCGAATGGGATAGAAAATCGATCTTGCAATTAATGCAGACGGTAGTTTTTAATAACGCGAATGCGCATACGCACAAAGAAACAAAGAATGTACTGTGTGTAAAAAACCTCGTACGTACACAATAAAGTGTGTAAATCGGTGCTCGGGATCTCCACTTTCCAACTTCTTATAACACTTGAAAGTTTTCTGTGCTCCTCTTTCACCAGCCGTTTGCTAATTAATCCGATTAATTGAGGAGCGCAAAATTCTAAAATCACAACCATCAACGAGTAAGGCGGCTATTTGTTAACGATTAGTCAAGTCTCTGATAATATAGGGATATTTTCGACATTATGTAAGTATTTTCTGACATTTTTCGCTCTTCTCTTATCCTGATTGAACGTCATTTTGCATTTGAAAATCCCTCGGCTAATTATTCACAAAGCTTGGCAAACTGACGCAAACGATTCTAAAGCATCATTCGTTAATTTCACCAGAAATATCGGCGTTACAGCAGTTGCGGAACTTTTGTTGTCACATCGTCGAACATTTATTTGATTATTAATATAATCGTGTTAATATTGGACTCGTTGTTAATGGCCAAGTCATGGTTGAAATTATGCAATATAGCTTGCCGTGCCGGTCGGCTTTAAGCAATCAGCAACGTATTCCCGATTAAATCAGCATTAAACTTTAGCCGTGGAGAAAATAAGAAACTGGAGGCGCTTAGCCACTCGGCTTTATTTCAGTTCCAAAATTATATTGCCGCTCCGTAGCGCGTAAAAAGGAGTAATTAAATTTCAAGAAGCTGAGAAAGGCGGCGCAGACGTCTGAGCCAGCCATTCCGCGAGAATAGCTGGTGTTAACACATAAAAGTCACCCCCGCGCATCGGACGACGAGGCTCCAGTCAAACTCTTAGCGATGATTGTATTAACGAAACAAGAGCCTTTAACGCCGACGCTAACCAGATCTTAATCATCGTAACAACACGGAGCCCCGTAGCTTTGAAAATTGAGCCAAAGCAGTAGGCGATGAATGAGAAAGAAGAAGCCCACCGTGTGAGCCCTCAAACGTATGGCGTCGATACATCCTCTAAGCTATTTCGCCCCCCCCCCAATCCCCGACACCCACCCGTCACGCGCCCTCCCACGATTCATAGAGTCGCTTGGTGGATGGATAACTCGCACGATCGACTCGTGAGTTGCCGCGAGCGCAAAGCTGGTCTACGTAAACACACGTCTACGCTGTATTATAATACAGTCAGCGGTTTATAATAACAATAATAATAGTAATAATATGAAGAACCATAACAGTTGGTAAAAAGAGTTGGCGCTATGGGACCAGGAGCGGGGCGGTAGTAGGTCGCGCGTGTGTGTATTGGGGGGGGGGACGATCGAAGCATGGAGAAGGGAGTGGAAGAGAGAAGAAAATTAGTGATGGTATCGGTGTGCCCCCCCCCCACCACCACCATCACCACCAACCCCTTGACGAACATAACCGGCCGACATTTCTGACGTGGCTACGCAGCAAAAAGCCGCGAGGCTCGCGAAAGATAAGCGCGCTCGCGCGAAGAATCGCTCTATCGGTCGCGTTCAGTTCCCCCCCCCCCCGTTATCACTGTATTTATTTATCCGCCAGGCCAGATGTTTATGAGACAGTCTGCCTCTCCTTTTACCCTTGTCGCTCGGTTTCTTCGAGAATGAAAAAACACGAGGCTCACGTGGCGCTCGTAACTCTGCGCCGTGACGTTTACGATTGAAAACGCGCCGAAAACTTCGTAGCGAGAAAGTAACGCGCACGGCTCCCTTACCGATCCTTGTATGATAGGCGTAGGACGAAGACGCGGCTACTCGATTTGGTAAAGGCATGGTCGAAAGATATTAATCGCGGTATCGAAGAAATTCATCCGATTAAGCGATTACAATAAGACGACGACAAGGCTTTAATGGAATACCGCGTCGCCTCTCCACTGTTTGTCTAATATTTTCAAATTCGTGTTATTTTCTCCGCGGAGTCATGTCTTGGCGAGTCATGGCAAAGGATAAATGATCAGATATAATTTCTAATGTTAAATTTCTAAGGATGAAATATACCGACTAATTGCATTCGATTTGATTCTTTTTTTCTTCCTTTTTTCTTTAGAAATAAAACTAATTTTCAAGTACTTGCTCACTAATCCGTTAAACCGGCCACTATTACAATCCATACGAATAATAATCATAATATAGGAATATAACAGAGCACAATAATCCTCTAAAATTCTAATTCTACTTTATAAAAATTGTTACAGGCCTCTCCATTATTTACTATTTGCATTTTGTTGAAGGCATTTTGGCATTTGCACTCGGCTTAACTAGCCGTTAAACTTTACAGTTTCAATAAAATTTCCTCGAAGAGTTATAAAGGCGGAGAAAGCTACAAATGGAAAATAACTGGCGGTTCTTTATTCGCCACGGGCGTTGGCAATCGTTAAATGCAAAATTTCGATACCATTGCGAGGTATTGAAACGTTGAAGAAAAAAAAACACTTTTTACGAATGATCGATCGATACGATTAGTAAGTTCGATCATGAACGAGCGAATTGACGAGCCAAGTGATAAGGATTCTGGACTATTGTCATGCCGCCTCCTCGTTAGCTCCTAATTAGCTGGCGTATTCGGTAACGGGTGAAGCAGGAGCTTGCACGAGCAGAGCTTTCGACCAGAATAACACAGTGCGAAAGCGCGGGTGGCAATTTGGTTCGCCGTGTAATTTTACCATAAGTCAATGGGCTCGGGATTGGAGAGTTTGGCCGTGGACTTTAGGGGACGGAATCGAGGATCGAGTGGGCCGAAAGGAGCAGATGTGCCGCTGGCGGCTTGATTTAGCTTAGGTATTCAAGCTGTGAGTACCGTTGCTGCATCTCATCTGTATTTGACTTTTAAAAAGCGGAGAAACCGAGGGAACGGTGCTTTATGAGGCGCGAGCTGGTTATAAATCGATGAAACAATGCCGATCCGCGGACTTTTTCACGAGGCGGCGACTAAGAGAGAAAAGAGGGGGAAAAAAAAGGAGATACTGGCCTGGGAAATTTCTTTCGGCCATTCGATAAAGAGTAAATTGTACGTTTGCGTTTAACGCTCTCTTCATTAACTCATTAGCGATCGGTTGATTATGCGGTTGTTTTGCGCAACGCGACTACCTGCAGCTGTCGCCAATCACAGAGCCGATTCTTTATCGCGCACATTATCTGCTGTCGAGTAAGGCTTTTGCACACTTTTTCACACAGCGAGAGAGAGAGAGAGAGAGAGAGAGAGAGAGAGAGAGAGACCATTATTTAAAATCTCTTTATTCTAACTTCAGGCTTTGTATAGCAGCCCAATTATAAGTCCATCGCGATGCTAACCACAACTTTTTATTGTATTTGGATGTATTTGTGCGCAACTTTTAAAACAATGAAAAAGCATTCTTTGCTATATTTTTATTTCTTTATTTCTTTCTTGCTTTCTTTCTACCTATCTATCTTTTCATTTCTTTTCATTTCTTTTCATTTCTTTTTTTTTTTACTCGTCGTTTGAATAGCGGCGATACTTTTAACGAGCTTTCCAATTACAAAAGTTAAAGTTAACCGTAATCGAGCGACTATTTATTTATTTACTTGGCTTTTATCTTAATTTTATGCCAATTTCTAATTTTAATCAAAGTTTAATCGACATTGATGGATGAATATGGTGTAAAAACAACAAATTCTTCCTTCTGTTCAATAGCACTTGGTAGTTCGATCAAAGTATATATTTAAAATTTGATATTGGAGAAACGTCCGGTGGCACTACCGAATTGGTTATTCGATCTTCTTTATTCCCCCCACCCCCCCCCACCCCCCACAACCCATAAAATGTCATAGAATCTTTCTTTACAATATAAGTCTTTGTGCTGTTAGCATATTGAAACGAGTGTTTTTTTAAGTTCAAACTAACAAGTATTACAATTGTATCATTTCGTATTATATCGTATTTACTTTGTTGTTGTTTATTATACAGTGTTAGCTTGTGTGAGCATGTATTTTATTTTGTTAAAAAAAAAAAAAAAAAGAATTAAATTACGCTTGAAAAAGTTGCGACGAAGGACATAGTATAAGCGTGGAGAGTACGGTTAATTAATTTGACTAAATTTTCTCTGTCTCTCTCCCGCATTATCTTGTCCTCGGAAACTCGCACGTTATTGTTGTACATTGCGTTTTCATCTAAATAACACGAATTACACATTCGTTTAGAATAAATAAAGTGAAAAAGTACGGCGAGGGAACGATTATTTTCACTTTATTTTTATTCCCTCTATCCATAGCCGCTTGTAACAATACATTTTATCGTCCAGTTGAGGAAAAATTAGTCATAAGGGACGATATGATGTGCCTCTCCATCTGTGCCCCCCCCCCCCACGCCGACCCCTCCCCGCCCCACTCCGCTCATCGCCGTCCTAAAGAAAAATCTAATCGCATCCCATTTGCCCAACTAACGTTACTCACCTTAACGACTCGGAGAGAACATTCTAATCAATTAATTTATAAACGCCCACTAAAGACGTTCTAAACCACGAAGATTTGCTAATAAACACCAAATTTTTAAACTCAATCAAGGCTGGTGCAATGTGTGGGCGTGACATTTTGAGAAAGGTGTTTAGAGCCAGTTAACGGCCTCTTATTGCCACTCGATTGGAATGCCAAATTCCAAAAGCTCCGTTCGTCCCAAAGATAAATGCGATCTGCAATTACCTACGACATTAATCAAAAGAGCCTCCGTTATTTTACGGCCCAGATGGATTCGCCGGATCGCGAGATCTACCGAGACCCGGATGTCGTGCGTGCCGAGGATCGTGCCGAGGAAGTCGTACACACGGACACCGCTCGCAAGATGCTCTCCATATTCCGACAGATGGAGGAAAACGCGACGAAGGAAGATCTGCCAGATGGCCCGAAGCCCCTGAAGCGATTCACGCCACCGCCTGAGGATAAGTTCGCCAAGGCCACGGCCTCGGACTCGGACGAGGAAGAGGACGAAGCCGAGGAGTCCGAAGACGAGGAGCACAATCCGAATTACGTGAGAGCTTCCGACAAGGTAAACTCGCTTCGCTACAATTTAATTTTCGTAACATTATTTCCTACTTTTCCTACGACGCGCTTTGTCTAGTGCGGTAGAGCTACGGGATTTTGTTATTACATCGATAATCATTCGCCTGTCATTATATCTTGTAATTTACCTGCTAAGTTTCAAACGGCCTATCGAGCAATATTTGGCGAAAGTAAAAAACGATCGGACTGACCTTAGCTACTCGCACTATGTGATTGGTTTTTTTTTTTTTTTTTTTTTAATGAAAAATCACTTTGAATAAGTGCATGAAATATGGCCACAGGACAAGGACAATAAATCGCGAGGAACATTTTCATCGGTACGCGATAAAATGTTGAATTATCATAAAGATAATCAAACGCTATTTGGGTATAATTGCATTTTATTGTTTGTCAATTCATTGATAAAATGTCGACTTGTCAAACTTCTACCCTTCCTTTCCTCCTCAACAAGAATTATCATAAATACCGGCACTTTTTATTCGTAGGAAATAATGATTTATTCCTATGAAATTTTCATTATGCTCTTAAATAAATTTACAATTCGCCTGTCCACCGAGTTATTAAATATTTACATAGACGATCAACGTATAATTATGATAACATTATTTACTCGCTAAATTGAATAAAATCGTCATACAGCCAACCTTGTGAGGAGGATATTCGCGTCTTCCATCGTCGACCGCCAAATTACATTTGTCATCCATCAACCAACACGCGGTCCCCTACTCCAATTCTTTAACCCCCCCCCCCCCCCCCCCCCCCCCCCCCCACGACCTTACCCCACTCCTTCAACGCTGCTCTTCCTTCATCTCCTAAATCTCGTAATAGCGTGAGCGCGACTGGTGATGAAACTGGAATGGACCGGTCTCGGGATGTGTTTCAGGTGGAGGACGAGTTCCTGAAATCGGCACAGAACGCCGCGCGCGCCAAGACTCTGCGCGCGAAATTCGAGCAGTGGGAGACGACAGACGGTAAGACGAACAATCACCACGTCGCCGAGATGGACATGGCCCCGACCGACGGCTCCCAGCCGAGTATCGAGTCGGCGAGCAGCCTCAGGGCCCGCTTCGAGTCCCTGGGCTCGCAACCCGTCGAGTCGCCTCGGGCCGCCAAAGTTAAGGTTAATCGATTTGTGGTGAGTGCGATACTCCTTGTTTTTCTCCATCCTTAGTCGTTCGAACGGCTCGGTTAGTCTGTACTCGTGGAAAATGTTTGTACGGGGATCCCCGCGCCGATCTTTGGCCTCGACGCGCATCAGCATTGATTTCTACTTTATCGACTGCCGAGCCTTCACCTTCATCAATATTTACAATCGGATGAATGGAATTGATTAATTGCTGTATGGCAATTATTGTGGGTAGAGCGGCTGCGGGATCCTTTCAAACCTTTTTCCCGTAACGATAAACCGTTAGTTTAAAAACATGTGAATAATATATTTCTGCACGGTGTTTATGAAAACATTATTAACTTACATTAATTAGCGTTAATGAAGTATTCACCTAAATGTCTATTTTATTAAACTTTTTATTATTATTTATTATTATTATTGTTATTATTATTATTATTATTATTATTATTACTATTAATAATAATTTAGTTCAAACGTAATCCATGTTTATAATAATTATGTTAACCAACACGTTCGGATAACTTTTTTTTAATAAAGTGACATGCAACATTTTATTGTTTGACCCTCAAGAATGCACGTACATGTTTTCGTGTGTATGTATTATTTATTATAATATTCAGTTTCAATTATTATTTTTATATGTTCGTTCGATGCTAATGTGACACTACTATTTGATTTAATTTATTTCAACAGTCTCTTCGCTTATTTTATTAGTTTTGTGAATTACATGAGTTCGTGTGTCGACCGCCTGGCATGATTATTAATTTTAATAATTTGTATTATTACCTTCCTTAATTTATCTATTGAATGGCTCTATTCTTTCTCCCTATATATATATATATATATATATATATATATATATATTAATTTTTATTTAACTTAAAGTTAGCTCCAAATTTTTCTTCTCTTTTTTAAACAATTCACCTTAAATAATTGCAAGACTTATTATGGTATTCGATTGAAATAAATGGTATTGTTGACATTACTGTGCGCTATATAGAAAGTAAATCGAGAACTTAGTTGCAAAATGATCATAAAAATTTTCTATTTTGTCAATTCTAATTGTGTAAAATTGTGAATAAAAGCGGCAGTTAAAAGTATCGATTAACCTTGAGAGGATAGTGTAAAAATAGGAGCTAACTTTGGTTAAAGGGAGAAAGCGCCTTTCAGCGTCTACTTAAGGCCTAAAAGCCCTTGGAATGTATGTATTATAACACCTGCTTGTCGTTTTATCATCGTCGTCGTTGTTGTCGCTACTCTCTACTTCTGTCGCTTAAAGTTTCTGTCTCCTTTTTTTCGCCTCTGCATATACGCGCGCGCGCGCGCGCCTGTGCACGCACGAACACGCATGCACGTAAGCAAACGAACAAATAAAAGAAATAACGGGGAAAAAATATACACGAGTCTACAAATACGTTCGTGCGTGCGCATGCAGTGGCAACGGGAAAAACTAGACAGGGATATAAAGAGAGAGAGAAAAAAAAAAAAGAGTGAGAAAGATGTGTGTACCCATAACCCCTGATTTCAAATTATCGATAATTACGTGTGATGTTTTCGACACGAGCAGTAATCGACCTCTGCAAGACTGGAAATGAGACGGAAGAGGTTTTTGCGGCCGGGCGATAGTAAACAGAGAAAGAGCGACGTCCCCAGGATCATACCCAAAAACATCATCAAATACACATACGCGTGGGAAGTCATATTGTTGCAACCTCTATTTACGATAGAACGTGCAATTATTGAAGAGAGAAGAAGATAAGAACCTACGGCCTCCAAATGTATACATAAGACACGTATCATTGCACAGCCTTAAAGCGATTACCTACAATTAATTGATTATTGATATTACTATTATTACTATTATTCTTATTACTATTATTATTATTATTATTATTATTATTATTACTATTATTACGATAGTGATTATCGCGATTACAATTATGTTATAATAATTAATTATTATATTACGAAATGATATTAGCAGAGTTGGACCTTTTTAATTACCTCTACGAATACTTTATTTATCTTAATTTCCTAATAATGTTTTATATGGCTTTCGAATGAATTTAAGTGTTACGTAATTTAACGATGCAGTACTCGAAGCGATTAATTACTTTATCTATGCAAACATTTATCTACCTGTATTTTTGCTTTGTTTTGTATTGTTTTATCTCTCTCTCTCTCTCTCTCTCTCTCTCTCTCTCTCTCTCTCTCTTATTTATTAATTAACTGGGAATGTAATCACGCGGTGTCACTTACATCTAATGAAATATATAGAACTTTGTATGTATTAAGTTATTACAACCTTACCAATGATTTTCCTCTTATGAAAATTAAGAAAGATATTTTGAGAGCCAAATCACATTCGAAAACGTTCAACAAGCCATTATACTCTATGTAAATAAAAATGACGATCGATTTACAATTGTATTCCGATGTTGCTGATTATCTTACCAATTCTAATATGATTATCCATGAAAATTGTTTCATTAACAATGCTTTCACACATTCAGTACGAAACAAATCAATATGCAAAACCATGCCCATCGACAATTGATCAATGAATAATCACGTAATGCAATTTCAATTCATCGATCACCATTTAACAGACCTTTCAAATTCACTTACATATTATTAAAAGAGTCCAATTGGAAGATTCTTTAAGTATAATTGTGTGTAACACATGTAGTCGGTTAATAAACAGTACGACTACAGCGCAAACATCAATGTCGTTGGATACGACGATCGTTGGATTAATTTTATCATAATGACTTGGATTCGTTGAACAATTAAAAATGCCCAACTCTGGATATTAGTATATTATATAGATGGCGTTCTTTGAGTTGTTAGAGATGATTTTAACTTGGAACGTTGTGCGTTTTTAGCGGATTTTATGAATTTTATGAATTTTATGAATTTTATGAATTTTATGAATTTTATGAATTTTATGAATTTTATGAATTTAAAGAAACGTTTAAAGCAGTTTTTTCTTTAGAAATGTCGAAGAACCTGCAAAACCCCCTGCAAATTAAAAACTTAAGTAATTAATGATCTGTGGTCAGGTTTGTTGAGAAAGAACGCGCGCGCGAGGGAGAACGAACACAAGTAAGGAAATAATAAAACCAGATATACATGTATTAACTAACATATGTAGGGCATACAAGCAGTATGGTGGTAGTGACGACAAAGAATTTTACACCTGTAAAAAGAATAATTTTTTAATTATATATACGCGATATCCAATGATAACACAGTCCAGTCTTCGAACTTAATAGTGCCAAGTACAATGTCGAATAGACTCGAGAACATTTTCTCGTTTTCTCGCAAATATGCCCTTTCACCGTGTTCACAGAGCAAAGAAAAGAAAAAAAAAAAAGAAAGAAAAATGCCTTTATCGCCGACATTTATCGTAACTCTATATAAATTTTCATTATTTTCTTGACAGTTTCATTTATTTTATGTAAAAAAAAAAAAAAAAAAAAAAAAAAAAAAAAAAAAATGCCGGTGAAACAGGCCCGTGTACAAAAAAAAAACGTAATAAATAAACAATGGATAAATGCAATTCTATTTACATGATGTTTTTACCTTTCTATTATCGTATTAATGATTGAGTTGCTTTCAAAGCATTTCAAAGTACCGACGGGAAAAATTCTATTTAAGAACACTGGCATCTAATAATAATCATCAAAAAGAATGTTAATAATCATTTAAAAAAAAAAAAAAAAAAAAAAAAAAAAAAAAAAAAATGCCGGTGAAACAGGCCCGTGTATGTCCGTATTCGATGTCTCTTCATTAATAAACCAGTTTTTAATGATAATCAAATGACTGAGCGAAAAAAATAGTACATACAATTTTATAGGCAATCTAATAATGGCACTGTTTGTATGAATTTTTAAGAGGTTTTATACATATTTTCAAATAAAAGAATATATAACTCTACAATAGTCTGAATTAAAAGAAGAAGATATTTTAACTGCGCTGTTGTGCGTACGTCGCGAAATAGATTTCGTAAAATTTTCTACAAGTATAAAAGCACCGGAAAATCCATTGAGTTTACCATCCATTGACTTTGGCCAACACTAACGACAAAGCACAAAGAACAAAGCCGTACATAGCAAATAAATACGCGTAGAGTATGTATTTAATTGTCATAACTAACATTGGACATCGCATCGACATATATTTTAATAATACAACTGTACGATGAATGTATGTGAACTGTACGCTGAAGTGTATGTGAAAGTATTCGAAAGACCAAACGAATTATAATAGGCGATGATAAGAAGAGTATATATTGAAAGGAAAATTTCGTTTCTTTCTATTTTTCTAATCGACGTCGATGATGCGCGAATCAATTTCGACATAACAGCTTGAAAATGTAACTTTGTCGCTTTCAAAAACACATAAACTCAATGAATTACCTATAATGTCGAGAATATTGTGAAAATGCTTAATACATATTTTAATCTGACTATATTGGCGTAGTTTTTAAGGACCCCACCACGGTAGAAAAATTCATCGAACTCTTATCGATTCTTGGTCTATTATTGAATTATCACTATTGATTGTTGATGATGTGGCCTTTATTATCAACTGAGTGAAATTGATTGGAATGCTCATCTCTACATTCGTTAATAGCTATACAATTTATAAATTCTAATCGCTTCATCCTTATTAGATATCAAATTTGAATGATTCGATTAAATGAGCGGTTTAAATCTATGTAAGTCAACGGTCATTTGGTTGGATCATGTTATTTACATTACATTCTTATAATTATTTTCCAAACTAATGCAATTTCGTAATATCATGGGAGTTTTATATTTCAATATAGCACTGTAATTCCATAAACTTGGGTCTCGCGCAATATAATAAACACACACTTTGTCTATATCGCATTTCACTCAGTCGTTAACCCATCATTTGAAAAATTTTTTTTTTATATATATATTTGCATCGTCTGTACGACTAGAAAATTTACATTTGCATTCACATCAATGCGCTTATTGAAGAACATGGACATTAATCTCAAGTCGCAAATTATGCATTTTTGACGATAGTTCTTTTAATCTTTAAGGAGAATCTGCAAATCTACATTAGTCCTAAGTTTGTTTGTCCTAAATTATAATTTAAAGGAAAGGATATAATATAATCCAAGTCTCATCCCTTATACATAGCGATTATTAACTTACGTGTAACTCGTGCGTTTGCGTTTTGTTGCATAACCCCTGAAACCGAAAAAGCAATAGAAACAAAAAACGAAGAAAAAAAAACAACAACAATACAAACATGAACAACAACAAAAAAATAAATAAAACACAAAAAGAAAAAAATATTGTATTACGCCACTTGTCGTAACGTGTAATATTTACGTGTAATATTGTACGACACGCACTGACAACTTGTGGTGAGAAGAAAAGAAGCAAAGATCGGTTTTTTGAGGGTCGAACTGATATTTCTCAATAAAATTAAAATTGTAATTCATTCCATTGATCTTTTTCTTAAACTTATTTATTCTGTTTATGTCGCATAATTTTGTCGTTAAATTATTGGATTCTTATTGTTAATTCATCCATTCATACGATCATACGCAGCTACATACATTTTTATGATTTATCAATGTAAAAACAATGAAATACAAAGAGAAATAATTTAATTTTTAATGATAGTACGTGACTGAAAAATTTCTTTTCCATTTTTTTTCTTCCAATTCACATTCACGTATTATACATTAGTTTCTATTATTATCAAAAGCTTAAGAGTGAGAGAAACGTAATTGAAAACGTTTATTATCCAATTATCATTTTACCGACTTTTTGTTTTGTTATTCTTTTTATTATTATTGTTTAACATTGCAATAGGAAATTCAAACGAACTGCATGGACGTATGTGAAAGCTGCGAGAAGAAAGTTTATCCCCTTGAAAAGGTAGAGACAAACAACAAGATCTTTCACAAACAGTGTTTCCGGTGTCTACAATGCAATTGCATCTTAAGGTATTTATAGCTTTTCCATAAATTAGAAAGCAAATAAAAGAATTTTCTCATTAATTGCCTCGGGTACTCCAACTATCAATGCTATTAATAAATAGTTATGCCTATGGAGTTGTTATTGCTTGCGAATATTGAAAAGATATTACTTCCTTAATATTTATTGACGGTCATTCGATAGCTTGTCGCGATTATTAAAACAAACGTGTAATATTCGTTTAATTTTCGCCTTGAAAATTATTTTCCAACAATATCGCGGTCATTTTACCATTTATAACGGTAGAAAATATTTGTAAAAAATTTGTCAAACACGCACGTTACATACAGGAAGAATAATATTTGCTGGCAGGAGGAGCTGCTTTCGTTGACACCCTCTCTCGTGCAAATTTTCGAACTATTCGATACTCTTATATAGAAAATAATGATACACACACGCACGCACACGCGCACACAAAAAAAAATGGCTAATGTACAGCTACGACGCAAGTAAATTGTTAAAAATTTAAATAGAATAAAAGACTGACATTCAACATCGTACATAATTACATGGTTAAATGCTTATCACCTCGTTTCCGATCAATAGTCGCGAATTATAGGAGATATACGTTAGACAATTAATTAATGGTCGAAGCATTTCTTCCCCGTAACTTCACTTAAAAAGCAAAAGACAAAAAAGATCAATAAAAGCAACTATTTACACGTTAAAAGCCGAAGTTGAAAAGTCGACGATAGAGAGTGTTTATTAAGCATCGGTCGTCGTCGTCGTCGTCGTCGTCGTCGTCGTCGTCGTCGTGACTGGACGCTTACTGGGTGATTATGACACAATCTAAGTCGCTTCCCATTATCTTCTTCCTAGAATGGACACGTTCACGCTGAACAATGGCAAGCTCTACTGCATCCCGCACTTCAAGCAGCTTTTCATCACGCGAGGTAATTACGACGAGGGATTCGGGGTCGACCCTCACAAGAACAAGTGGTCATCGTCGAATGCGGGCCCCCCGATGTCGGCCGCCGCTCCCATAGCCGTCCGGAACGGCGACGTCTGATGGCTTCCGGCAGCTCTGCGTCCGAAGCTCAGTCTCGTCCAAGAAGAACCATAAGGATGAGGAGGATGAGGAGGAAGAGGACGAGGATGAGATTAAGGACCTACCTAAAACCCATGGTGGTCTCGGCACAAAAATTCACGAGAGGAGGGCTCTCTTGACTTTATCTCTATCAAGTGTCCGTCTCTCTCTCTCTCTCCCCACTACTCCCTTCTGGTTCCCACTCTCTTTTACTCGAGTTCTTCGAGACAGACCTTTCCCTAGCCTTTCCCTCCTCGAGTACATTATTTTCCCATTTTATACTCTCCCTCATTATTATTATTATTATTATTATTATTATTATTATTATTATTATTATTAATTAGTTTATATTAATTATTATGTATTATGTATTATTACTCAATGGAAATTTATTTGAGAAAGATGTAAGCGTGCAATATATATATATATATATATATATATATATATATATATATATATATATATATATATATATATACATATATACATATAGATAGGAATATCGGAAAAGAATTTTTTCTAAACTATTTTAATCCGACGTTTTTGCTGAAAATTCTATCCTTGTTATAATCAGTGCAGTCGAAATTTTCCATATCTTGCCAATATGAAATTTATGTAGTCCCCAGTCGTACGTTGAAATTATCATTATGTGCTCTCGGATAGATTATTATTAATGAATCGAATTTTCCATTTTAATGCGACAACTATAAGATTATTGTAAGATTGACATTCAAATATTGCGCTCGATTTTATTTTTAATAACATGACTCCTACTCTCGTATTCGTATTGCAACGAATTTGTGATCATTTAAGCGTTAGCGAGAAAAAATTTGTCATGGCTGCGCGAATCGAATTCGCACTTATATCACTTGTCACATCAATTTTATTACCAACTCTATCTTTCCTTTCCTTAATTTTATCACTATTAATTAATTATACAATAATGGTAAATATTATTATGTCAAATTGTATTATACAGTGCCACACGCGCTCATTATACTTGTAATATTCCCCTCCCCACCCTTAAGACCCTTACCCTTACATTCCTTACGTTGGCCAACGTCGTGTAAAAGCTTTTTACTTGTCTATACAATATATTTAATTATAAAAATATCTCGCACTTTATTAGTAGTCATTTGTTTCACATCGCAGAGTTACTTTCAAAATAAATCCAAATTCAGCCGCTTAATGACTTTTAATTTATTAATCGACAATTATTCCCTTACGACATTACGAAATTCTACTTTTCAAAATAAAGCGTAAACATTATGTTAGTTATTATATGAGATTGAAATAATATTAACAATAAATTACATATAATGGACTGTTTAAATGCATTGTTAACATTGTTTGAAATACGAGTGGAAACCTCAATTAACCAATCATTCACGTATTAAAGATTAAATTAATTATTCGAAGTATTTATTTATTTTGGAAAGAAGCTCTTAACTTTATGCGCTATATAATTATTATTTTATAATAAAGGTAAGGAATAATATAATAGCTATCCATATGTATAAAAATGAGATAATTTTCGCTACTTATTATTTTTATTTAAATAAAGTATTTACATGAGTTACAGATCAAACATTATCTATTTAATATACAATTCATGTAGAGGTTAATCTTTGGAGATTTTATTATGTAAAAGTATCGCAGTTTTGTTACAGCTTAATAAGTAATAATTTTTGTTTTCAATTTTGTTGAAAATTAGTATGTTTCTATCAAGTTTCAAATGTACACGTCAATAATATAGACATAAAATATTTTTCTTTTATCAAAGAGTTGAACATTATTTTAAATTTTATCATACGTCGAATATAATCAGCTCTTTATATCCATCGCAAATATTTATTAAGATTTAATGTAAATGTACATGTGTTTTGTAATATAAAAATATTCGATTAAACATGATTGTTTCTCTCTCTCTCTCTCTCGATATATATATATATATATATATATCTTTTATAAATATGCGTCATACGCAGCGAGTATAAGGAATGGCACGTTATTTGACAAATAAATACTTGGGTTTTCTGTGAATTCCTAATGATCACTTTATTAAGCATTGTTTTCACAACGTTGCGTCTCAATATAAGTGAAAATTTTTGACAATTTGTATAATCATATTAAACTTTAAAGAAGCGCAGAATTGAAAAGAACATTTGAAAAGTCAAAAATTACATCAAAATCTTCAAAATTTCGTTATTATGCAAATTTAATATTCAATTGTTTTATAGAATGATGGGAAGCAAATAAAAGTAAGGAATACTTAAAAGTATCGTTATAACATTAAACTTATTGTCCCATAGAGATCATCGTATGATTTGAATGACTTTAATTATTATTCAGTCCAAGACAAACGATGTTCGCTTGTCTCATATTGTAAATTTTCTTTATAATTCCCTTATAATTATATATTTTTGTACATTTTTTTCTTTCTTTTTTGTTGTCTTTTGTTTGTTTTTTGTTTTGTTTTTTGTTTTTGGTCTTAATACATAGTACAATAAATTGAATTAAATTATATCGGTGGATAAAATGTTTGTCTATTACTTAACAACATGCACTTTTGAACAACGTTCGATTATAAAGAAAATAAACTTAGACTGATGCAAACATCGATAGAAAATCTTTTATTTCATATCAAATTTTAATATTTAAAACTGAATACTAACTAGTGCTTGTGTATACAATAAATATTATCCTTTAAAGTTGATGAAGTAAAAAATTGCCAATAGGCAAATTTTTGGCTTGAATATTTACAAATTCTTAAAACACTGTAATAATAGAGAGAATAAGCGGAGGCAAACGTAACTTTTTACTCGATTAACAATTTTTTTTTTTATTTTGTTTTGCTATTGTAATAAATAGATGAGCGACTCTCGTCACAAATCCATTCGATTATTAAAATATTATCTCTTTTCATTTTCATTAATAATAATGACGATTTTTATCTACATAATTTTATGAATATACTCTAAGGTGAATATTAAAATTGCAGTTTTCTTACATAAAATACATCACATGTCATTAAACGTCACAACTTGTAATTTTAACATAAAGCATTATTATTATTTGTTAGTTTTATAAAAGAAATCATTTCCAATTCAACATTGTATTACTTATGATGTATAAACAATAATTTTCAATTGTACATAAAATCAATTTGTATGACCCAACAATATATATTTTTTTCAATCATTATAAACCTAATTATTCATGTTATTGTAAGTTTTGATCGAAAAAATAGCGAATCAAATTATCTATATATTTAATTATAATTAATGTAATTTTAGGCACGGATTTTTTTTTTTTGTTGTTTTTTTTTAATTTTTTAATTTTTTTGTAACAAATTTTAAAGACGAACTTTAAATTTTGAAATATACATGTAATAATTTAAATGTTATTAATATTTATCTTTTACGAAAATCGTTAATCCGAAACAATGCAAGCATTGCGATCTAACTGTTAGATTTATATGCAAATAACAATAAATAATGGCAGTTAAAGGCTAAGAAATAGTTAACAACGGAACGGACAAAAGCTAGGAAAGAGATAGCGACGGAAATTGGATGAAAGAAAAACTTGCGATCAATACCACATTCTTACACATATGCACAATGTAGTATTGATGTATATGTATAATAATATTAATCAGAAATATAAAACATGATAATACTGAAGAATTATCTTGCCTATCTTATCGATAATAGTTTCGATAAAGTGTACAGAATATCAAACGCTATTGTGAGTATTTTTATATTATAATGAACTTTCCCCGTTCAACTATTTTTCGCATTATTAAACTGTAAAATACCCGTTATTCAGCCCGTTTATCGAAAAAGGTATTACAGTTTTATCGTATTTATTATAATTGATTTTGAGTATAAATTGTAGTTAACTGTGAATTAGAATTAATTCCTGCATCTTTTATAATCAATCATTGTCGATATTAAGGAGAAGAAAACTCCAAGAGATTTTATCATATCATATCATAACCAATATAGTCGTCATGGAAAGTTTTTGTTTTATTTTGTTTTTTAATTTCAATTAAAATATAATTATCGTAATCGGTGTCAGTTGCTGCACATCTCTATCACTATCTCTAAGGAAATAAAATCTACGTCGAAAAGCTATAACAATTTCTACGTGAAGTAGAATTATAAATTTTGATGAATGTCCGAATGTATTCGGGGCTCAATCTAAAATATAAAATAAAGTTTATTTTTTTTTATTTTTTTTTTTTTTTTTTTTATATTACTAAATATTAGATTCTTTTACATTGCTAAACATATTAGACGTTTATAGTCTGTAAAACTCGATTTACCTGAAAGGAATTATTTTATTTGTTTATTATTGCTTAAATTTATAACGTTCATAATTGAATTTTAATTCATATACATCACCATTATAATTAATAATTAGTATTTATTTATTACTAATTATCGATTATATATGATTAATCGCCTTAATCCTTCTATCCTTCTATGAAATATATATTGATCAGACAGCTTTTGAATACATTGTCATTCATTATTAAATAAGTAGTTTGTACGTTAAGATTGCAATTTATTTTATTGAATTTGCAATAGTAAAAAATTCTCAGTCTAATGATAAAAATAATTTCTTTTTTCTTTATAATTGAACTTTATAGGGATATTTCAATTTTATATATTACAATATCGAAAAATAAAAATCGTAGCCTATATTGCATTCTAAATTGTTTTGCCCCCCCCCCCCCTGTAATTTACGTAAAACGAAGAAGAAATTGAAAAAGTCGATGAATATATCTATGCCTACGTGTCACTAAACATATGCGTACGAATGGAACGAAATCTAAAAAATACTAAATCACAGCCGCTCTACTTTTTTCATTATTTTCTTTTTATTATTATTTATCTTGTTGTTGTTGTTGTTGTTGTTGTTGTTGTTGTTGTTGTTATTATTATTATTATTAATATTAATGTGAATTCTTTCGTTCTTAAAGCAAAGCGAGAGGTGTATTTATTGTATTTGATAGTCTATGTAGAATAAACTCATTGATATTCTTTTTCGAAAAATCGAATTTCTTTCATAAATAATTTAATAGAAAGTTATATCAAGTCGTTTCTAATTGGGAATTGGGGAGAAATTTTGTATGGCGCAAAAGAATAATCTTTATAAGGTTCGATGCTTTGTTCATACCTCTAAATATCGAACCACCACGACTTTATGGCATTAAACAAGTTTCAATAAAATATTTTAAATGCACAAGCTAAACTTTCGTCGCGTCTCTATTTCTAATCTCCTATCTCAATTATCAGCAATAATGAAAGTCCCTCCAATGGCATTATTACCCAAAAGTCTTATATGGCCCACTGTATTTACGTATCCAAATTCTTAAACGATACAAAAATTATAAACGAAGGTGTGAATTGCAACCTAATAATATCTCTCCTTACATAACAAGTGTCAGTTAACGATTTGACAATCCAAGCAATAATAATAATCGTCTAACGGCTAGTTCTCCACGCACCTCCGTCAATACCTCCGCGATCGCGCTCGAGAAGTTCATTATTGGGCTTTCGTTGGGCTCCCAATTGGCTCATGAAGTATCAGGTATCACGACCGGCAGTCAATGTAAGCCATCGATGTTGGACTTGGGATCGGGCCCGAGTGAACTCCAATCGGAGGCCTCGCAGCGCTGCATCGTCCTTGGCTTTCGCGTTCTCTCTTTACCCGCGTCGCATATCCTCACAATCTCGTAGAACTCGTTCACGAGGCTATCCACCCACTGCTCCAGCTGCCAGCCCACTAGAGTCTGTTTGACAATTGGAAAATACATTTGCAACGCAATGGTATCGTTATTCGTGGCCAGAGCCTTAATAAAAAGCAACAGACCCAAGAGATTGAAAATTCACCCGTTTTACTCGGCAGCTTGTAATGGCCATTTTCAGCGAATCATTGAATCATTACATTCAGATTTACAATTAACTTAAATAGAGAAGCGTTTCCTGGCCTTGTACCGACAGTTGCAAAGCTACGTCATATCTCATCATAATAACCCGTCGCTCATAGCTAAGATGTTAAAATACAACTTTTGATTGCATTTCGTTTTTTTTTTTTTTTTTTTTTTTTAAGCTTCTTCAAATTCCTTTGATTTTCATGTGTAGAGCGCAAGGTTTGTTTGTTGTTTTTTTATCGTGTTGGTGCAGAATTATTACTAAACTAAATTAAACGGCTGTGTTTTCGATAACGACTCATTAAAATACTCGATACTCAAATACATTTATTCGTAATTTAATTAGTATAAACTACGAATAGAATAAAGAATAAACGAAAGATATATGCTTATATGCAATTAGTCGCTATATTAGAATATATAAATCTTTGGATTGTTCGCTCGATGGACTTGCAGACGAAACGTAGTACTTACGCTCATTGGTGACCCGAACGAGAAGCGAAGAGTGTAAGTGATCGCCTCCCCCCGCCCTCATAACACACATAGCCAGCGTTGTTCTTTATCGTGAAAATGACACGTGAAAATGAAAAAGATTCTTACCACTGAGCTGGCGCGACTGAGCTGCCTTAGCGTCAGGTGGGCTTTGAGGAACTTGAGCCAGAGATTGACCGTATCCTTGGTTAAGTAGTATCCAGTCGTGGAGTCGCGATTTAGCTCGCGTGCCTTCTCCAAGCTAATTGGCCGATTTTTCCAATGCGTCAGCGGCACAACGAGAAAGCGTAACTTGGCAACGACCTTGGAATCAAGGACGAGGAAGAGGCGCCAGACCCCAATGGCCAGGGGCTCGCTCAGCTGTGGCTTCACGTGTCCAATCTGCGCATATTTATTTATTAAGCCAATGTGTGAGACGATGATGATTTGTCGTTTTCGATTTCTGGCTTCTCGCGTACTTTCGAGGCTTTACTTTCCAATCGACCACGGTTCTGCATTCTTGACGATCGATGAAATTAATCTATTATTATAGCTTCTCAATTGGCGCCCCTAACTTTTAAGCAAATCTACATTATTTTTTTTATCTACTTTCTTAAAATTGAAATTATTAAACAAAAAAAAAAAAAAAAAAAATTAAAAATTACCCACGCCTATCCTTCTCAGGGCTAAAATTATTGATTGAAAATTGCTAGATTACGCGCTCTGATAGAGATCTAAGCTCGACGCGACCAAAAACAACAACAAAAAGGTGTAAAAGTATAATATGAAAGAAAGTCGATGAGAACGTAACTTACCAAATTCGATTCCTCGATTCGCAATTGATTAACCTCGGCCAGTCGATTAACCGGATCAAGCCATAAGATCGTGAGATTCAATGGCGCTATGACATTTGCATCGAACTCATAGGCAAAGACTGGACTGGAGAGGGGCCCAATACCTCCCAAAAAGTTCCTGAACATCTGCTCCTTTTGATCGTATTCCGTATTCACCGTCAAGCTCACGATTTTCCCCAGCCAGGATTTGCTCATCGATAGGTTCCGCCTCGAGTAAACCAATGCCTCCAATTGCTCGGGTAACTCTGTCTGCTAATGGACGTAAATATATTAAATCTTGTTTGTTTCTTTCCCCTCTTTTATCCATTAATCGTTCACTGGCTTGGAGACTGAATTAATCGATGATTTAATCGATTGTCGACGTGAACGCCTTGTCGATATAACGACATTTATAATTAATTCGTTTGAAGGAATTTGAGAAATGGTGTGAGACGACAAGCCAGTCACTAATGGACATTTAATGGACATTTATGCGATAACTTCCGAGTACAAAATAGTACGCGGGCTTGCAATAGAAAAATCGCGAAGAAAAAATTCGTCAAATTTATGTAAAATCGTAAAAAGTTATTTCCAAACATTTTATGTTCATGACATTGGACCATTCGACTGACTCTTGCTATTACGTAGTAATTATGACTATGATTGCGCCGAGTTATTCGAGTTACGCGTATGATTTATACTAATTGATACATTGTCGGCGCATAGACGAATGCTTTTACGTGAGTTGAGAGGTAATTGATCGATCCAAGTTGACGATGCTGGACGTCGTCAAGGCATTTCGTCTACCGCAACTGCCTGTTTCGACAATTCGGCTACCATTACAAACATAATATGGCCGAGATAATTTCAATTTTCAAGCCAATGAATCATCACGCGTGTATTATATCGTACTGGTCATTTTTACATTCTGTACTTATAGCTCTTCTTGATGAAAAAAAAAAAATTAATTCACAACGCAATCGACGTTACTCGAATGACGAATTTCCCCATTCGATCGGAATAGTAACGTTGCCGTAAGAGTAACAGAGTGGCTGGCGATAAATCGCGTACCATAAGCGTCGATGACTCCAGGGCAAATCGATCGGAGCTCGCTCGCACAAGAACGCCAGCAAAGTGGTTCTCCTTGAAGTAGGCCGTGATCTCGAGGAGGTGCACGCTCTTGTCGTCCGCGTTACCAAGGTCGCCGAGGCGCCTATAAGCGAGACGCGCCAAGGAGTTGGATATAGTGAGGAGGGCATCGTCGGCAAGGGGACTCGTATCCTCGTGGTGGTAGAGACTCTGCCAGTATGCGTCGTAGCCCTTGGTAATGGTCGTCTGCAATAGCATGAAAAGTTGCATTACGTTTCAATAATAACGGCCCAATCGATATAAATGAGCACAACTGTGATTATTAATGACGTTATAATATAATGTGGCGGCAGTGAAACATCGGTCAATCGACAAAATTGACAATTGTCAGTGACGTGTGTGTGTGCGTTCGTGCGTGCGTGCGTGTGCGTGCGTGTGCGCGCGCGCGCGCGTGCGGCACCTAGAGCAGCGACTTATCACCACGTAAAGTTTGCAATATTTATATTGGCATTGTAATTTAAAACAATATATTATTATCGATTAGTGATTGATTAGTGATTGATTAGTGGTTGATTAGTGATTGATTAGTGATTGATTAGTGATTGATTAATGGATTTACGACGTTTTTCGTAAAATATTCGGCCACGTGCCACATGATTTTAAGAGCTTTATTCTCAATTCCATCGATGAGCAAAGCCTATGTATGGACGACTACGAAGGGATTAATTAATTAATTAATTGGCGGGAGATTGCGAGTAATGCGCGATCGTTTACAATCAAAGACCGAATGAGGTAAGCGGGATCGTTGGTCAAGCGCAAAGTACGAAGCGAACAAACGTAAGGAAGGCCAAAGGGCCTCCGAAATGGCAGACTCTGAAAAGCTTCTGACCAGTTTGACGCTGGTGTTCATTCTCTCCGGGTACAGCCACTGATCCAGCCGGTCGATGATCCTCTGGTCGATCACGGGCTCGAACTTCCTCGCGAAGAAGAGGTTCCTGTCGGCCGTGTTCATAATTCTGTTGAGATCCTCGAGCTTGAAGTCGTTGGGGCTACAACCGCACCAGTCGACCACGGCTTTGTACTGGCACTTGCAGCCGAGCTTGCGCTTCCAGTTGGTCACGTGGAGATTGTTGTCGACGTAGGTCGGGCAGAAGCGCGAGTTGCGTAGCGCCGTATGGAAGAAGGACTCGGCGGGCAGGAGCGTGTAGCGGAAGACCCGCAGGAGGCCAGCGACGAGGTCGTCCGGCTCCGGGTTGGCGACGTACTCGACAAACTCGCGGGACAGCGCTACCCAGTCGCTACCCCCGTCAATTTGTATGCCGTATGGTAGTTTCCGCTCGCCAACGCGCCACATGCGAGCCTCGCACTCCACGAACGTCTTGTCCAGGCCCTGTCAAGTAAGTTTCTAAGCTCAATTTGGGTCGATGTTTCGGCACATTCGATGGAATAGCGTCTCATAGATCGAGCTTTTGTAATATAATGGTCGGTTAACATCGAGGATTGCTGTTACAGCAAACGCTTCAAAATGGAAGCAATATATATGATAAAATTTACGTCTAGTACATTCTTAATCTATTACATTTTTAATCGTCCAAGTGCTGCCTACTTCTGGTATCTGCGTACCTGCTTAGTGAGAAATCGTTGAACCTCCCGCCCGTGAGATTTAACGAAATTCATATTTCTGTTCCACGTAAGGAACTCGACGAGGCGCGCGTTCGTCTTGATCGGGTAGTCCGACTCCGACAAATTAATCAAGAAATCCCAGCTCTTGGAATGGAGGAGCATGTGGCGAGCCGAAGTGAGGAAAGTCGTAAGGAGACTCGCACCGCCCCAGATACTCGCATGACGCAGCTCCGGACCCTTGGCCACTATTATATTCTTCATTTTACAATTTTTCTCGACCTTCAGCAGCTCCCTGTACATGTAATCTTGCCGCTGCAATGCAGAACAATTTGATGAAACCGTGCGTCCTGGTAATATGCACCTTTAATAACATGGATTAGCATGTAGTTAGAGGATGAGACTCAAGGTAAAATGTAAAAGTCAATGTGACTCTCGTTTGCTCAAGTTCATAATCCTATAAGCAATGATCGGCCTTACAATTTTTATGAATTATGAAAAATCTTTATGTAATAATTGTTCGTGCCGAATCTTTATTACCGCTTACATAAACGAGCCATACGATCTCTTTCTATTGTTTCCCTAGCGTTGTAAAAATATTTTAAAAATTTTTTAACAATCTATCCCATTTAAATATTTACCGCATCAACGTGTATGTAGAATAAATGCGACGAATCATAAAGAATATTAATGAGGCGTTTCACTTGTCGAACAGCTCTGCCATTAACGGTCAACAGATATGCAATTTTAACTGGTGTTTTGTCGGCACTTTTTAAACTGGAATTCCTTGCTTCCTGCGGCTTAAATCCTGCAATGTTTGCAATACATAATGTTAGGGGGGAAGAAGCAAAAAGTTTTGGCAATACTTTTGGCTACGTACTTTGTATGCCCGTTGAGAAAACGTTCATAGCCAAGTATCCACCGCAAGATTGTTTCGAATCTCCAGGACATTGCATATTGCAGCTTGAATCCGGCAGTTGGTTTGCCTTCGAGGGCTCCTCTTTACCGCAAAAGCATTCCAGCCTGAAACGATACAAGTAAGATACAAGAGGCCAAAGTGTGAAATGACGTTTAAATTTGAAGGACAAAAAGGTCTCTAAACAATATCAAATAATAACAAACTAATAACAAATCCCATCATAGACCACGGATATCTCTAAACAATTTAAAATGTGAAATTGTCATCTTTCCAATGTCATTTTATATGAATAAATGGTATCTTATTAGACCGTGCTTCAAATAGTATCGTTAAGCAATAACTTACGAATATTCAACGCCAGCGTAAGGAAAACCAGACTGTAGACACATGTAAGCGCAATGTGCCGGCGAATTGTAAGTCTTAAAAACAGTATAATAATTTGGTAGCAACCTAGATATCTTATCGTCTTTGAAGCATCCCAAGCTTTTAGGTATGCCAACAAAGCCCAGCGAATGTGGGCAGGAAGACTGTAACCTTATAGGATATAGCAAATTTTGCTGACTAAGGCACGTCACATTGACAATGCGCTCCTTACACATTTGACTTTGTGCTCTAGTAATGGCACTAACTGCTTCTCTACCTAAAATTACAAATACCACTAGTCAGTTATAATCGGAGCTAAATGAATCATTAATTGCTGCTTTGTTTGTTTTTCTAACAATTAACGTCAAATATCCCATTAACTTGGCACAATTTTTAATTAGTTAACGCTTAAAGTTGGCAAGATACAGCAATAATTTTTCATACCAGTGACTTCGCACACAGGTACAAAACTGAGAGATTTGCAATCGAGTTTTATTCTAGTAGTACGATTATGATTTAAAGGCTTGTTAAGACCGCCTTGCTTGTCAGGTGGTAATTTCAGTTGGCGGGTTCCTTTTGGTAATCCTTCGTCCTCTTCGTCTTGCGAAATATCATTCTAAAATAAAAGTAATATGTCAGAATCATCATTTCGATATAGACCATAATCCATCAAATTTCTCATATTTTCGGGTAGTCCTTTATATAATAGTTAACAATAATATCGACTATATTCATTCTGCATTAAAACTAAAGAGTAACTGAAAATTTGATTAATCACACAATACTCCGTTATCTCAAGAATAATGTATTATTAAGAACTATTTATATTGTTTTTATTAAATATAAATTAATTCAAATTTTATTTAAATACTGCATTATATATGTATATTTATTCAATCGCTTAATTTTATAACCAAGTGTTAACAAAATTGATTGAATTTGATAGAATCAACTTGAAATTACTTTTTAAAATACAATGGAACTACGTAAGTATATTAAGATTAAACTTGGTTAAACCATTCTTATTACAGTACCACCCATTTTCTACAAAACTACTTTCTTTCCTCGCTCGAATAGACTTTAATAATGAAATTGTTCTACGATTCAAAACATTTCCTATTAATACAATTGGCATTTAAAAAAAAAAAAAATGTTATTACCAAACTTATATTTAAACCAACTTAATAATATAGTACACAATTTAAATCTATATATATATATATATATATATATATATATATATATATATATATATAAAGTAACAATAATAAAAAATCATTATATAGATGGAAAGATAATTGAATAATGATAGGTTGGATGTCATTTACAAAACAACATTACTTTAAACATACATTCAATAAAGAAATTTACTAGGCTGCTAAAGTAATTAAAATTGAAGGAGAGCATATATCAAGCAGCGTTTAAATAACAAAGGATTCTCTTAAACAAACACACAAACTATTAAAATCAATAATTACATAAGCAGCAAGTAAAGTAAATGTATTGCATTACCCCACTTATCAACGGTTTTCCTATCTTTTCTTGATTTTCATTTTCCAGTGCAAGAAAGGTGTATGCTAGATAGACTTGGGTACAAAGTAGCACTAAACCAAACACAAAAAATATCCTGTATTTGCGAAGGCAAATGGAGGATCTATTCTCCAAATGAGTTTTCATAACCACCATGACGTTTTCCTCATTTATACGACAAGATGATAATGCACGGAAAATAGAAATTTACTTTTTCATCTAACTTCTAAGCCGCCAAGCTTCAAAAGCATTTTAAAAGCCATCTTCTTTCACTTGTCGCCGACGAAAAGTCAGAACTCAGCACACGTGCATCTTACATTTCACGAGAAGGGGAAATACATTTTTGCTACTTTTTAACGTCCAAGGGGATTTGTCAGGGTAAAGATGAAGAAATGCATAGTGCAGTACTAAAGTACAGACAATAAAACAATTGAGCATTAATAATGTAGAATCTGCATAGATATACATATAGATATGTATATATGATTGGGTGCGCGCGCGCGCGCGTGTGTGTGTGTGTGTGTGCGCGCGCGCGAGCGAGCGTATGTATAGAATATGCATGCGCGCGTAAGTGAGGACAGAAGCGCGCGCGAACGCAACCCTATAATATACTGGTAGCTAATGGAATCAAAGTTCTTCTATATAGACTAAGAGTGACAGAGATTTAAAAATTATTACTATTTCTTAAAGAATAATAGATGTTTATACAAAAGAAAAATTAGTTATTTTATTTAATTACGTACAATAGTGATAATAGTCTAATAAGTTATCTATTAAGCACCTTGTAAACATGGGTCATATATATTTTCATTTGTAGTGAATATTTAATGAATAAGCTTTGAAGTGAAAGCAATAAATAAATGAAGTAAATATATATTATTATTATTAATAGCGAGTGTTCATTTTACAATTGAGTTTGTTATTAATAATTCAAGTTATTTTCATACATAGCAGCGCTATTTAATATAAAAATCAAAGTAATACGAAATACGGAGAACAACGGTTATCCTGACCGTCACACAATCAGCTTACTAAGCTTCAAATATATGCGCAAGCATAACTTGCAAGTTCCCGATCTTACGGATAAAGTAAAATTATGCACGTATATATTTATGAAAAAAGCATTTAAAAATGATTTTGAAATCCAATGTAAAGCTAATTAGCGAGTGCATAGGTATTAAAATCTCTTGGAATGATAAATCATAAACTGTACGCATAACTTATAACTTATATCCGATTCAAACTTCAATAATAACTTTTTATCCGATAGTACGGTATTATCACCTTGAATATAAAATCGAGGCTCTAAGCATTTCATTCTCTCTCTCTCTCTCTCTATATATATATATATATATATATATATATGCATAAGCATATGCATTCATAATGGTGAACTTTTAAATAAATTATTTTAATAATCACGATGATTGCACTACTATTTGAAATTTTGTGCTCCGCTAGTACCTCAATTACGTCAATAACCACTGGGCGAATGGTCTTCTTCGCCATACGATTAGTCATCACCGACATGCGTCGTCAATAAATAAAAGGGTTAAGCGAGAGAGGGGGAAATCAAAGAAAGACGGCGAGAGAGAAGAAGGAGGAATTTGTACCGACTCATAAGCAAGACTGCTCATAAGACTTTGGCAGCTGAGAATGATAAGGTCGTGCAGTACAATCCGAAAATGAATATTAATAGTGACGAGGCAAACAGCATTGAAGCAGCGTATTAACACTGTCATACACGAATAATAAAACTGCAAAAACAATTAGTTGCTGAAGGATCTCGGGCTAATCTTCTTCATGTTGTGATTACATTAATTTAACAAATTTAAGTCTCTATGCAGGCGCTTTAAGAGCTTTTAATATTTTGGTGTGTATGTGCGTGTGTCTCAGTGTGTGAGATATCCTGAGATAGAATGACAATAAGAGCAGATATTTTGGTGTTCGCTCTCCTCGTGGTCAGATATTGCCATGGAGCTGCTACCGATATTGAGCTCGATGCTAAAGCTCAGTATCTCCATAGACTCGACAGCCTTAATCTTCTACTCTACACATTTTTACTAACTGTAACTGTGCTCACCGTTTGGACATTTAAGCATAGACGACTAAGGTTCCTTCATGAAACTGGCCTTGCTGTTATTTATGGTAAGTGGCTTTCAGATCAAATGTACGAGAAAGTTTCCTTTTATTATGTATAGTGATTTTGAATTCCAATATTAAATTTAATATTAATATTCATAATGGAGATATTTTGTACCGAGGTATTACCATAATTTTAGAGATTATATATGCTTTTAATTGGTAATCATTTTACAGATGAATCCAAAACTATCATCGCTAATTACATTTTGTGCTTATTCGTTTATGTTTTATTTTTATCAATTTTTGTTATATTGTTTTATTCAATAAAGTAGATGTGGTATCGTTATAAAATAAAACTAATGCATTATATAACTGGTAATATACTATATTACATCAACGTGTACGTTAATTATGTTTTTATGAAAAAGTTTGAATATGGTTGAAAACATTTTAAAAATTATCTATTTGGAGATTAGTACCTACTCAGTTTTATCTTTTCAACTATTTCTATTAATCGTAGTATATATATTAACAAGATTATTTTATTTAAAAAAAATCACATTATCGAGTTAATATTAAAATACCATTCGTTGTGCGTAAATTCTTTATTTGTTAAACTTATTTCGAATTAATGCGCATGGTTATGCACACATAATGTTAATAATTCCAAATTGTACATTGAAAGATTAAGATTAAGAAAGATTTTTTCATCGAGTGCACAATATTTGTCTTTAGTTATACTCTTTTCAATTTTATACATTAAAATGATATGTTATCTTCTAGTAATTATTGACCTAGATAATAACGACAGATTATAATATTTACTTATTCGTTAACTAAATGTGATTATCTGAGTA
>NW_011948414.1:6592869-6616121 GCF_000503995.2 Ceratosolen solmsi marchali
GGGAAAATAAGTTATCTTCTTCCATCTGTTAAAGAATTATACAAAATTTGGAATTTAACTGTTATAATTAATCTTAGAAATTTGATATTTTATCATTTTATTTTAAGAATTTTTGTATGCACTGACACATTTAGATTATTTTTTCTTTCATATAACTTGTCCTACCTTAATTAATATTATACCACAATTAATTACCTCTGTATTGATTTCATTGTCTATAATAAAATTTTATTATCGATACAATTTTTAATTCTTTATATTTTTCAACCAATATCAGCACTCTAAATCAATGTTAGATTTCTATTGAATTTATTGAATTTATTGAATTTTTCACATTAGAAGTTAAGCTATGAATAATTAAGACGAAAAATATCACAATCTCAACTAATTCGGCTAATACTACAAACATAACCTCATAAAAAAAAAAAAAAATAATGATTATAATAAATGTAATAGTCGTCGTATTAATTATCAAATGAAAAATGATAGAAATAATACGAGGGATACGGTTTCAGTGTATACTGAAATAATTACATCAGTACAAATTAGAGACAGACTGTAAAATTTAAATTATCGTTAAAATGATGAAAACTTACTAACACGACAATATAAATTATTCGAAATTGTTTAGACTCGATGAAATTGTTAAGACATGATGAAATTGATTAAACTCGATTCTAGGAATTGTCAATATCCATATCAAATGTTTGCGTAATATAATCCTGCAGGAGAGAAACCACACTAAATACCTGCATATTGCTTAGTAAATAATATCGATACATTAGAACTGGATATCAATGGCAGAAATAATCAAGGAAGTCAAATATTTATTAAATTACAAGTTGTCTATTACTTTGCTTATTCGATGCAATAAGTCGTCTTATTCTACTGAAGTACGATGACTCCTTTCGTTATATTAAAATAACTGAACAAAAAAAGCAAAAAAAAAAGCAAAAAAAAGAAAGCAAAAAAAAAAACAAAACAAAACAAAACAAAACAAAAAAAAAGAATTTTTACAGACGATTGAACAATAACGTGATTATGATAAAAGTTTAAAATGTAAATAAATAAATACTTCTATAAGTATTATTCGTTTAATCCAGAAGCAATCGACAAGTCCAAATGCATTTCAACATACAATTACAATTGCATACTCTATTACTTTATTACTAAATACAATACTCATATTTTCTATTGGTTTCAAATACAAAGTTATTTATTATTAAGTTTATAAATGACAGCAATGTGTCATCATTCAGCTTGTTAATTTTTTTTTTTTAATACATTCTAGTACGTATAATGTTATTTCAAATATTTTCATTCATTCGTTATTTAATCGCTATATCTATGTAATTTCTAACTATTTGTGTAACGAACAATTTTATCTATCGTTTATCATTGTTTCACTTTATGAATTTGAATGTGGACCCTCGTGAAAATTGGATATATTTGAAGTAGATTTGAAGTAGATTAAAAATATCGTGAATTAGTTGTTATCATAAATATTATAAGGCTTGTAAATAATTAATGAATAAATAACAAATCTCTCAGATACGATCTTTATGAAAATCAACATAATTAACAGTTTCTAATTAAAACAGATTTAGTTCATTTAAAACTGTTGTAACGTATTCATTGCCAATTTTGAAATTTATATTTTATTTTCGTTAATATCGATTGATTATTCTTATATTACAATGTAATATAATTTTAGACAATTTGACAATTTCTCCTTTCCTTCTCAGTCTAATTTATTCTTATTATTAATATTCTTTATTTTTCCAATTATTTTATTAATTTATTAAGCCCTCTATGTAATATGGACATAGATTGTTTCATATAAATATAAATGCATTATATATAATTAAATTTATATTTATTCGCGATCTTTATATATTTTCATATATTTGTATTTTTTATGTAAAATCATCGTCCATGCGCCGAAAAAAAAAAAGGAACCCATATTTTGTAACAGTGACTTTCATGTTATAAAATTGACGTATGTTAAGTGAAAAATATAAATGAAAAAAATTCTTTATATATTATTTGCAAATACAATGAGCCTCATAAATTTTATAATCTATAATGAAAAAAAATTTTAATTATTACTTATTCTATGTATAAAGAATAAGATGTATAAAGATCTAAAATACCGTTATTCAATATAAAATGCCATTTATCTAATAGTTATTAAAAATTTTAACCTTAATTTAGGAAACTTTCTTGAAAATAATTTGTTACTTTGATCGTCTTTTGTAATCGTATTGTCATTTATTAAATAATGATCACAAAGTGAATAATAACTCTAGGAAGTATTCAAGTGTAATTTGTCTGCTCTTAAGAAGAGACATACTTAAAAAATAGGATAAATTCATCTTCATCGGGAAAAGTAGCCTGGGATGAAAAAAAAAAACAAAAAAAAAAACAAAAAAAAAAATAAAAAAAATATGATAATATTTTGTAGGATGATGAATTGAATAATCAAAGGTACGCTTAAGAATGAAAAAAAATACATACATTGAATATTCCAATAAGGAATTTATCTGGTAATCCATATTATTAATATTTTCGATTACAGATAGATACCTGCATATAATAGATACAATAAATAATCAGTCATAAAATATCATAAAATACCCGTATAAATGTAGATACTTTTTATGTACAGATTTGTTTTTCATTATAGGACGATATAACAAATCAAATTATTCCACTGAGTCCAGTCATAAGCGTTATAACGTTTGTATTGTAAAAATAAAATTATTGAAAAAAAAAAAAAAAAAAAAAAAAAAAAAAAAAAATAAAGAATAGAATATTGTTGTATTTGTGTAAAATATGTATGTATAAAATTTATCTGCAATCGATTAAAATTTATATTGGAATTCAATAATCTAATAGATGAATTTTTAAATTACGACAATGTCTTTTTGTATTAAAATAATATCGCTTTCATATAATTATTATTCTATGGTGTAATAGCATGGAATCGTGAAAAAGGTCATTCGAATAAATTAAATGCCTCTTAGGTTGCACGACTGTCCCCCGTCCGAGTAGGACAGCGATACGACGTCGTGCTGTTAAACCGTACGTGTGAGAACCAGTTTTGGAAAAACTTGTCGATTAATCTTGATCCTTGACACGATTGATTGCCGTATGGAAAATTATTAGCCCGCCGCGAGCTAAGTCACTTTGACATTTAAATAGGACATTGTTCGTTATGTTTAGTTAATAAATGACACATTTATAAAATATGTTATCATCTGTCGAAGGAAGGAAAAGTATGTTGGCATAGGCGGGAAGCAAGTCCGACACTTAGCATTGGCTTTATCAGTAAGCCGGACGCTTGCTTACGAGATCATTACGTGTCCTTTTTAAAAATATTTAAGCCAAACAATATGTGCGATGGGTCGCGCGAGTGCCACTTTATTCTGTTTAAGTAAGCATCGGTTAGATTGAAATTTTATTTTAGAAATTATTTTCAGACTTTATCTGGCCTTGTGTTACGAATGGCAAATATACAGCCGGGATATTAGCTCGGCATTATGTAATAAATATTCGACATTCCTTGGCTAATAATCTATTTCATATCACCTTTTATATTATTTAAATTGCGCGTATTTTGCTTGATTATCTTAATTTTATATTTTAAATAGCCAAATCCTACAGTCTTCCGTTATCTTACTGATATACAAAAATTAAACGAAGTCCTAGTTAATTTATCTGTCGTTAATCTTAGCGTAGAAAGTACACGATTTGTACGTTAAATAGTTTTTATACTGATAATGGGAACATAATTACGTGTTTATTTATTTTTATTTTTATTTTTGTATTTTGTTTTTTTTCTCTCTCAAAAGTGAGCACTTGTTTACCAACCAATGGAAATATTGCAAAAGCATTTTTGTATCGCTACATATATATATATATATATATATATATATCTTCTAATATACAAATACAATGATTGCAGGACTCATCATAGGGGCGATAATTCGATATGGATTCACAACAAGTAGTACGATCCAACGGCTGCCGGTTGTGCCTGCAGCCCCGTACAATCAGTCCATACCTCCGGATATATTGTGGTTTCAAGTCCATGAAAATATAAGCGGAAGTCTTGTTAAAAATAAAACTTTTGCATACGCATTTCGAGGGGAAATTATGAAGCAAGACAGCGAAATTGATAAAAAGGTTGAAATAATTTTCAATCTTACATAATTCAACGCTCGAGTTTATTTGTATTATAAATTAGATAATTAGATTTTAAGTAATATTTCACTTGCGATACATAAAGTTCATCGAAATTCCTCTCTATCGCGATTGTTTTGAAAATTTTTCTTTTACAGTTAATATATTGTTTACTTATTTATAATTTCACAATTAATTCTATATATATATATATATATATATATATATATATATATATATATATATAACATTATATTGATTTTTCTTTAAACGTGTATCATGATGTTGTTTTGAATGTACATTTTTTTTTATTCTATCATTGATGTAACGCGGGCTCTTATGAATAAAAAATTCTATAAATTATGTAGAATTATTTTACGTTATACATGTCCATTAAATTAACGTAATGTAATATATATTTATATTTTTATACGTTTTAATTTTTATGAAAAAGAAAAAAGCAATAGATAAATATCGGCCATTGATAAAATATCTATCTTCTATAATAAAATATATTTTAATTAGTTATTTTCTTTTAGGCTACGTTCGATCCAGAAATATTTTTCAACATTATCTTGCCTCCTATAATTTTTCACGCCGGATATAGTTTGAAGAGGGTAAGTCGACTTACATTTATTACATTTAAATAATTTTATATATGTGAAATTGTTTAAAAAAAAAAATTCAATTTCTATAAGAAAACCCTATTTTCTAACCCAAAATAAAGTTTGTGACTGAAATTTGAAACTGAAAAGCAAAATATAATCGAATTTACAGTTAAAGTATATTTTGAAAATTTTTTACTCTCATGCCTATCACGTATCGTTCAATTGTACAAACTTGTTTTATTATCTTGCCCCAAAAAGATTTAACGAACAAAATTATCGATGTTTCCTGTAATGAATTTCCACTATTTTTCAGTGAATTTTAATTCTGCTAAATATTACATCAGATTCATTAAACGTTTGTTCTTACATATTTTATAAAAGACTTTTAATGCGGCATTTTATAAGAAATTTAATATTGTAAATTATGTAAATTTTAATTCCAAACACAATTGGACGCTTAATATTTTGAAAAAATAATATAATTAATGCTGGTCCGATATATTTTTAGTAAAAAAGATAAAAAAAAAAAAAATAAAATACATTTTGAATTAGCTTCCTGAAAAAATTTTCAAATTATAAAGTGATTCCATAAGAGACGATTTAGGCTACAAATAACCAATTGGTATATTATATAGTTGGTAATATTGAAAATACAATAATACAATTTTCAATTGTGTTGCAATAATAATAACAACAACAACAACAACAACAACAATAATAATAATAATAATAATAATAATAATATGCAAATTACTATATACGTATAGTATGATGTGCTTGATGAAGTAGGATTAATAAGTTTATTATAAGTACTCTACGTATGCTAATGTAACACAAAATTAATAATTATATTCCCCTATTGAGTGTCGATAAGTAATATAATTAATAAATTTGAATTTTAGAAATATTTCTTCCGAAATCTCGGGGCAATATTGATGTACGCACTGGTTGGTACGACAGTTTCGTCTTTCGTGATCGGGCAAGTGTCTTTCAACTCACTAAACAATCGATGATAATCGATAGTATTAAACGGCGCATAACTACGATAAAAATTTATTTTTAATGTCTCTACATTTTCAGAACGTTGATGTATGCGTTCATGCAACTGATTCCGAATCTTTCAACGTCCTTCACCTTCCTCGATACTCTTTACTTCGGGGCGTTGATATCGCCAACGGATCCTCTGACGATCATATCGATTTTTAACGATTTGCACGTAGACGTTAATCTATACGCTTTGGTGTTTGGAGAGAGTGTGCTGAACGATGCCGTAGCCATTGTACTTAGCGGGTAAGTGCAGAAAGTAATCTATTTTTTTTTTTTTTTTTTTAATCCATCAGTAAAAGATTTTATTATTATAATAAAAGGCATTTCTTCTAGATCGTAGATAATGGTAACGCGCTGAAATTTCTAAAAAATGAATTCTAATTCATTCGTATGCATTGCTAAATACAAATTTATAATAAGGCTTTGGCTTTAAACACGAATGTACGAGTCTTAAAGTAATTAGATATAGATTATTAGTTTTTAGGCGACAGTTACGATTGCACGACAGGAAAAAAAAAAACGTAAATAATCACATAAGACGAAGATTTTTAAGAGTAAGATAACAAATCTGTAGTTATCTATAACGATATTATATTTGCTCGGAAATTAACAAATTAGCGACAACGTATCGGCAATAATCAGACATAATATTATCAAAAATATCCAATTATCAGGATAATCTCTCGAGTATCAATATAATGGTATATAGCATCAGTAATGTAATAATAATAGTAGTAAAGTAGCGAAAGCTCGACTGTGACACGATATTCTTATCTCAAATTGCTCGGCTTCCCATGACATTTAGTTATTCTTTCCATTTCGATGAGTACTTTTACGCTATTTTTATTATGTTTAATTTGGTTGAATTGATTAACAAACTAATTGCTACCCTTTGCAGAGCCATACAGAACTATGGCGAGCGATACGTTACGGCGGGCTCGAGCAAATTCGAGCCAGTGGCCTTCTTTCAGGCCCTCGGTGACTTCGTCGGCATATTTAGCCTCTCGCTCGTCATCGGGGCCACTTCTCACCAAATTCACGAGGGTGAGGGATTTTCCGCTGCTGGAGTCGGCGCTCTTTGTTCTCATGTCTTACAGCACCTTTCTTATCGCGGAAGCTTCCGATCTCACTGGTAAGTTAAGTTGTTCGGAATTCGGATTCGAAACAATTGCATCTTCCCCCATTGAATTTCGTTAATGACTCTTCGCGATGATTTACAAGCTCGATGCATACGATACTTCAACTCATTAATATTTACGTAATCTTTCTTCGTTGTCACATACACTGATCTGGCATCTTGCCCATTAATTATTGGTCTATTGACCATGACTTTCCAATTACGAATTCTGTTCGTGTCATTCGAATAATTTTTAATAATTATAAACAATTGTTTTATTAACTGGCCGGTCGTCTCTAACTGTAACTGGCGACAGAAAAATGTTTAATGTTTGAAAATTGAAAGAATCGTACGTTTAAATTTTATTCGCAAACTGCCCGTTGCACACAGAATAATAATGTCGTTTAATATATAATTCTATTCATTTTAACGATAGATTTGAAAATATTTTTATTACAGATTAGTTGGAATTATTCGTCGAATTGCCATGACTATTATTGTTTAAACTATAACGATAATACGTCGCTTATTAAATTTTATCTATTCGCGTGACATTTTATTTCGCATCGCTATATTTTAATAATTGATCGATCAGAAATATCTATTCGTTTCTTATCATTTCATTATGAATATAAAAAACATTGCGAATTATATGGAGAAGAGAAGCTTCGTTTGTACATACATATTACACTTTATGTGCAAATGTCTAGTAGTATTATTGTTTATTTTATTTTTATTTATTTTTTTTTGTTTTGTTTCAGGCGTTGTTGCTGTTCTGTTTTGTGGGATTTGTCAAGCTCATTATACGTACAATAATTTGAGTTCCGACTCTCGTCAAAGGACGAAGCAACTTTTCGAATTGCTCAACTTCCTGGCCGAGAACTTTATTTTTAGCTATATTGGTGTCTCGATGTTTACGTTTCCTAAACACCATTTCGATTTTGGATTTATATTTTCAGGATTCGTATCCTTTTTTTAATTTAATAAAAACAATAGCGTATCTTTGACATAATTTTAGCCATACCATATTATAAGTCTTCCAATATCAATGTCGTTTCATAAATTAATTATTCAAATTTGAAATGAGCTCATACTTAAACACATCCCTTTGATATCATTGTGTTTATGTAACGCGTGGTGCTTTGTCTTTAAAAAGATATCACGAAACAAGTCAAGCCTTATTCGCTCTAAAATAAACGAGTCCTATTACTACACTGCAATTGTATATTGAAATAAATATATTTTAGAGATGATATAAGGTGTAAAACGAAAATTTTATCGCACTTAAGGATCTCCAAATTACATATCATTTATGCAAATATAGTCTACTCAATCTTATATAAATTTGGTAAATACTTTCATTTATGATAAGCTTGCATTAAAATACATGAAAATTTCATAAATTGTTAACATATTAAAAATTATGTCTTAACGAGACACTTACATATCATTTTAATTCAACATTTTATCAATATTAATCAACTTACGATTAAATATTAATTACTAATATTACTAATGCTTGAAGTGAAACTTATGCGCAAATAATCGTTTTTAGAATATCGAATTTCACTGAGAAGCTTAAGCTTACGTAAACGGGTATTTTAATATTCCTCTACGTGATCGAATTTTTTTTCTCACAAATGCATTTTTCATCAATATTTCATTATACAATAATTGATCTCAACAATAAATCATTAAGATTTGTAGATGAAAAAACTTACATCTAATACGGCATTACGAATGGAGAAAGCCCCATAAACTTATCGACTTATAAGTTAACTCACACTAGTGCAATTGTATATTCCTTAACTAGTGATAAACAGTTCTGTGCCCTCGTTGGTAGAGCTGCCAACGTTTATCCACTCTCGTTCCTTTTAAATCTCGGCCGCAAGCCGAAGATATCGCTTAACTTCCAGCACATGCTGTTTTGCGCGGGTTTGCGCGGTGCGATGAGCTTCGCCCTGGCAATCAGGAATACCGTGTCCGAGGCTAGGCAGGCCATGCTGACGACCACGAGCCTCATTGTCATATTAACAGTCATATTCCAGGGCGGCGCCGCCTCGCAGTTCCTTAGTTGGTTCAACATACCGTAAGTCAGCTGCACCTTTCAATCTATTGCCAAAAAGATAAATTTACATAAATTATGAATAATTCGCAAAAACTCGATAAGCTAATGGATAGGAGTTGAAGACAGTTCGACGTCCCGAGATAAGACAAGTTTAAACTATTTTAAATTCATTTAACGATGCGTGCATTATAATGCATTCCTTTGAACTTTCTCCATTTCTATAGCGAAGAATTTGTTGAATTTCACTCAGCCTTTTCATGCGTCGAAAGTTCGACTTGACTTGAGATTTTGTTAAAATCATAGGCGTTTTATGAGTGCATTTTATTTTCATGATTAGTCGCACGTTTTTCAGCCATAACGATCACTTGGATTTGCTTACTACTTGCATTTATTTCAAATTTCCTTTGTGATTGTGTATTTGATTTCTGAGAATTCAAAATTTATCTTGACAAAATGTGTTTGAAAATTTGATGAAAAAGTTTTTTTGTTGAAAATGAAAAGGAAAGTACGTAATTAGAGTATTAATATATATATATATATATATATATATATATATATATATATGTATATACTTTAAAAGGTTTGTTAATAAGTTAGTTAAAATAAAAAAATACTATTATTATATTCGTTATAAGAATACTGTTTAGTTTATTAGGGTAATTTACATCAAGATTTAAATTATTTTAATACAACTTGGATAGGTACATTAAGAACTTTCGGATATTTCCTTTGAAATGCACTTGACTGAGAGCTAATTACGAGTGAATTATAAAAACAAAGAATAGACAGTAGAATATTAAAACAAAACAAAACAAAAAAAAATATGTAAATAATTGAGGATATTTTGTTTTAGCGTTGGTGTAGACGAAGAAGTTGAAGTTTTATCACATAATGGAATTCGGAGTGTAAGTAATGACACGTAAAATTTACAAACTTCTTTCGTAGAAATTTTGGCAGTAGTATACATATATATAGGTGTATGTTATGACAATATAAGCTTTTGGTAATTTTTAAGAACGATGTTACTATTTTAATGTGTTTTTTGTAAAGAAACATCAGTCTGTCAATTTGTCTTTCTATTCACGAGAAATATAACTATTTTTATGTTAAAGCTGTTATATAAAAAATGAAGCAAACATGATAAAGAAAAAGAAACAAAGGCACCTGCGCACGTGTAATACTATCGAATATATAATTACAAACCGCTTAACGTACATTTGCTTTTTTATTCTAACGCTTGCGGGGTTTCTACTTTTATTTAAAAATTCATTAAATTTTCACGAATTGTTAAATTAAATTCAAAATGTTATTTTTAATTCTTAATCGATAAGCAAGCCGAGCATCTCTATACAATTATCATTTCGTCGAGCACCAAAGTCCATTTCTAGTAATTATAGAGTTTATAATTCTCGGGATCTTTCCACTAAAAATTGACTTTCTTAATTCAATCTCTTATCCTTCCTCCACGCTTCTTTCATTGAATTGTCGCGCTAGAGTATTTCTTTTTATTTACATCTTAATTTGCTTAAATTAGCATGGGAGCGTTGCAATTAGATTAAAGATAAAATTTTAAAACTTTTTCTCTTGATAATAGAAGAGAAGCGCCGAAATGAAAAACTGAAATTGCAATTTTTAATAGTCTGGTGGCGAAGGTGGCTTTGGCGAACTGGAAATGCATCGGGAGAGAAGCTCTCCGGTACGTCTGCACAAGAATTTCGAAAGCATTCAGTCGTGTGTTTAATAATACCTTCGTTTTTTTCTCTCTCTCATTATTTTCTCGCACTAATTTCTTATCGAGCCTCTGTTATTTAACGTTTCCGTTACGAAAGCTTCTGTTTCTTTGCACTTTGAGTAGCAATGGCCGACAAAACAAACATCTTACACGCACGTTTTTCATAACAAAGCAATTTTATTTGCAAATCCTCCTTAAGATCTCTATGCCTATGATATTGCTGAATTCGAATTTGCGCTTAACGATAAAGCTCGATCGTGTTTCTGGTGTTTCTGGGGATAATATTACAAAAAGTTTCATTCACAATTGTTCACAATTTTGAATTTTCACGTCACTGATTGAATCGATGGGCAACTAATTGAAATTCTGGTCAGATTATTCTCGTTAGATGCAAATTCGCATTCGCTACGTAAAGATAAAGAAATTAAAGTGCTTTTCCGTGTGCTTTTGTAATTATGTACAATATATAATTTCGTTAAATTTTTTATTTATCCATTCTGTATGTTCTCAAATCGTCGGTTGGTTAACGAATGAATTATTATTATATTTGCATTCTTTAATGATGGGCGTACCTATTCAAAACTATAATACACAGACGATATGATGAAATAACTTAGCACCCAGCATGATGCATTTGATAAATTAATTATAATTAATTAACTAATGATGGCGACATTAATTAAGACTTGTACACCTGCAATTGTTAATTATCCTTTTCTGTGTTTATAGAGAGGTAAGGATTATTATTGCGCATATTTATTATTGGCATATCGAATTAATATAGAATAATGACATTGGGCAAATTACATGGAAGAGTCTAAAAATGAATTAAAAACAATTGAATGAAATATTTACCATTTGCGATAACGAGAATATTGTTTATTGACGTAACAATGTAGAATTATAAACGTCACCTTTTGAAAGTGATTTTGATTAAATTACTAATTCGATTAAATTACTATACGAATATATCGAGTGAAACGAAGTATCTTAGGAGCCTTACACATCTAAATTTATATCTATAGTATTCTGCAAAGAAGCAGGGATATTCAATTATGACGCAATGGCATCAAGTCACAATACAACGCAAAATTGATAAATTTTTGTTACTTTCTTCAACTTCTTGCATATTAAAAAGAAGAAGAAAAAAAGAAAAATTTTCAGATTTTTCAAATTTTTCATGTTAAAGGATATATGTAAGGTGAGCTATAATCCGCTTAAAATGTACTAATATAAATAACTCTCTTTCACTTTATATATATATATATATATATATATATATATATATTATATCTAAAAAATATTGATTGTGAAAATTTATGGTTGGTAAAAGATGCTAGTGGAGAACATTATAAATGTATATTATTATCGGCTACTTATATGCATTACGTATTTTATTTAATACATATATCCGTAGGAATTTTCTATTATATATTTGGAGATATATTTCTTGAGTCTCGGATGAGGGAAACTAGACAATATTTATAGATAAGACATATTAAGTAACGACGTCAGCTTATCTTAAAAGTTGTTTTTTTATTATTATTATTATTATTATTAATTGTACTTTGATGTTGTTTGCTCGATGCTGAGAAGTTCAAAATGTGAATTTAAAAAGAAAAATTATAAAAAAAAGTAATTTGAAATATCAATATATTTTGTATACTATTAACGCAATATATTGAGTGCAAGTGGTGGAAGTGAATTTGGTAAGAATAACTTACTTTTAACTATTGCTTGTAATAATTTTGCTCACTTATTATTGTGACTATCTTCATTAATTTTATTATTTTATTTGAATGAACTCTATTGAAATAAATGAGAAATTGAGTATTTATCGGTTCAACATTTACATGCATTATGATCTTTTATTAAGCTATACGAGTAAATAAGAATCTTAGAATTCCAGAGAAAAACAGCTACTAATTTGTTTTACAGATAAAATATATGTTGAACGAAATTTCTATAATTTGTTATACAATATTAAAACGTTCTTATAAAAAGATATGGATTTATTAAATAATAAAAATATTCGTTTATTTAGAGATACTCGCGGTTTAATAAATTCGAAAATTTGCAAGCTTGTACATCTATTAACAAAGAGCGAAATATTGAAAAACTTGTGTTTCAATAACCGCTTTCTACGTTTGATAATTACATAAATATATAAGATAAATACCTTGCGGTAAAAAATTTTCCAATGCAAAAGAGTTCAAATTGTCATCGGTTTAATAATGCAGTATTTAATTTACATAATTTTTTTTTGACATTTTCATACCAATGAAACATCGATAGAATATAATTAATTACGCATCGTTGAACAAGCGTATAAATATATCCGTAGTTTATTCGAAGCTTATTAATTGCAATATTGAAGTTTATAATTAATCATAATCCAATAAATATAGTATTTAAACGATTGACTAATTTATTAAAATAATTTCAAACACATCGAATAATTTGTCGAAGCATTATTCAGAATAGGTACAATTGAACATAATCTTACAATATCAATGCTTTTCGTACTATTTATAGTGATTTTGTTTTTTTAACCAAGATTAAGTATTAGCCATGAATTAATTAAATTATTTATAATTCAATTAATCTAATTGTTCAATGAAGAATTTGGAGTTATTAGTTCGATAAAGTCAGACTTCTTCATCCTATAATCGGACAAATCTTATATGCATATAATGTCAATGTACATAATACGAATTTAATTATGCAGCAGCAAACATTATTCCAATTAATTTTCTCAACGTTATTTTTATTTTACTTTATATAATTAAAATCAAATTCAATGAAGTCGAATTTTATTATTTCATATTAAATATTTAAATTTCACTTTAATTTAAACATTATAATTGATTGTTATATTAAATATTTACATGTCCTGTATTAATATTGGTGCATAAATAATATATATTAGTTGTGAAGAAAGACAAATTATGCTTATAAATTTGAGAATCAAGTAAAACTTCTTTTGTAATAAAACATTGAATTTTAAGTAAATTTATTATCTATCTATAGTATTTGTATATCACATTTTTGTTCGAAATACTCGTGAGTGATTATGTCTTTTGTAAAAAGCAATGTTAAGTTTGATTAAAAGTTAACTTGCTGATTATGTTGAAATATAATGAATAATGAAAATCGCAGGTGCACATAGTCCTAATTAAAACAAAAACAAAAAAATTTCAACTAAAGCATTGCTATGACATGCAAGTGGTGCATGATTTATATGGTTAAATTGTCACTGTGTCTTTGGATTGAGCTTCGCAAGCTAATCTGTCGATCTGACGGTGCAAGCTTTCAGCGAAGCTCGAAGAATAAATGTATTAATACGATAAGCAGGAGAGAGAATGAGAATATATATATATATATATATATATATATATAATATGAGAGAGAGAGAGAGAGAGGGAGAGAGAGAGAGAGAGAGAGAGAGAGAGAGAGCGAGGCCGGGTGTATATATATAGTAGATGTGGCGGGAGATAGATTCAGCGGTAGTGGATGTGCAATGCAGCCGGTGATATCATACAGGATGGATATAACTAAAGCCAGCTTGTTCACGTTTCACAGTATAATTCTATGCAGGACGGCTCGCTATCTAGTATAACTGGTGCCAAGCCCAACGAGAAAGCCCTCCTTGCACGCATCTGGGGCAACTTTGACACCCGCTACATGAAACCCCTCCTCACGCACTCGAGGCCCACTCTCCTGGAGACGCTACCCGTATGCTGCAGCCCTATCGCAAGGCTCCTTACGACCACCCAGCAAATGACCCAGGTAGGTCTCGACCCTCGATGAACTCCACGAGCTAGTCTGCTGGACGGAGGTCGACGCTGTCCCCTCCCTCTTGGACAAACGAGTTAGACAATTTAACGTAAGCGCGAGCGAGGCCAGATTTTGCACATTTAGCGTCCGATCAGACTTGGCTGTCGATTGTAGAACTCCAACGAAAACGTTCTAATTTATTAATAACTGTAACTTCGTTCTTCGATCGTTCGCGATTTCGCGTTACAATTGCATTGGTTGCAATCTCAATTCAAGATCGCATTCGAATCGACGATTGCGAGATAAAATATATACGTCGACATTTGTGTGTTTAGGCAGTCTTTTGACTTGAATAAAAGGTGATATAATTGTCTCGCAGACTCTTGCTTAAAGAATAAAAAATTCATCGCTCAGACTAGCTTGGAGAGATAAAGTTTTTTTTTTTTAAGCTTAATTTAAAGTTAAAGTTCAATTTTTATCTAAAAATTTAAATCTGCGCCAAGTATTTGGAATATCGGGATATTACGACAATTTAACATAATAAATATATGGTGGTAACATTATAATTTTCTTTACGCGTGCAATAAGATTTGCAAATATTTATATATAACATATTTATTAAACAAACTATTTTATATGTAAATTAATTAATGAAAGTAATAGTGTTAGATACATGATATTTCTGTAAAGTACTGTTACCTTATATTATGCTGCTAATAGTTATAAAATACTGATTTTTTTTTTTTTTTTTTTTTTTCTTTCTTTCTTTCTTTCTTTCTTCATCAGCAATATTAATAATATAAGGCTTTATTAACATACACTATGAAGGTTGCCAAGTTATTAAAGTATAATATTTGCTTTGCTGTAAGAATGTATTCTCTCTAAATTATATCATCTAATGCAAATGATTTCACACGAATGGCGTTAATGTTTATAAACATGATATACATTCACTTAATTATATTAATGTAATAATACAATATACTTGTGCACGCTTAATGTAATTATGTAACCAAGAGCGAACTTATAGTTTTTAATTGATAAATATATTTGCTGATTTTATCGAGAAGATTCGGATAGATGTAAATGTAAATTCATATTTTAATATTCTTGAATGAGCTTTTCCGTTCTTTAATTTACGAAAGACGATTGAAATTTATATAAATCTAAAAACTGTTTAAAAATTTGCTTAAACCATCGTACTTTTATTCAAATAAAAATCTTGCAACGATTGAGTTAGCTAATTAAGCTACCCATCATTATACCAGATAATAAAAGTAAAAGTTCGATATTGGTGATCTTAATTGAGCAAAAGCACTCAATTAAAGTTTGACGCATAAATATATTTACTTTTAATAAGGATGACATGGGTCATAAGATTGATTCAGATTCCGACTTGTGCCTGGACGATCAAGAGCTTGAGAGGCGAAGAACGAGTAGTCAACCGGTGAGTTATCATCAACCTAGTCTGAACTATACAGTTAATCCGTGTTATCAGCCAAATAGCACGGAATCTACCAATAGAGATGAGCCATATGTGATCCTCAATCTTAACAGGCGATAAATCTAAAAACAGAACCAATAAATTAGGAACACTAACACTTTGCAAGCTGGGGATCATTGCTTTTAACATAATTTTTATAACTTTTCTCTTCCCATTCTTTTCTTATGATCTAATTCCCGTGTAATTTATTATTATACCTATTGCGACTTGTTTTTAATCTTTTCTTCTTCTTCTTCTTCTTCTTCTTCTTCTTCTTCTTTTTATTTACACACAACCTGTACATTATATGTCACTGGACTAAAATTAATTTATTTTCTTTTTTTGAATGCATTCCCATACTAATACATGGCTGTATATTGTAGCCTTAATTAATGTAATCGGAGTTGGGCATTTATTTTACATATTTGAATTATATATTATTTATATTTCATAATCTATAATAAATTGTCGATATAAATAATTATTGACAAAATTAAAATTACAGCTTCAACACGTTGCGCGTACAATATAAAAAGAAAAAAAAAAGATAAAGAAAACAAATAATCTCAAAGAAGATTATGTGCTTTTAATAAAACTAGACAAAAATCTCTTAAAGTCACAAATTTTAATGTTTGTTATTTTTGTTATTATTGTTATTATTGTTATTGTTATTTTTTTTTTTTAAAGGTTATTATGGTTTTTTTTTTTTTTTTTTATTATTTTATACATAATAATGATATTTTAATACAACGTTTTAAAGCGTAATGACAAATTCATAAAATCATTGATATTTATACCGTACATTCATACGTATGCGTAACGACAATTTAGATAAAATATTCAAAAAAAAAAAAAAAAAAAAAAAAAAAAAAAAGCAATATATTTTTTTATATAACGTTGAATTGAATCTAGCAGATACAACTGAAGTGAATTAAACGAAGCTAATATAAAAAAAAAATTAAGGAAAATGAAAACAAATAACCAGAGTAATGAAGTGTTGTTGCAAAACAAATACTATTAGAATGTTTAAGTTTTCTAATTAACGTTATTTGAATAATGCACGTTATAAATGTATTTAGCGAAAGCAAAGACGAATGGTTATTTCATTAACGAATGCCTATGTACTTTATTGACGTATGAATTAGGCAAAAAAGACAGATGACAAATGAAAGAAAGTGTAGCGTTCAAAGCTCAGAGGATTTAAAAATTTCCTCAATTTACTAAAAGCACACATAATTTATGATACTTTATGTTTATATATAAATATAAACATAATTTTTAAAGAAACGTTCATAGATTTTTGAAACAATACTTCTAGTTAAAGTGCCTTATGTAACTGGAGACGACATAGATATTTATATAAAAATTTCTCCAATAGGGTTTTGAAAAATTTATAAATGCTTTCTATTCCACACTTTTTACCTCTATGATAATAAGGCACTTTAACGGTCTTACGTGGCCATAATTACAATTCTCAGTCCGTGAAAGTTTGAAATACAATCGTAACCTCATATCGGGGAATCCCTCTTTCTTCATTGTCTAAAACGACGTCCTAAATTTTCTTTTAAAACACTTCGTTTTGTAGGGCTTTTTATAAGATTTAAGAAAAAGTAATATCTAATGACATAATGACTAAAGAGGATAAATAACGCCACTCGTATTGATCTATGCATATATTGTTGTCATTTACTAGATATAAAAGCGAATAATATACTAGTAATTCATTTTATGTTTAGCTTTGAAACATCAATTTATTTGTATGGAACAATCGTAATTTATATGTAGAAAGGTAAAATTTTTTATTTCAAAGCTCCAAACTTAGCCTTTTACGCGTGGAAGCAAAAATGTTATTTTAATAATGAACGAAAAATGAACCTTTTCATCATTATAATTTCATATGTAATTTATTGCCCAACTCTGAGATTGACGTTCAACTTAGTGTCAGAAGGCAATTGCATTAAAACAAAAAACAAAACAAAAAACAAACAAAAAACAAAAAGCCAAAAACAAAACAAAAAACCAAAAACAAAAACAAAAACAAAAAAAAAGAACAAAAAAAAGTAATTTTTTTAAGGCAAAGCAATATATTGCGAATGCATGTTCAAACTAATAACGAAATACGTTACAATATAATACTTCCTTTATATCGTAAATGTATAAATGCCAAAGCTATACGCAAAGGAATTCTCGAAATTCGATTATTGTATGAAAAAACGTATATTTACGATTAAAAGCAAAGGGTAAAGCGTGTATGTATTGTGTTCAACGATGAAATCTGTGATGATAAATAAATTTGTAAATATTATAATCATGCGTAACAATAATCATTGTTGCTCAAACATAACTTCTGCCAGTCAAATTTCTTCTTTATTATTTGCCAATTTCTTACTATTTGAAAATTCACTGATACTGTATATATATATATACATATATATATATATATATATATATATATATATATATATATATTTATTAAAAATATCGACAATTTATCTAAGATATATCGTATGCCATTTGAGCAGATTATTATATAATATTTAACTTTATTAGATTGTTTAAATATAAATGCAACATTTTTCTCTCTCAATTTTTATCGTCTGAGTGAAATTTTGAAATTGAAATTTTTAAGAGGATTTAAGCTTTACATTTTAATGATCCCTATTTTCTAAATGATTTGTATCATTTAGTTTGCATTTATTAAGTTTCAATGTTATATTTAAAACAAAGATGTTGAATATAATACGAGAAAGATATGCTTACGAGGATAAGAGCGCGATAATTTTAATTGTATAACATTGAAAAATTATACAAATTAATCTTTTTAAATAAGATAAATAAGAAATTATGTTTGTTACGATGATCTTCCTATGTATTTTTTTTTTTTTTTTTTTTTTTTTTTTTTTTTTTTAATACGTTCCCCAAAATCTTTAATCTTATAAGGATACTATAAGAATTGTATTCGAATAATCTATTGTTTCAATAAAAATAGTTGCTGGCACATTTATTGTAAAAATTAAATAAAATATTCCAACAAGAGAAAATTTTTTTAATATACGGTTATATGTTTGAACAGTCGATGGAATAAAAATGTTCTTCTCTAAAGAAAAAGTATTAAATAAATATCTATAAATACAAATATATTTATAATTTATTTAAATGTAAAATTTACGATAAGCTTAACAATCCCTTAAAATTGTAGAGACAATAATTATATAACTCATATTACCAAAGTAATCTATATAACTTTAAAGAAATTCTAATTTATGTATTGCAAAGTCAATAAATTATATCGAATGCTATATTTAGTGATTTATTTGGACAATTTTAGCAATCGTCCGTGTAAATGTTTTATAATAACTGAAAGGTATATCATTTGAAAGTACGTATCAATTATAAAATATTATTACATTTTTTTATGTTACGTAATTTATGAAAGACGCTTTAGTCGAAATATTTTACTCATTTGGTAATAACAATTACTTCTGAAGCTTAATATTTTTGATTTTCAATGCTTGTTTGCTATGTGCTTATATCATTATTTGCAAAGTTATTATTTTTATTTAAAAGTAGAAGAAAAAAAAAAAAAAAAAAAGAAAGAAAAAAATTATATATATGTATATTTATTAAGCTAGACATGAGTAGATATTATTAGTGTAAATAAATTTTGAAAATTATGTTTAATGTCACTCGGGAGAATATAATCTAAATATAACTACAATTTATGTGTGAAAACAAAAAACAAAAACAAAAAACAAAACAAAAAAAAAACAAAAAAAAAAAAACAAAAAAAAAAAAACAAAAAAAAACAAAAAAAAAAAGAAAATACAAGTGCTTAAAATATTTCTATTGTTGTTTGGAAACTATCTACGCCTACTATAATATATGAAAATATTAAATTTAAGCCATTAAATATACCAGAAATCCTTTATCTGATGATGGTTATAATCGGTTTTTCTAGAACAAAAGAAATGATGAGGATGACGAAGACCTGAGAATCATGGGAGCCGAGGGATATATTCCATTGCGGACCTTATAAATCCTATACTATATTTTTTACGAAAGAAAAGCTTTTACGCGCATATCAAGAATTAATTATCTTGATAATAGTTCAATATTTATAATAATATTAACAGGCAGGTAAAATGGAAAAGAGTGAAAATTCGATGCATTTCCAAATAAATCTTTCTTTTATACTTATTTATTTATTTATTTATTTATTTAATTATTTATTTAATTATTTATTTAATCATTGGAATATATTTGATGAATGAATGTTAATTAATGTTCGACTATCATTTTAAAGATAAATTTGCCTGTCTGTATGAACGTTGAAGTTATTTTAAAATTTTTATTCTTATACCACGTAACAATTGAGTGTTGACTATTTGAAAAGATTTCTAATTAACCGACAGATTAATTTTGATATTTATACTTGCATATCTTATGTACCTCGAGTAAATTTAGTAAATCAATTATAAATTTAGTGCGATGCAGAATGAGAATAAGACATAACAATACAACAAATTAAAAGTCTGAAAAATCTGGTAACTTGTATATACAGGATGTACATATAAAAATCATGATTGTTGTAGTAAAACATTGACGAAATATTTTTTCTTACTTGACTCAAAATTAATAGTAACATAAATGTCCGCTTAGAATAATTTATTCTTATACGGATATTTAAGTACTTAATATCGATTAATTACATTATTAATGGCAATATTTTAGAGCGACATTGAAAATTGGTATGTTTTTTTTTAAGTTAATGACACATTCCAATAGAACGATTATTGTGTTTAATATACATTTTTAAATTAAATAATTGGTATGTTGGTAGAGTACAATATTTATTTAGAATAATATATATATACTTATTATAATAATTTTGAAAAAGACATTGTAATATACTTGAACATTAAGCATAATTTTCTCTTACTTCTGTAATTATAATTTTGTATTATGTCTTTTCAATTATTTACGTTCAGTCAGTCTCTTTAATAATAAGAACTGAATTGAATTGACAGAGTAAATGATTTATGTAAATAATTTCCTCGATTAATTGAATTAATTTTTGTTTAAAGGTTGTCGTCGTTGTCTTTATTTATTTATTTATTTATTTATTTATTTTATTTTTTTTTTTTTGTAATTTTATTTACTATATACCATGCAATTGTACTTTTATGGAAAATAAATTAATCACATTAATATTTGTTAATAAAACAAAAATAAAAATCGAACGTTACTGCACAATATTCTAAAGTATCCGTTCCTAAATCGGGCTTAATATATATATATATATATATATATATATATATATATATAAGCCAATTATTAAATTCTCTTATTGTTGCTACGACATTATTATGCAATTAAAATAAAATAACGATGAATAAGAATACTAAGCAACTTTTACGATTTCAATAAACTCCAAATGCGAGTAGATGCTCTGTGAATTTTTGAATATTCGGTCATCTTTCTTGCCTGAAAAGAACGAAATTAAGATTATTGCAGTATCCTAATGAATAAAATCACAATATTTTTATTTATATTTGTCGTATATATTTACTTATTGTCCTTTTAATCGTTTAGTGAATTAATAAAGTTCAATCAAAACAATATTATTATAAATAAATTTTAATTATCTCTCTTTCTCACTCTCTCTCTCTCTCTCTCTCTCTCTCTCTCTCTCTCTCTCTCTCTCTCTCTTTATATATATATATATTGGTATTTAAAGAATAATTTATGTGCACTGTACGTACTTATACTTGTAATTTTGATTGATCTAAAATATCAAGCTCGAGTGAGACTGCGATTGTCAAATTAGTTTGATGAAAACAAACTTTCTGTACACGCTATTTATTACTGATTTGAATAAGCTCTTGTAGAAAAAAGATTTAGTGTAACAATTAATTATACTTTTATAGAAATAGTAGCAAACCCATAGTTCCTGCCTGTAGTTCGTCTTATTAGTTTATTCGCCAGCATGTCACGCACACCTCATGATGTTTAACTCTTTCGCACTTCTAGATCTTTTATTTAATTGGTTTGCCTTTCCAGCACTTAGTCGAGCAATTAGTAAAAATAATTACCTAATCCTTCAGCTCATTTAATTTATTATTTGTTTTATATTATTCCTTCGCAGACAAACATAAGAGGCATCGCAAACAGGTCACACGTATAAATCAAGATATTTTGTCGTAGTGTGCAAAAGTTCCACGGCGGTAGCGTTTATTAATATTTTGTGAGTTCTTTATTATTTTATTTTATTTATTTATTATTATTTTTTTTTTATTTATTTATTTTTTTTGTTTTTTAAACGCCACTGGCTCTTTGCGCTTATTCTCATATAATACACATTATGCGCGGTTAATGCAGCATTATTAACTGGCAATCATTATTAATTATACTTAAATGTGATTTCTGTATTCGCGAAGAGTTGAGTTAGTCTTGTAGAACAGTTAATACATAATTGTATTTTCTCTTTTACACATAAAATTACTTTATTAATTAATTAGCCTTTCAATTTGATATTTAAATGTTTATCTGACAAATCTGTACTACGTAAACGATACTTCTATGACTTTATCGTGTGCAATAGTTATTTATGAATAAATAGTTGTTACATCACAATATACAGAGTGAATCAGTATTATTCTCTAAGTTCGGTATATTGGACGTTACCACCAGCTTCCTGCTATCAATAAATCAAAGATATATGTTTATTTTGATTATATACTTATATAAGAGAATGGTGGCAAAGAATATTTCATTAATTATGAGAAAATTATGATTTTGGCGTATTATTTATAGTTTACGCGATTCCATAATTTAAAAGCACTTTTCACTACTACTACCCATCAATAATATCACCACACGAAATAATCTTCTAATAATAATAATTAGCCTCTAATAATTTACTAATTTATTATTTATTATTTAAATAGTCGTTCAAATTTATCAACGAATAAATAATTTGTGTATTGAAATTTTCAGTAAAGCATGAGTCATCTATGACACTTATTTGCAAGAGCAATCAATTATTCGCTATGTTGAAAACTTCGTTAATACTATCTATTATAATAAAAAGCAGCGAAATTCAATTTTATTTTTGCAATATTGCGATCCTAACGTACAGGTAAATGAATCTATTTGAGTTAGTCGTTAAAAAGCCGAGCGAGAATGTAGTTTTTTCTTCTTCTGTTTTTTTTTTTTTTTTTTTTTTTTTTTTTTCC
>NW_011948414.1:6616134-6617070 GCF_000503995.2 Ceratosolen solmsi marchali
GAAGAAAAGCCACGACGCAATCAATTAATATTCCGTATATATCTTTTATAAGCCTCTTCCCGCTTCAACGAGTAGAGAAAGTCAATATAAAACAATATTTAGTCGCGGCAGAAATTCCATATTGTTTGTTAATAACGTTGCGAAGGTGATACTAAAATGTGAACTGTAAGAGGACATTTGGTCTGGGACTACTGCTGCAACACACACATATATACACACGCGCGCACGCCCACACAGGCACACAGACAGACAGACACAGGGATCCACACAAACCTATCGACTTGCCAACTTTCATCGGTAGACATTTGCAAACCTAAATGTTATTAATCGTTCGAATAAACGCTTCGAACGTGGTTATCGTTTTATCCCTTTTTTCCCCCGATATTTCGTAAATTTTATCGTTTGTGAAAATATAAAAAAAAAAACAAAAAAAAAAACAACAACAACAACAACAACAATCTCAGGACGCCTCAAGTACACATTCAGAGTCGACAACTGCTTTATATCTCTACGAGTGATGTGAGTTTTTCGGTTCTGCAAGATTTAGCCTGTGCTACTTGTACAATTGGCAAAATACGTCATTTAATAATTTGCCTTCGTGAAAGCGTGAACTTTGAGCTATTGTCCATTTATTGTAAGCCTGCTAAGAAGAAACGAGTTACTCTTATCGATACCTCTGTATAATAAATAATCTCAATTACGACCGAAGTGTACCGCATTGATTGCGTAATCTATAGATGTATCGTATTGTATAGAAAATTACAGTGAAGACAATGTTTTTATAATGAAATGATATAAAATTATGGAATATATATATAAAAAAAAATGTATAAGAAAATTCGAGTAATTTGATTCGTTATAAAAAAAAAAAAAAAAAAAAAAAAAAAAAAAAAAAAAATTAAAAAAAAAAAAAAAAAAAAATTATTTTTATATGTT
>NW_011948414.1:6617133-6645905 GCF_000503995.2 Ceratosolen solmsi marchali
GTTTAAAAAAAAAAAAAAAAAAAAAAAAAAAAGAAAAAAAAAATTAAATAAATAAAAAAAAAAAATATATATATATATGCTGTTGTTATTTTGCTTGCAAAAATAATGAAAATCAAGTATTGCCGTATTAATTAATTCTACTGCTATACCCACTTTTAGAATATTATCTATATGAACAGAAAATTATAGATTAAAGCGTAAAGAAAAAAAATTTATTATGAACAAAGAGAGCATTATTTAATTACTCGTTAATCGACTCAGGGTGCATATTATTTTGTAACGTTGTATACATACACGTAAGCATGTAAGTGTGTATGTACAAAGAATTTAACGAGATCAAGTGTAGTTGGATTCGATTTGGAAAAGTAAGAGATACAAGTAGAAAATAATAATACCGAAATATATTTGTCGTTTTAAGAGCATAATAATTATAATGTAATGTAATGGCTTTATTTTTATTTACTATTCAAAGTGAAAACTTTTAGTCCAACGACCAGCAGCGTTACTTTCCATTGTCACGATTATTTAATGTTGATAAACTTTTATCATTAAATGTTACTTGTAGTGCAAGTGAACAAAATAAAATGTTACGGCTACGGAAGAGAAATAACTTTGATAGCACTTTTGTATATATGTTATAGAAATAGTAATATTACACGCATTAGCTATCGTAACTTTTTTCATATTAATTAACTCTTGTTATTATTTATATAACCATTATTTAATTTGAGTTTATAAAAAAAATAAATAAATAAATAAATCGTAAATAAATAAATAAATCGTAAATAAAATGATACGTCGGTCCAAATTAAAAATTTGCTTATTATGCTTGGCAAGTGCAAGTCAATTGATACGTATATTTTTGAAACTGATGACTTTTATTATTTAATAAAGGACTCTATCATAAGCATTGGTATAGAAATTAAAACATGAATAATTCGATATTGAAATTTATAATCCATCGCTTTTATAATAAAAATTCTTCACAAACTGTAAATTTGATTACAAATGAAGAATTTAATTGTAACTCACAGATAATCTACAAAATAATAGTTACTTTGTTTTTTAATTAAAGAATGTAAATAATATAATAACATTCTTTCCTCGATCGAAGCAATTAATTTGTATTGTCAAATTTAGTTTCTCCCCCCCCCCCTCCCCCCTCTGCCCCTCCCATATTTACGTAATAAAATATAAGTTATTTTTGTTTATATGATAGTCAAATTTATCAGACAAAGTTTAAAAACCATATCCTGTGTTTTTCCCCCCTCTCTCTTTATATATATATATATATATATATACACTATTGCGACGCCGCTGTCAAACTTCTCGTCAACCGATGTACGTGCGGAATTTAATTTTATAAATAAATTGAAAACAGTTTGAATGTCATTATGAAATACGCATCGACATTAAGTAAATCTCGCATGAAAGTAATACTGGCAACTCGGACTAGTGAAATGTTTTATTTAAGGCTTGGCTGTGAATGTCTTGAAAAGCGTTAAAAAAAATTAAACGATATGGAAACAAAACATAAACACCCACCCCATCGCATGTTCTAAGTTTATTAACATTGCTCTGTCAAAATTCATCTGGAGCAGATAAATAATAACGATAATATTAATAATATGTCGCCATTTAAATATATTTATGTTTTTATTTTGTCCTTTTGTTTCTCATGATTTAGAGTAAAGTAAAAGAAAAGCATTTAAATAAATGTCTGTTTCTGTATTTAACACTAACACGCGATAGTTATATTGTAACTATTGAATTACGGTAACATTGTGATATGTAATACACAACAATGCGGTGTTTAATAAAAACTTTACAAAAATATCTGTAATTTTTATATACTGTAATATACCCATCCTTTACGATATTAAATAGCCTTTATTTCAATTTAAAGCATAAAAGTTACATGCCCAGGTCATTGGCATTTTTAAATTAATGCAATAATGTAATTTAATCGTAATCGTAATAATAATTGAATATGTCAAGTCATTATTATTGAATCCTGTGTAAGAAAAAATTCTAATCCGAGAATCCTATTACTATCGTAAACAGCGAAAACAAATAACCCAAGAGAATTAATTCTCTAATTAATAAAAAAATTATGTATTGTATGAATGAAACGTAACGAATGCAAGGTTAAATTAAATTATTACACAATTATATAATTATATAATTGTCTTGTGAAAAATATATGCAAGTGTATTTGTAGTTTTAAAAATTGAATGCAATTCGATAGATTTGCTCGTATAAATCGTATAAATTATTGACACTACAAATAAAGTATCGTTATTTTTAGATTTTTTACAATTTGAGAAAAAATAGATTTATTGTTATTTTACTATAATAAATGCCATATATATATATATATATATATATATATATATATATATATATATATATATATACATTTTTACATTTGAGAAAATGTCGATTGAAAGCTTCATGACATCATTTTATAACTAATACAAATAAGTTATAATATATAGATCTTTTACATTACAAATGCAAATATATTAAGACTGTTTCAATTTTATTTCTTCGAGTTGCTTGGCAAGTTGATTTCTGATATTATCAGTGACAAAGAAAGGTGGACCATGACCAGGTATTATTACATTTGATATATTTGCTACTTTGCAACGCGAAAGTGCTTGTACTTGTCGAAGTTCGGGTACTCCAAGGTTTATCCATATCGAAGAGTCCGTAATATCCTCTTCCTTTTCAAATAAATCCCCTAAAAATATTAAGAAATCAATATGATTTTCGACAATGCAATTGTACCATTAAGTATTATTTACTTACTGTTTAGATTTTTTAAAGCCCTATAATAGCAAAATCAAAATCACGGACACGTATATAACATGCAATAGAATATGCCAAAGCTTTCGTTATTTCTTGTAAATAATTTTAAGGACATGAAAGATTTTAAAATATTAAATACACGAATTTATAATAATTTATTTATCTATTTATTTCATACGTAAGTAATATTTATAGTATAATTATAATAGTATATAATTATATTCGTAAATTATTACTATTTATATTGTAAATTTTAACAAGAATTTAACAGGATAAAAACAAAATAGTGATTCTTCAAAAGAGGATAAATTATAAAAATTGTATCTTATATAATTGTAAAATAATTTGTGAATATTATTAAATTATAAATTTAAATAACATTTTCATTTCAATATTTACAGCATTAAGGACGTTTATTTTAATGCATCTAATACTTATTTGTATTTACCAAATTTTTTCGTATTATATTAAAAATTAGCGATACTAATGACGAAACGGAATTAAAAGAATTTAAGCAGAATAAAATTGTTTGCTTGTAAAGAGTTAATATTTTATTCAAGGCTAAATATTATATAAGCTCAATTCTTTATAATAATCATACATTATGTAAATAGAAATGTAAATATAAATGAAAACCTGTTATCGCAACAATAACTTCTTTTCCATTGAATTTCCCATTCACTATTACAGTCACATCCTCTGCTGTGTGACCTGGAGTTGCCATCACTTTAATTCCATCGCAAAGTTTATAATCACCTATAAAATAAAATAATGGTCAGGACAATTGCTTGTATTGCTCTATTTATGTTTCTAAAGCTTACAATTTTTAATATTTCTTTCATGAAACAAGGTAAGTTTGTGTACTGTAGTTCCAACTATGTGCTCATCAGCATCCAAAAATAAATTATTATTTCCTATATGATCTGCATGACTGTGGGAGCATACAATATAATTTATATTCTCTGGTTGCATATTGTATTTAGTTAAAGCTGGAGGTAGAAATTATCGTTTTTGTAATTATTGTTAACGACAGGGAGTTAAGTGATGTAATTTCAGTAAAGTTTTACACAAAATATTAAAATAAGATTTTTAGATAAAATTCATAATACAGACTTTAAAATATAATCAAACAAAATTACTATCGATTAAATAATTTCAGTGAAAGCCAACGAATTCTTTAATATTACTTTAAACAAAAAATTTAGAACAAAAAAAAAAAATTAATATAAAATTTATATAATAACGAGAAAAGAAAAAAAAAAAGAAAAAAACAAACAAACAAACAAACAAACATACAAACAAACCACGTCATAATTAACAATACTTATCTAATCAAATTACAATAGTTTTCAAAATCATTAATCACTATTCTCCTTAAATAATTACAATTTCATTAATAATTTATGCACGAAAAGTTTAAATTAAATTCGTATTATAAATTTATTTTCAAAAAATTTAACTGTATAACGAATAATCATTATGACGTAATTATATGCTTGAAAAAATGTAAAATACCCTCTATAATGTTCTGTCTATCCCATGCACACATAGTGTCAACAATGACATTTTTATGCGGCGATTTAATTAAAGTACAACTACAATTGGCATCCATTGTCACATCGTCGATTTGAGTCGAATATCCTTCGAATAGCACAATAACTTCGCACATTATGCGTTCCTATTAATAAATAAGTGCTATTGCCAAATAATATTTACAATTATTCAATAAAACAGCTCCTAAAAACACTAATAAAAGCTTACTTTTAATATTTATATTTTGTTCTTGCTGTTACTGCAGTATGAAATAATCGGGTTAGACTAGGTTATAAGTAAGGTAGCTTATGTTTTTAACGATAGCGATTCCACGATATTTTGAACGTACATTTGCACGTGACCACGTAAGCTTACTAACTTGCTAATATTATCTCCATTATATTCATAATTTGAGCAGATTTAGTTGAATGGTAAAAAGCTTTTAAATATTTAATTAATAATTGTGATAAATTTATATTTTTGTGGATAAGTATTTTATAACCAATGTAATATTATAATTTACTGTATCTTTTATTTTACAAAGAATAAAATATTTAATTAGCTAACGAGTATAATAATTGTATTCTTAACTTGACATTCCGGATATTAACCGTTGCTGAATAAATAACAAATTTACGACATTTATTAGATGCGCTTTATTTTATCATAAACATTTTATCCTTAGAAAATGCAGTGTTTATGTAAAATTGGGCCGAGAAAATGACATTAAACAATACATTTTTCATTATATTTTCGATGTAGAATATTAAAGTGACTTGGGCAAATATATATTAGAAGCTCATAATTTAACAACATCCCAATGCCAGTGTTTATTTATTAATTAACCAAAGCAAGAATAATCAAGTAACGAATGATGTCCAAAAAAATTGGCTTATTTGTATTTAAATATAATATATACAATTATATACAAACATAATTGTATGAAATATTAATTCGCTATCAACAATTTTACTATAAACAAAAAAACAAAAATTTTCATAACAATAAATAAAAGGTAAATTAACTATCAAGTTTAATTGTACACTTAAATAATCGAGTATTTACGTTTACTTTCAAAATTCATTTATTTTGAATTAATTTTGAATGAATTTATCATTATTCGAGTTTAATGGAAAAAAAAAAAAAAAAAAAAAAAAAAAAAAAAAAAGTATATACATATATATAAAATTATTATGTACCAATAAATTTATAATTCCATTTATAATTTAAGTGCAAATTCATTTAATATAATGCTTAAATAATATGTGATATTTAATTATATATTAAAATATACTATAGAAATGCTCATCAAAAGTGCCTCATAATAATTCTGATAAATCAATAAGTTTCAAATAAAAATGTTTTACATTCTCATTTCATATTGAAATAAAAATTACAGGCTTACGATCATTTCCAGAAAATATGGTTGGGCATTTGAATTACAAACCTAACCTTACCAGCAATGGTTAAAACTTTCAAACTTCAAATATTATAGAATACACGTACGGATTGTTGTCAAAGATTCAAAATACAAGTAAATACGCCTGAAAAAATGAAAGAAAAACTTTGGATATCTTTAAGCCATTATTGTGTATGAAATTTTAAAAATGAAATTAGTAAGTAACGTTCGCTTTATTTATTTATTTATTTATAATTTACGATTTATTTTTGTACTCTGATCCCTACAATTTGTCACTCTACCTAACCTAATTCTGATTTTATTTTACCGTGACTTGTGATTGTAAAGCACAATATTGTATTTATCGCTTTAATATTGCCAATATTTATTAATTTGACAATAATACTTATGGATGCATATTGAATTTATAATAATGTTTAACCTGAGTTTATGACCAAACTACAAAATAAATTGTTTCAACAATCGCACACGTAATCAGTGATATTCTTAATACTTTAACATTTCTTGTTTCAGTACTGCTTATCGAGTGAGCCGACAAAGCCATGTTTGGTTCTTACATTCAAGGGCATTACCCTGATGCTCGATTGTGGATTAAATATGCAATCGGTGTTAAATTTTATGCCAATGCCAATGGTACCTAGCGTTAAGTTTAATTCGTTACCCAATTGGATACCGCGCGATAATTACCAAGATTGGCAAATCGAAGGGGTATAATAATGACTTGATTTAATTAGAATAAACTTGACACAAGAGGGAATTTTTTTATAATTATGTATCGCAGGGGAAATTTGTAGAATCGATTAGTCTTTAATATAATTTCATGGATAATATTGACATGTAAATTAAATTGCAATTACTTTTTAGGAATTGAAGGAATGCTGCGGTAGAATATTTGTGGATTCGACTCCGGAATTCTGTCCTCCGTTAGAAAAAATAATTGACTTCTCAGAAATAGACGCTATCTTAATATCAAATTATATTTGCATGCTGGCATTGCCATTTATAACCGAGGGCACCGGTTTCAAAGGTATTATTTATGCGACGGAGCCAACGTTGCAGATAGGAAGATTTTTCATGGAAGAGTTAGTAGAGTTCATAGAGCAAGCACCGAGAGACACGATGGCCAAGCATTGGAAGGAAATGCTCCATGTTCTTCCATCGCCTCTGGCAGACTGCCTGAAACCAAAATCTTGGAAGCACATATATTCAATGTCAGCTGTTAATTCGGCACTAGCTAACATTCAGTTAGTTGGGTATGACCAGAAATTGGATATTTACGGTGCACTCACTGTAACTCCAATAAGTTCTGGATATTGTTTAGGAAGCAGCAATTGGCTGATATCTAGCGATCACGAGAAGGTCGCTTACGTTAGTGGCTCATCGACTCTGACGACACATCCGCGACCAATGGAGCAAACAACCTTGAAACATGCCAATTTACTTATACTTACGGGCTTAGCGCAAATGCCAACCGCTAATCCCGACACCATGTTAGGTGAACTTTGTATGACAGTAGGTAAGGCATTTTTAATCATCAGTCTCCTTTCCCGGCGATTCCTTACCCAGACAATTAATTTCTAAATTTATCGAAATATCAAGCGTTTCTGTAAATGGTTGCGTTCATCGTTTCCAAAAACATTATTCACTTACGTTAACTATGAGCGAGGATTTAGACTTTAACATAAAGAAAAACCACGCTGACTGCGATTTAAAAATACCTCTAATTTAATTACATATTTCTTTCTGTTTTTTTTTTTTTTTTTTTTTTTTTTTTTTTTTTTTGTTTTTTTGTTTGTTGTTTACAGCCATGACTTTGCGCTCAGGCGGCTGTGTTTTAATACCTTGCTACCCATCTGGTGTCGTTTACGATCTATTCGAATGTCTTAGTTCTCATTTGGATAAATCAGGCTTCTCTCAAGTACCCTTATTTTTTATATCACCAGTGGCAGAAACGTCATTAGCATACTCAAACATTTTGGCCGAATGGCTATCAACTAATAAGCAGAACAAAGTGTATCTTCCGGAAGAGCCCTTTCCCCATGCCTTTCTCGTGAAAAACGCAAGACTGAAGCATTTTACGTCGACGTACGCCGAAGGTTTTAGCACTGATTACAGGCAACCGTGTGTCGTGTTCTGTGGACATCCGAGTTTAAGATTCGGCGACGCCGTTCATTTTGTACAAATGTGGGGCAATCAACCCCAACACACTATTATATTTACTGGTAAAACAACATTGTACAAATCAATACTTCTTTACAAGGATATTTTTCATTGTTTTCTTTATCTTTTTTTTACATTTTATTTCTTCTTTCTAAATTAATGCTTATAGCGACCACGTGGTTGCTGTGTCGCTAAATCTTTAGCAATCACCTTTTAATGCTTTCAGAACCTGACTTTCCATATCACGAGGCTCTCGCACCTTTTCAACCATTGTCCATGAAAGCTGTACATTGTCCAATCGATACTTCGTTAAATTTTACACAAGCTAACAAATTAATTCGGGACTTGAAGCCAGATAATCTTGTAATACCTGAACGTTACGTTCAAGCCCCAATAACAGCACCACACAGGACTGATCTCGTTATCGAACCAGTCGGGGTAAGGGCTTTTTATTGGAATCAATGCTTATTTTTGATAGATAATTTTATATTTAACCGTCGTGTATCCTTAACTTCCTAAACGGTAATTCTGGGGAGAGATGAAAAAACAAAAAAAAAAAAAAAAAAAAAAAAAAAAAAAAAACAACAACAACAACAAATAAAATAATTTTTAGCTATATTTTATACGATAAGCGTTAATTGTTCAAATAAAAATCGATGCTTTAAAATGGGAGTAAAATTTATCGGTAATTTTGGTTGAGCATCGTAGGTGAAATTTTTAACGTCCTTTAACTACAGCTGAATGGGAAAAATTATAAATGTTGTATTTTGCCGTATAATTAGGAAAAGCCACTAATTACGTTTAAACGAGGAGAAGTTATCAAGTTGCCAATGAAAAGACGAAGAGGACGAGTTTTTATCGAGCCGGAGTTGGCTGAAAATATAATACCAAGTGAAATTAGACCTGGTTTGAGTTTGGCTTCGGTAAGCGGGGAGCTCGAAGTTAAAGATAATGTTTATACGATTAAGGTAATTGTAGTTTTATGTTCGAATGAGCGAAGGATAGAGAGTGTGGATATAAAGGCCTTGATTAAAGGGAATTTTGTTTTAGAATATTCGAGACAAATCAAGCGGAGATAGGAAAAGAAAAGTTTCTGCAAATAATCTGGTGCCAATAAAGGAAGAAATTCTTAAGGAAAGGAGACACGAGTATGGGAATTTGGATCCTCAGGAACTTCTTCAGAAATTGAATCAAGAAGGCATCACTGGTGCAAAATTACAGCACACTCCAACGTCAATTAGTATTCACTTGGTAATGATCAAACAACAAATAATTATTTATATACATTTATAACAAAGGAAAAAAATGTAACATCGTAAATCTGTGTAACGCTTATTTTTATTATTTATTTATTTTTTTTTTTTATAGCAAGATGAAGACACGCTTATTCAAATTGGTGACAATTCAACTCACATATTCTGTAACGGTGACCAAAAATTACGACGACGACTTAGGAATATAATAATGCAGTGCCTGAAACGATTTTAGTTAGAATGATAAATAAGCTAGACAGACAAATAAAGTTTATTATTATTATTATTTTTTTTTTTAATTTTATTTTATTTTATACATGATATATAATCATCGTTTATTGTGTTTCATTTAAATAAACATCATTAAGTTCCTTGTTAATGCGCAAGGTTACGATTACTATAATATACATGCTTTTTGCTTTCGATGCTACATGAAAATACTATTCAACGAGAAAGTCCAAGACATTCTCATTTATTTTTACATTTCTCGGGTGATATACGTAATACCTAGTCTTTTCATTAATTTCTTTCAATTTCAGGATTGCGTCAAATCGATTTAAATTCATAAATATTTATAAATGTTTATAAATTTATGAATAAAGACATAAGTAAATCGATATCGATGACAAGTGCGTGTGAGCCAGCGTAAGTTCTTCGATAATAAGTTCAAATGATAATTATATACAAATGGAATAATAATAAGCCAAAGTGCAAAATAATCTAAAAATAAGCTTGGGAGAAAAACGAAAGTAAAAAAAACCAATAATAATAATGCAACCGAACAATTTTACACGTAATATTTTTAAGAGCAAATAACGTGAAAACCACGTGAGCCGAATGCAAGAATTTTGCAATACAAGCAATACATACACGAATGCAAATCGATACACGAGCTGGGCTGTCGCTACAACACTCAATACAACTTGAACAATCGCCTCACACACAATAATGACCCTCCTTATGATTTACGAAAAACTATTCGAAATTATCTCTCACAGGTTCGGCGTCTTGAATGGAATTTATGATACGGAGTCTCTTCCTTCCAACCTGCCACGCTGCTTTAAGCAGTCGTCAACGTGTTATCTGTCAATACACAAATACAGCGATACTCCATTGACAAATGACAATGGGTGGACGATCGGTTACCGTTCCCTTCTACCCTATCATACAATTAAACGGACTATAACAACGACACGAGTCGGCTATCGTTCCTTTAACGATTATTACGTTTGCTATTATTATACTACAGCAACATCCAGATATGATCGTAAAGATCCCAGGGGCTTAACGTTCGATGTCACGACGATTATTTTACTTAACGCGCGAGGACGAATCGAATGGTCAGCGCCAACATTCGGTGGCTCGACTTGTGCCGTCCACATATACGATTAGCAGCGTTGGAACACCGCAAAAGTGATGGGACAAGCGACGAACGTCGCCATTCCAGGCTTCACAGCTTTAAGTACTCGTATTTTCGTGGTAATCCTGTTTAACGGTCCAAGGTCGCGTGGGCTATTGGTACTACGTCGATGTACCAGGAGTCGCCTTTAGTATTACAACAAGAACGCACGCACGCACGCACGCACGCGCACACACACACACAAACATATATATATATATGTTTATATCAACCGCTACACGTTCTTCGCGATCGACTGTAAGGAGAATCGTACGTCGTTTGTTGGATAGGATTGGAGATTTTTAGTCTAGAAGAACGCGCACGTATCACAATTGTACGTTCATCGAGGAGATTCAAATTGCTAAGGATGCGCGTGTATGGCATTTCGCAGAGAGAGAGAGAGAGAGAGAGAGAGAGAGAGAGAGAGGTTTCAAGAAAATTTCAGATGAAAAGTCTCATCGCAGGAGATTATTTGAATAATAATTAGAACTTATAAGCTGCGCATGAATTACCAATGAACGTGCGTAAGGTTTGGAAAGTTACGAGGTGTTGACATCTAAGGGATTTTATTCTCAAAAGTCACACTGGTTGGACACTGCACTTGGCTGATGAGTGATTTGACAACGGCCTTGACCTTAGCGAATAGTCCCATTAAGTTGACGATGTAGACGACTAGTTGTGCAAGATAGTGAAATTATTCTGCTTTCGTTACGCAATTTCAGTTATAAAGCATTGCAAATTGAATATCGCATGAATTGAAATAAATTAATAAAAAAAAAGGATAGTTGCAATATAGGATGAGTGAGCTTATATAACTGTTTGTGAATTGTTTCTCTAACGGTTTACAATAGCTGATGTGACGTTTATGGTCTAAAAGTACATTTACTACGCTATTCTTGATTTTCTCTCGTTATTCAGCTTATCTTTTGATCGTGCTGCATTTTGAACATGAAAGCCTTACTTCTGTAATTGACTTTTTCAAACTCTACCGGATCACGATTTTACGCTTTTAAAAATCGCAAAGATCGTCAAAGATCAAATATTTGGTTTACTTGAACGCTTATATTATTCTAAATATTCGTACGTACTCGAGTATTTGACATTATCGAATAAATTCTTCTTCTTCTCCTTCTTCTTATCATTATTATTATTATTATTATTATTATTATTATTATTATTATCATTATTATTAATATTTGGTTTTGCCTTCGGTTGTTAGGTGGATTGGTGTGGGTGGGGTAGGGGGTGGGGTAGGGGGGGGGGGGAACGGGGACCGGTAACGGGACCGAGCGAGAGGCTGGAACGGGGCGGGGAAGAGGACAAGAGTATATTAATGTCATAAATTCAGTATTTTCATTATTACTAACGATTCACATTCATCGAGCTTAAAATGTAACGAATGTGGCAGATCGCTTATGAAAATTATCAGCATTTGTTTGAAATGACATAGAAAAACACTGAAATTTAAATGAATTATGCAAATATTGCCGGTTGGACAATCATTCGCAACGTGACAATAATATTTATTTTTTTTTTTTTTTTTTTTTTTTTTTTTTTTTTTGTATGAATATCACTGGCGTAACGCATGCGAGATCGCAATTTAAGGACAGTAGGGGTCGGTAAAGCATTGATCGAGGACAAAGGATTAAAGGACGTAAAGCTGAAAAGCGACGAGTAGAGTCGATAACCGGAGCTCCGGGTGCTCTCGATGCGCTGCGCCCGGAGACTTCGACTCTCGTACGTACGTAAATCCATCCAAGTATGCGAGCACGAGGCCCCAGGAGTTCGGTCGAGTCGGAAAAAGTCAAGCGACAGGTAGATGACGTCGATGGTAGTGGCGGCTTACAGATAATCGCGCACCTGCGCCCGGCACCAGGATCTGAACTCGTAGAACCTCCTGATGGCCTCGTCGACGAGTCCTGTGAGGCTTTTGGCCGCCTCTGGGGACTCGGTGGCGGGGGCGAGGGCGGGGGTGGCGACATCGACGGAGGAGGGCGCCAGCCCCTTGCGCGCGCTCATGATCAAAGCGCAGCACTCGCTTACCTAGTCGGCCGAGGCGAGGCCTATGGCAACCCCCGCAGCGAAAGAGATGAGGAAGAGGGGCGTCTCCCGGGCGCAGAGACCCTTGCACTCGCCGCTCCCGCAGAATCTTTCGTACCAACGACGGGTGCGGTTCTCGCCCTTCTTCAGCGCCTGCTCGGCCTTATCCAGCTTCCTGTCGACGTACCTCTCCACCTGTAAGCACCGCCACGAGGACGGGAGTAAAGTTACCAATGGCCGTCACTTGGCATGCTAAGCGCTTCGCTTACTTTCCCTCCTTCCGATATGCGAGACCCGAGTCAACCTCGGATACTTCCTCGCTTTTCGGCCACGGAATCTCTTAAGCACCTAGTTTCAAGGAACCGCTCGATGACATTGCCCAACGAGCCAACGTAGGCCGACTCTCGTTGCTCTAGCGTGCTTTCGTGCACATTTATTTTTGGCTTTAGAGATTAAGGCTTAACTGGCGGAATGGTCGTACATAGCATAGGAACCGAATAAAATAAATAATTGGCAGTGTCGTTTGATAAGCAACGGATGATTGTGTATAATATTACTGGTTTTGATTTTGGTTTATTTTATAAGCTTCTCACATTAGTAATATCACAATGCTATATATATACACACACACACACACACGCGCGCGCGCGCGCGCGCACATTGACTAATTGTTTTTATTCATTTTGAAAAAATATCCCGAGGAAATGCATGAATGTTTTGAAATGCCTCGTTTGAAATTTAAAAATGACAAGAGAAGACTTTGAATAGAAAGAAGACTCGGAAGATCTGCCATGCGCAGCTTTGTAGATATTTAAGTTAAATATTGGATTTTTTACAATTTTCACTCGAGTATATGTCAATTAATGATACGCGATTTATTCACTTAACGATTTTAAACTTACATTATGTCTAAATTGTAGTGCATTACATTATTGTGTAACGATCGGCTACAGTATTTTCTTATCAAACGACGCTAAGTCTGTCTAGATTTTTTTCTCTATTTTCTTTGCATTTGAAGAATAAAAAAACTTTAAGCACGATAATATTTGGATTAAATTTGTTTATAAACACTAAACTAAGATTATAATACAATATAAGATATAAATTGCAAATTGGGTTTAAAAGTGAAACATAATATTGATTTTAAATCTGTTGTGTTACTTATCTATAAATATAGTTTAATATTGCTTTGTATTTAAATTAAGTTTTATTAAAATTTATATTAATTTTCATGACACATATTTTGAAGTAATGTTTATATATATATATATATATATATATATATATATATATGTGTGTGTGTGTGTGTGTGTGTGTGTGTGTGTGTGTGATGCTGAATAATATTAATTTAATAATTTTTTAAAAAGAATTTTATTATGCTTATTACTACATGAGATATTGTTTTATATTTTACTACTACGTTTCTACGAAATACGATTATAGAAAATTCGTATGTTCGTACGTTAATAGAATGCACTTCGAAGTACTAAATTTTATTATGTACCGATTGAATAATAACACTTTTAATTTGTGTTATACTTTACTGGAATTTAGAATTTAGAGAAAATAAATTACAATCAAGAAATAATACACTTTTTTTTTTTTTTTTTTTTTTTTTTAATAATTAATCTGATCCAATAAAACTTATTCAAATATTAATATTATTTTATTCGTGTTATTTTACATTGGATATTATGAATAGAAATTATTATTGATTTGCACTTCTGTTAGAATAACACTTATGATTAATATTTATTATAATAAAATTATTTCAAATGTTTATTTTTAGATGGAAATCTAATAAAAATGATTTTTAAATTTATTGAATACTGTGTAATTTATAAATCTAATTTTATTACATTTAATGCTTATTATACTAAAATATTCAAAAATTAATTCTTTAAGAATGATTTACATTAAATTATAATTATAGTTGTAATTCAAAGATTGGAGTCAAAAATTTACTTTAAATTTTATGCAACTAATATAAAATAATAGACACATTAAAGTAAATGCTGCAATTAATAATGAGACGTCAATAATTAGCTACGTCTAGCTACTAAACTATGGAAACTTATGAGTAATTATACAAATACTATGCACATCCTATTTTTATTTCATTGTAGAAATCGTGATTTTGACATTTATGAGGCTAGTCCGATTATAAAACCACCCAGAAAACTAGTAGCCAAAATCGTGTTTTCTTGAGAGAATTTCCCTACCTGAAAATTACATAGAATTTTGATTCCAGTAGATAACGAAATTTTTCATTCAAGCCCATTTCACACTAGAGGACCGACTGAGATCAGCGTTAGGTTTTACCAACTATTATTTATGAAATACTTATTCAATTGTTATTTTTTAAAGTTTAAATATTTAATTGTATTTTAGTTTATAGTTTTTAAGAAACATTTTTTTTTTTTTTTTTTTTAATCAATTGAATGAACGTTAAGCAAATGTGACCAACTATTACAAAAATTATTTGTACTTGGATACAGATTTAAGATATTTTATCACATAATGCATACATGCAAAATTGTAAATATAACACAGGCACTAAGATGTAATATGTTATTATTATATTAAGTTTAAGAAAAAAAGGAAAGAAGAGAAAAGAAAATGAAAAAGAAAAGCAAAAGAAAGAACTTATTAGTACTCTCATGACTTTAGAATACTATTTCACAAAATTTGTCAAAGATTTTATGAAATATACGATCGCGTAACTATTACTTTATAAATAGATTCTCTTAATTATAACCAGTTTTTATACAGAAGTAATGGAAGATTAATATAGATACCATATTATAGACTTGTTTATAAAAATTTATAAATAATATTAATTGGAAATTTTTCTTCAAGTACTCCTTGCTCATCTAGCACATTAAAAACATTACGGCTTAAGTGTTAATATATTATTAAACAATTATCTTTAGTATTATATATGTTAATGTTGAACAAATACTCGCATGATTCTCTAGTATAAATAGAGCAAACTTTAAAGTATTATGTTAATAAATAGCTCACCTTGTCCATTAATTTTGGACCCTCGCCAGTTAATTTTTCTTCTACTTTATCAGAAATTTTATCAGCTTTCTTCTGTATCTTATCCCAGTTAATGTTGATATAGCCTTGAGTCGCTGCTATCTGAAGCATTATGATACCACCGCCAATTGCAAAAGCTGCAATTTTTCCTACTTTCATTGTTACAAAGCCAGTGGTCCTACAACCAATGAAATGTAATTGTAACTATAGGTACGTAATAACATTTTTCTTTCTTACAAATCATAATTAATATCTCACCATCCTGATACAGTTCCAATTGCTATTTGTTTGGTCGCAGATGTTTTACTCATATCACCAAGTATTTTGTCTATGATTCCTTTGGCATCTTTGGTAACATCTGACGCTTCTCTATTAGCATCTTCTTTACTTTTTTTGGATATAGGATTATTCATTGTGACTCTATTATAAAAATAGAAATAGAATAATTATTAATTTTAATTCTATAATAATAAAACTTATCGATAGGGAATTATTTATTTTTCTAGTGTTCTAATTTAATATATTCAATTTAAAATTATTAAGGTAATAATTTGAAAAATTTGATGATAAACTTGACATATATATGTATATAATAGTTATAAATATAAATAAATTGATAAAATGATAAAATCGCTTATTCGACTATCGACAAATATATATTTCACAAGATATCATATGACCAGACGAATATTACAAGGATAAATTAAATAAATATTGACAACAATGATTTAAGCATTTTAAGTAAATCAAAATAAATATGAAAAAAATTATAAAAAACCAATCAAAGTAGACAATAAGAATTATACATAAAAATTTTTCTGATATAATTATAACTAATTTTGTGTGTTTATTATTCATAAATCTATAAGAAATTTACATTAATATATGAATATGATATTAATAATGATATTAATGATATTAATGAATTAATGATATTAATCTAGTTATTATCAATTTAGTCAAAATATATTTATATACATAAATCATATTATTAATAATCTCATAAAGATTAATTATACTTAATATTACACTATTTTTCATATAGTGTCATAAATATTTTTCAAATATTTTATTAATCTTTGAATTACAAAATTGATTTTTCCCTATCACATATTAATTTTGACAATTATATTAGAAACAGCATTAAGCTCTCTCGCATAATAATAACGATTGATAATAAAAATGTGGAAATAGATGACTAAACATTAGAGGAATGAAAAGCCATTAAATGATAATTATAATAAATAAAGTATTTATAGGCATATATATATATATATTACAAATACATCATAGAAAAAAAAAATGAAATAATAATTGATTCAATAAGAATAAAAGTAAATAGACAAAATGCGTATCGACATTGTGCATACTCTAGTTATAGTTTAATATGCAAATGAAGAATAATATTAATGAAAAACAGTGGAGAGACAAATAAGCATCTTAAGATAATAGTTTTTTAAATATACAATTATAAGTATCAATTCGTAACCTTTTGTGCAACACTCGAAAGTAGACTAGAAAATATTGATGAGCAAACGTTAAAATATTTCTCAACTTATATATATATATATATATGTGTGTGTGTGCGCGCGTGTGTGCGCGCGTGTGTGTGTGCGCGTGTGCGTGTGCGTGTGCGCGCGCGCGGGCACATGCACGCATACACGGACACCAGGGCACAGTAGATTCTTGGTCATCAACCAAATTTCCAATCCTTATATCCTCCTATATGAGAAAAAAAATTAAAAAAAAAAAATTAAAAAAAAAACTAGCAGGTAGAATACAGTAAAAATGTAAGTCAAAATGTAAAATAATGTAGTCACACGTAAAATACAATACGCCAGTACAAAATAATAATCAAATAGGAGCTACGTTATCGTTTCGTTATCCTTGTCACTAGTAAGTAACGTGTAAATTCTATTTAACACAGTTGTAAGATTTCAAGTCGTATTTACCTATATTACGTACTCTGTAGCCCGAAGCCAATAAGAAAAATTGACTGTACGAGATGGTGTCAAATTCTATAGGAGATGAAAACAATGAAAAATTCTAAACATAAATAATATCCGTACACTTGGCAGTTTATATATTTAGGGGATGAACCTTGAATGGCGACGAAAAATTATCGTTCGGAATCAAGACGTAATTCTCATACGGCACATTTTACGATTTGCATACATAAAAGTTGGTAGCATTGACTCGAGCTTCCACAACTGTCTATGGTTGTTTTTCGCGCATTTACGACTATTCCGTACGAATATATCCGTAATAATTGAGCCGTTGAGTTCATGCCAGAACGTAGGATTTGTCAAATTCAAAATTATTAAAAGGCCGTAAGATTTGTTTTCATCACTTTTCAAGATCCGCAATTGCAATATGTTAAAATAAAACATATATATATGCTCTTATTATATAGGCAAATGAAGGTGACATAAAGTTGTTAAGACTAAATTGTCAGTTAATATATATTGGACGACATGTGGTGTAAGGGAATGTAGTATATGTAATTAATTATGAGTCTATTTATGCGATAACATGAATAAATATTTGAAAAAGACTCGAATAGTTTGTAATTTCAATTTTGAAATTTTACATATACTAAGATATTAAGGTTTATGGCTCAAAGTGTGTATATTGCAATACATTGCGATAAACATACAAAATAATTAAAAGATAAACTAATTTTAAACAAGCGGAAAATTATTGTTTTTCCTTAGCAAATTACTGATAACATTTGTCGCTATTGCTCGTAAGAATATACACAAAGCGCGCGCGCACACGCACACACAGGCGCAACTAATACACGTCTATATATTTTTTATATTTCGAATGGTCTAAATATTGAATAATTTATTTATTTTGTGTTCATCAGTCTATTGGATAATGAGCCAAAAGTTCCTTAACTAAATAAATATCTTTTCTTTCAATTATGTAAAATTTGATTAAAGCGTAACATTTCCACTCAAATTATCTATATTTCGTCGAAATTTTCAATATACAATTCTTGAAATTGTGTAGAAAATTAATAATATAATAAGAAAGCAGAACAATTTCTTCGATTATATATATATATATATATATATATATATATATATATATATATATATATATATATATATATCTATGAGAGATATGAGAGATATATATATATACATCGTTATGATAGATCCGAGGTATACAGGATCTTACTACTACGTGTGCCAAATATCAACATACAAACTAATACCTCGAAATTTTATTTCAACAGATCCCAATAGATGTATCATCCACGATCTCGCCTACCTTCCTACAATCTCATCGAATATCAACAATCCTTCAATCGCTCAACATTTTAGAATTAACCAAGTTGAATAGCAACAAGGTAATTTCACCAAACGCGTGAGCTTTCAATCTGCATATGTACATGCTGACCAACCAGTTGAGGCCGACTCCGCGCCCTCTGTAAATTAACAAAGGACTTTTTTCTTTAAACAACAGAGTATGAAGGATGCAAAATTAATGTGGACATTTCCACGAGCGTTCCATGACAAGAGAATTTTTCAGAAAAGGCAACGAGACCCGTCGCTCCACTCACGATTTAAATTAATCGTCGATAATCGCGTGGCTCGAGTGGCCCCGCTCACGCTCATTAATGGAATATGATAATGTCGCGTCACAGGCACTTTACTTACAATTTCTACGCTGTTCGGTCTTCCCACGAAAACGAACGACAGCAAGGAAAGAACCTCGTGCTAACGACGACTGACCGACAGCTCGACCAACTCACTCCTTCCTCTTCCTCAGCCGTCGAGACTTGATTTGACGAATCTTATTCGCCCGAGAAACGCAATTCCCTTTTGTGCGCAGGATCGCGACTACCAGTCCCAATTATTACGCCAAGGCGGAATTGGAACTGCCGGCGAGCGAGAAAGACGGAACTGGAAAATAACCGACGACGAGAGCAGAGAGTCTGGAATAGCGAGAAGACTCGACCCTCTTAGCTCTACGCTAACTGACACACGGGAGAATCGAGTCCGCTCGACGATACGAAAATGCCAATCGTTCGAATTTGCTTCGAAGTGGGGAAGACAAGGACGACTGCTCGGTCGACTCGTTGCGTTGCGTACAAGGGTCATTAGGGGCAGACGGAACGTCTCGCCATCCTCGTTCCCGACTACGACGATGGCGAGAAACTAACTAATTCTTTCTCAATTTCCTTTCGTCGGCTTGGTCAGGTGTTATAATTGTCTTTGCATCGCCATCAAAGCTGAAAGACGACTATGATTGTTTCTGTCTTACGCGTATCGCGGTCCTTTAGCGAAGCGAAACTTCCCACGCTTCGACAAATAAAATCTGATAGCATAGGAGTGTCATTTTATATTGAATCGGTTATTCGTATACTGCAAGAGATAATTTGACATTATAATTGTGCAAACATACATGTAATTTTTTTAATTTGTGATTTACGAGTGAGATAGCTGCTGGCTCATCGGTGGAGCAGTCCCAATTTTAAATTTAAACTTCGAAGAACGCGTGTCACGCGAATTCTTCTTATTTAATAATAAACCAGATCACTACTATGGATTTGTATTCCATTGGAGAAGTTTTCTTCATTCATTTTTTTTTTTTTTGTTTTTTTTTTTTGTCCTCTTACTGTAAGAGTCGATTGATTATTGGTAAATTGTATGGCCATGGTATATGGTCATATTGGGAAAAAAAAAATAAAAAAAAAAAAAATAATAAAAAAAATTAACATTGTTTAAGCATGCGCACGAACATTATATATAAAGAAGAAAAAACAAATATTTACGTACGATGAACAAATTTCATGCTAATAATGTCGTAAAGCTGCACGAGCAAGCTTATGATGACTATTTATATATAAATAGATTGTAGTTAGTTTAATTTAATTGACGAATGGAAGTATCGAAGGATGAAGTAAGCAGCTTAAAATTGTTGCTACAGTAGTACAAGGAATTAAAATAAGAATTAATTTCCTCGAGATGTCTCATCGCGGCCTGTCTGTCTATTATATTTATTACCAAATTTAAGAGTATATAACTTTATTTTTCTAAAACTGTATAAGCTGCTTGATAATGATATAAAATGCTTATGAATCTCTTCAAAAATTCGATACGATAATTGTCTGAAAAAAGCATTGAAATCTTCTTATTAAATAATTAAATCCCACTTGGTGTGCAAGAAAAATAAGGAAATGTTTTTCAATTTGTTAATAATAAAAGATAAAGCGTTTCGAATAATTGCGCCAACGTTGCGCGACGACATCTGTGGATGGCTACACATTTTTAGGTTATAATTTTCCAAATCCTAACCTCGCCGCTAGGTCCGTCCATTTGGTTCGTGGCCGTGCACAAACACAAACAAACGTGCACTTTACCACCAGCGCAAATTAACGATGCGCGACTTCGCGTTTCCATTCGCGTAAGACAAGTTATTTTCCTGGATGTACATATGTGCGCGCCGCGTATGCGTACATACGCGCTACTTGTCCGCTGTATTTAACCTGAAACGGTCTCGTCGTCGTCGTCGTCGTCGCCGCCGCTGCCGCCGCCGCCGCCGCCGCGCTTTGTGTGCCCTCCGGGTTTTCCGAACATGAGTTGACGTCCGGTGCGTGTTGTGGTTTTCTCCAGGGGCGATTAGTCGCGAGTTTTTCTACAGGGAGCAAGAAATAACAGACACCATGCCGCTCGCTAGTTGAGCACACTAGCGAGATTTTACTACCAGTGCATACACAAATTTCTTTTTATTTTCTCCTTATCTTCTTATCATTTTCTCAACTTTTAATTGAGAGCCAACGCCGAAGGGCGGTGGATAATAGCCGTGGAAATGGCCCAAGAGACGGACGACATCAACCTTACGCCGCAAGAGCTGCAAATACTTTCGGAGCTCGACAGGTGAGCAAAAGTTTTGTTGTCGTTTTTTTCTTTTGTAGCTAGCCTATTGACATCCTTGCCTACATTCTTTTGCCGATTCACTTTTCACATTAACATTATTCGCCACTCTCTAGACAAATGCTTAATGCCTCATATTTTTATAATTCTTTTTACTGATGGTGGTCACTTTTATATAGTAATTATTATCTTGCTTTGGTAGTGAAAAGACTTATCTTTTACAATCATTGACTTAATTGCCCTGGTTTTATCATTTAAAATAAACGTAATAAAATAAATAGATCTTTTTTTTTTATTTGCTTTGTTTTTTTGTTTATTTTGTTTTTCAATAATTTTCAAGAAACATAATATTCTTATGTACTTTATTGTTTTATATACTTTTTTTTTTTTCCTTTTTTTAAACTATGTTACATTTAAACTTACAATTAAAGTTTCTTTCTAAAACGTTGTAATTTAAATTTTTATACCACTTTTTTGTTTTCTTTCTTCCTTTCTCATATTATTCATCTTATATTAGCCAACATTTGTTTTTATAATGTATTAATGTACAATTATAATGTTTTTGTATGGTATGCTGATATTATTAATGTAAAATTTTCAGTCGTCAATTTGGCTTCTTAAAATTAAATTCATCCGAACAAGCCAAAAAGAAAGCCTTAGTGGTACGTGCAATCAAATACTTGGAAAGAATGTTAGTGCAAGCACAATCTGAGAAACAGCGCAGGAAAGCTGATAGTACAAAAACCAATTTGGAAGGTTCCAAAGATGATGACGAAGATGATGACGAAGAGGAAGATAAGGGGATTAGTATTGATCCTAAAACATTTTGTAAATTGGGCCATTTTCATTTATTACTCGAAGATTATAATAAAGGTATGTAAGATTTTGATAGAAAAGTACTGGAAAATTCTAATGAAACATACTATCAACGTAATTTATTTAAAATTCGTTACAGCCATGTCTGCATATCAAAAATTTTATGAATTAAAAGGAGATTATTGGAAGGATGCTTCCTTTCTTTATGGACAGGGTCTTGTCTATTTTCATTTCAACGCATATCAATGGTAAGGAAGAACACTTATTTTTAACGATAAAGTTTAATCAATTCTTTTAAGTCATAGACGTAATTGAAGTATTATTACCTCTAGATAATATAAATATAAAACTCGATCGATATGTAGTTTTACCATCCGTTTGAAATGCCCAACATCTTATAATTGTACACGATTAGTCGATTGCCAACAATTTGTGAACTAAACATTGCTAATAATCATATATATTTCTATAAATTCTTAATTATACATGTATGCCACATATATACTAATTTTAAGTTAAATTTTTCCTTATCCTATATGATAAATATTAGGCTTTATATTCCAAGCTACGGGCATTTAAAAGCGTATCCTCTCATTCTTATTTTTCTTCATTCATCATCATCATCATCATCATCATCATCATCATCATCATCATCATCATCATCGTCATCGTCATTATTATTATTACATTTTAATAATCGTCGATCGAACAACGTAATTGTTGGGACAATTATATGCCAAGATTGTTTATACTAAACTCCCCAAGTTTCGTGTGCTCGAACCTTCTCAGGTCGCATAATAGTATGTAAAGTGTTCGCGGGAGGACAACGAAGACGAAGAGATAAATGATTCAACTTCGACTTCGTACTCTCGAACTTGTTGGAGACGGTGCAGAAGAAGGCAAAGAGGCAAAGCCAGAGCCGGAAAAATGCTGTAATCTCCGGCAGTTCTCGAGTGGTTCACCTTGAAAAGGGGGCGTCGGCCCCTTACAAGTGCGTTCCACGCGAGCAGGGGTTCGTTCTCCTCTTGGCTCCTTTCCTTTTCCGCTCGTTTTACTCCTTTTTGAATTTCCGACCAAGCATTTGTTGGTAAAGTAGCGTTCGCTTGAGCCAAGAATGATTCTTACCGGCCGAGTTTATAGTGTTTGACATTTCAGGTTAGAAAGTCGACTTTCCGCGGCAAATAACAGAGAGCGCGAGAGGATAAATTTTTCCAATGTTTACAAGTGCAAATTATAGTTTTCGTCTTATTGATCACTGACACGACTTGGAATTTAAACTCCGTTTGTCGATCGCGCCCCTTTAATTATTTCCATTATTTCACTAAAAATGGAACCAGTGAATTTATAATTTTATCTTGAAACATTATGAATGTCTGTCGTTTGTCTGTATATTATTTTCGATAGACACGAAAGCGCTTGCTAATGAGGCGAATTATTTTTCAATTTCGTAATCTATATTAAATGCATAAATGCAAATGCTATGATTGAACTTGCGTATGTAAATGCCTGTAATGTTATGGCGCAGTAAAATAATTAGGTTAAAAAAATTTGTCGAGGGTTTATGTAAATTAAATGATTACTTATTTAAATATGTATATGAGCCTGTGTGTGCGCGTACTGACACGTGTATATATAACCCTTTATGATGTAATAGAATCCGAATGAAAATAAATAGACTCAATTATATGTATATGTATATATATGTATATATATATATATGTGTGTGTGTGTGTGTGTGTGCGCGCGCGCGCTCGCGCGCGCGTGTGTGTATTTATAAGAAAAACAGTATACGAATATGAAGATTATATGTTAGTTAATCGAAATTTCTTTTATATCTATTAAGAACAATTATTTCTTGGCGAATGACACAGACATTTTTTTAGGTGAATCATTGAGTCAGAAACACACCGAAGTTCTGCAGAATTATAATATAATATAGTATAAATAATTCTACAATTATCCGCGCAATGGAAGCTTAATTGCCTGGGAAAGATTCAATTATTTGCTTGGTTAAATGTTTCGATTAAATCGATCCGATTAATAATATTTATTTATAAAACAAGCAAGACAATTTCATTGTTATAGACGTCAAGCCTATAAGTAATATAACAAATCCGTCGCTTTAATTGCACATGGAGCATTGATTTTTGTTTCCGTTATTGAAATAATATTAGCGATTTACGTTCTTCAATCATTCACTTTAACGATCGTATTTGGATAAAAAAATAAAACAGAAGTAAAAGGAGAAAAATAGAAGAAAAAAAAAACATACAGCAGAGGTGTACTCTCGTACGAATGTTCATGTAATTTATAATAAATTAATCATTATTTAAGAAAATAGTAGTTACGTAAGAAAGGCTTTCTTCTATCTGAGAATTTAACACCGTCATTTAGAAATTAGGTTAGATTCGTTAAGTCAGATTTCCAAAGTGAGAAAAATTCGTGACTCAAGCCTGCATAATTAAATATATAGTACATGCATCCCGTTGCATATCAGCTGCTTGATTTACAACCTATGAGAAATGGACTTTCTACGCTCAACATTTTCACTCTGCGCGCTCGCGCTCACGCCCAGACGTGCCCGTACACGTGCGCCTCTTTACTTTCCTTTTAAAAATATTTGTCACGAAAAGGAATGTGCAATATACAAAACTATAGTGTCTAATGTCTAAATTATTCGTTTGCCTGAAAATAAAGACGCTTGAAAGGCTTTTCGAGCTATTACTATATTACCCAAGCGGTTGTATAACGCTGCGTGGAATATTTTATCGCCGTCAATGTTTATTCACAGGTGCATGAAGGCGTCGCAAGTATTTCGTAAATAAAGAAATCGCGACTCCGCCATCGTACGAAGTAGCATTTTCTCGCCTCGGTAACCAACGACGCTGAATTTTTTTCGAAAATTCCCTCAGCCAGCGTAACGGTGTAATTAACGACGTGCCGCGACCGAAACGGGCATCCCCGAGATCAGCTTTCCACTACGGCGATTATTGAGTAGCGAGCGACGAGCGAAATAAAGCGATGACATTCCGTTGTAAGGGTGGGACGTCGTCGGTAGATTCGACGACAGCGAGGAAAACATCGGGGAGCTGAGTTGAATAAATGAAACGCCAGGGTGAAAACAGGGACAGAAGAGAATAGGGCGATAAGAGAAGAGCAGGCAGGGACTATCCTGGGCCAAGAGCCACACGAATTAACCTCTGCGAGCGATCAGGCAATTTTCCCGACCGTGACTGAGGCCGCTGTGGGTGGGGCGGGGTGGGGACTGGGAGGCAGGAGCCTTGATACCGGTCTACGTGCCCGACTGCTAGGAGCGCATGGCGGCAGCGGCGGTAGCAGCAATGTTCGTGTCGCGGGAGGTGGAGTGGGGCGAGGTGTTTGTGTTTGTGTGCGTGTGGGGGTGGGGGGGGGGCTGGAGGGAAAGGAGGAGGAAGTATAAGTCGCGGCCGCTGCAGTCGACACGAGCACGTGGAGACGAGTGTTGTCGTCTTAAAACCTCGTGAGCTGGAAGAGCTGTTTTTACTGCCGATTTTACGGGACTTTGATTTTCATTTTTAAGCTTATGAGGCGAGCGAAAGCACTCTACGAGTTTCTTTTTAGGTGTCACTGGCCGTATATACATACGTAGCATTTCATTTAATCCTATGAACTTCGAAGATTATCTTTCTTCTTTTAAAAGAAACTTTGTTGCGAGCTTAATCGCAACTTTTGCGCGACCGCTAATGTTATTCTTCGCGTGCAATGGTATTTGGTACTTTGGTAATCATGCGACTTTGCTTAGTTGAAGCTTACAATCGAGTCTCGGCATCGAGTTTTCGAACTTATTCGTCAAAAGAGTTTGTTTTTTTTTTAATGGATACTGTCGTGTATAATATTTTATCGTAGTTGGCTAAAAAACGATCCATCCCATAGGTGATTGTGATATTGTAAATCGATAATTTCTTCGTTATAACGAAGCAAGAAGAGTCGTTATTAAAGTAATTGCGAATGTAATTTGTCGTTTCGCGTTCGAGCTTTATTCGAAAGGATAAAGTAAAATTTGCCTTAGAGCGTCTTTTTTTCTCGTCTGTTATAATTATTGTAACTACAATGGATGACGATTTGCGCGAACATACGGTGCATCAGCGCCATAATTTCAATTTCACTTTCATTGATCAACGTGAAAAGCTTTTAAAAATACGTTAGTGCGCGGACTGCAGGAACGATGAAATTGGTGAAGCCAACTAGAAGTAAGCTTATTTGAAGTCGAAGAAAATCTCATCCGAGCCTCGGATAATTCCATGTGAAACGGTGAAAATGTGAAAAAGTTTACGCCTCGTTCAATCGCGATTCCGCGACTTTCAAATCGCCAGTGTCTCGGCGACTGCTATGGACCGGGGGTCGATCGATTTTTCGCACTAATAACGCGTGAAGGATCCGTCCAACGAATTTGTCGCGCAACCGTTCCCCCTTTCATGTCGCCCCCCTTCACCCTCCTTCGAAACATCGCAGCCGCCGTTCCCACCCGACGTCTCGGCGGCACTAGTGGCGCAGTGTTTCACCAGCGCCCGGATACAGACAGCGAAAATAAATCCGCGAATCGGGTCATCGGCTTCTGCCGTTTGCGATCGCGAATGACGTTTCCAGGGCTAATGCACGACCAAACCCTTCCATCATTTAATTCGCACTTAACGAGACGGCAGCCTGTTTTTTTTTTTGTATTTAGTTTTTTGTTTTTTGTTTTTTTTTGTTTTGTTTTTTGTTGCACTGCCATGTGTCTTAATTTGCCGTTTGCTTTAGAATTGATTGCCAAGCAATTAGCATGTCTACACAGTGACATTCGTCTAGGCTTTTGCTCAATTACTTTTATTGCGCATTAACGTTTTGCTTTTCGACTAGAGATCGAATTCATGCAGAGTCTATTTCTGTGATAAACAGCGAGATAAGTTGAAATCTTAAAAAAAAAAGATAGATTATTACGGTCGTGAAACGTGACATTACCATGGCAAAAGAGGGAAACTTGCATTATTGAAATGAATTGGAATATTAAAACTGAAAAAATTATTTTTCTCCTTTATCGCACATATTTCTACGCGTTTCTAATGTACAATATTTTTAAATTGCATAGCAGTCATATTATCCAAAAGAGTTGCACATTTCAGAATGCTCAAAATTAATTAATTACAAAATAAAAAAAAAAAATAAAAAAAAAATAATAAAAAAAAAAGAATAAATTGCTCTCATACATACTGCGAATAATAATTGGAATGAATAATTGAACTAAATCAGTAGTGTTTTACCTTATATTGTATTTTATATTAAATTAAATTCATTAATCTTCTAATTATAATGATCGATTAATTAATGAACTATCCTTATTATCATTATTTTGATCAATTATTTATTGATTAATCATTGTAATAGCATATACATGTATACTCTTAAGAATTTATAGCGACTCAATTAATACATTAAAGAATAACTGTAAATAAAACGGAACTAAAAAGAGAAACTGTAATTAAAAATAACGTTTTCTATTTTAGAGCTCATCGAATAGTATTGATAATTTAAATCGTAGTCCTTGCATACTCATTGCCATACAATTAATTGCAAACATAAGAAATTCATATTTCTTGGTGGTATATAATAATAGTAAAATATTTCGTAAAGATATATTGAGTGATATTTTTCCATAATTTCTTTAACTACAAGTATTTAGCATTGACGAATGATTAACGTCAAAGTATCCGTTAAAAAGTGCTCTTTAAACAATTATCATTAAAACTACGCTTTATTATAAAAATTAAAATTTACAAAAACTTATTATAATCGAACATTGCAATATATATTGTTATAAATAAATATATATATATATATATATATATATATTTGTTGTTGTTGTTGTTGTTGTTGTTATCTTCTTTATCGCATGATTTTGTTAATTTAATTGCATTATATTTCCATTTTGAATTTGAGTATATTTGATCAATCCGCCCTTGTTTATTATTATTATTATTATTATTATTACTATTATGCATTTGAAAAGATATAAGAGAAAATTTACTATCGCATTTACAGTGAAATTCGAAACGATAACCATTTTTCCGTTATTCATTATTTATACGACAAATAAGAATGGAATAAAACGGCTCGCGTAGCAGTTACATCAATATCGTTTATACGTTCAATCGAGCAATCTTGACTAACCACATTTCTTCGTATAATATTCAAGGATTCCGTATAATATAGAAAATCTAAGCGCTACAATTATGATATTAATGCCTTACCAACGTTAACAACCAAACTCTATACTTCAACCGTAAAGTTTCCAGAACGGCTGGAGCAGGAGAGTTAAATATGGAATCCAAAGTACAATAGATGCTTCTAAATAATGTACAATCAAATAACAATATTCTTTCCGTGCAATGTTA
>NW_011948414.1:6645931-6682147 GCF_000503995.2 Ceratosolen solmsi marchali
GAAGGGAAAGAGTAGGTTCGTCGGAACAAGCCGCCTACCTCCGGATAGGAACAATAGCTCCGTGGAAATAAAGAATATAAAGAGGAGCGGGAGAGAAAACACAACACACGCACCCGCAGCTTTTCCCTCCGATACAAGCGTACTCATGCCGTAGGAAGGAGAGAAGGGGAAAAAAAATCGATTTCCGGTGCCGAAGTAGCAACAGCAGTAGCAACAGCAGCAGCAGCAGCAGCAGCAGCAGTAGCAGCATAAGTTGAGGCTAGACGTTCTTGCCCCCCCCCCCGTCAACCTCCCTCGCTTCATCACCCGCCCCCTACGTGCCTGACCCAGATGGAACAGGAACGGAAATTGAGGCTCTTTTAAGAGCGAGAGCGAAGAGGAGTGTCTCCCTCGTGTCTTACACCTTCTCACGGCACTTCCAAAATCGCCCTTCTTTTTTTATCTCGGCTTCTTCCTCTTCTCAACACTCGCTCTCTTATTCCCATTGTTTTCGAATTAAGCCTTCTTTCAAAATTATTCATCATTGCAAATATTGTTTTCGATAGTTTAGATATTTGCGACAGACAGTTGATCTGATATTAAATATATCGACTGGGCTCAAACTTCCGAAATATCTATGTAATATCGGTAAAGAAGTAAGAGTCATTAAAATTCTTACTTAAACTTTTAATGACACCTAATGATCTTGTGGTGTCATTTTGTAGATAAAAGTATTATTTTTATTATCATGGCAAATTGAATTGAAAAGCTAAAGTAAACTATCAATGTTATTAGTAATTTTAAGAAAAGAGTCAGTTTTTTAAATGCAACTTTAAGCAATGATATCATTGCGTTGGCATTTTTCTTCTTTTTTTCTTCTTCTATTCATATTGATATTTATAGAACCGACGACTCATTATAATCCATATCTAATGATTATTGTAAAATCTTGCCAGTCAATGTATAAAATTGTCAATATCTTAAACGTAAAAATAGGATTGTCCCAATTATAATTTCTCTTCGCATGAAAAAATTAATTTTTTTATCGTTTAATTGTGTCTATTGTCATGACGAGCGCTAATTAGAATAAGCGATTCACTTTATTACTGTGAAAGTTACTATTTTATTTTTAGTTCTATAAAAAGTTTTCATTTTACGATGCTCATTTGATCATGAATAACCGATCGATCAATTTTTCATACGTCCGGTACTTAAAGCAATTCTATTTTTAATAAATTAATTTTCATACACATGATATATAATATAAAGTATAATATACAGTATAAAGCTTGTTTATTCAACGAATCGCAACTAAACTTATTACAATTGGATCAAATTGACATGATATTTCTTTTTTTTTAATTTTAACTTTGCCGAGGGTCATTATTAATGTCATTAAATCAATGTATGAACTCTTTGGCTTCGACTCGTTCGATTCGTTCGGAAAACTTAAACTCTCGTTTCCTATTTCGCTTTACTTTTATCATTCGTTTTCTATATAAATAATGACCGCTATTATAACTAACAGTAACAATCGTATTGCCGTTAAAATATCAATAAATTATGTGTATTGTAATTTGTAAAATGTTGCGGCGATATCACGAATTACGTAGACGACAGTAAGGTTTGAAGAAACCGAAAATTTTTATTTTAAATTTCCTGTAATGAGAAATTTGTCAACGAGTGAAATTTAAATACATCGCCCATATCTAAGGTAAGTATCGCACTTAGTTTTTGATAAATAAAATATAGACTAAGGTTTATCGATGACACCTCATTCACGAAGAATATCGTATCGATTGTAACTTTACATAGTAACGTAGGATCAATATTTTTGAAATAAACAACATTTATTTAAACAATGTACGCTCCATTTATCGCGCTTATTGAGATAAAAAAAAAAATACACGCGTAATAATAAAAAGCAGCTCCCATTGCAATTGGATAAACGGCTGCATTAATTAGCGAATGAATTAGACACGGAACAACAGCCCATGCACGACAAGACTCTGACAACCTACTTTTTTCCATTTTGTATAAGAGAGAGAGAGAGAGAGAGAGAGAGAGAGAGCGAGTTTATTTTGGCAGCGGCAGCAAAGTCTGTTAGCAAACAGGACCGCCCTCGGAAACTAGAGCAGGTGGCTCGATACTGACCTCTTTCGCTTCGATAATACTGCCCAACATCTCGCTCGGCTTTGAAATAAAATAAAACAAAAATGGTAGATCATATCAATGGCCACGTGCTGTTTCGGCCTAATCCCCGTCATCGGGACGAACCTGCCCTAATGCATTTTGTTGCGTTTCGAATGTAAAAGTGTCGAAAGTGACCGCCCCGGGCGAAAGTTCGAGGCAAGATAAAGTGGCCATATTTTCCTTTTGGATGTTCATCGATTCCCGTGGAAGAGTGAAAAATTGCACGCACCGCCTATTCAAATTCATCGACTGAATGAATTTTTCGTCGAGTGCAACTACCAATGGAAATTGGCAGGTCAATTTATAACTTAAGTGCTGCACACGTGCGGTGCGTCGGTAGCTCCGACTATGCGAGCTGTGCATGCATGACTCCGTGACCCAGATCCAGCAATCGATACTCCTTGGCCCAGATATGCGCTTCCTTGGAATTGCTGTTTTTCTGCTACTTTTCGCTTATACACGGAGCTCTACCTATCGTAGTGCCGAGAACTAGGACTTCAATCGGCTGCTTTGGTGACTGCGACAGCTTGCTAAGTTATTGGGAGAGCGAGAGCTGCGAATACGTAAGATTTCTTTTACGATAACTCTCCAAGCCATTATTACATAACGAAATACTTGCACGGCACTTTATTGCAATATGATGCATCGCGTATCGCGGAAGCCCGATACGTCCTCCCACCCATCCCTCCCTCCCACCCTTCCTCCCTTGGACATCGAGTGCCACTGGATAGGGCCATATAACTGATCGAGGCTAAGCTCTTCTCTACCCCCGTGGGTTCAGCCGCTTTTTGATAAGTGTCGTATTTTTTTCTTTTCAACGATACATTCAAAGACTAATTGCACAGCGACAGCGAGCGCACCAAGGGAGCATGATATTAAAATAAATCGTCGTTACTAATTCCATGCTTCTCTTATCGATTCGTTAGCCCGACTAATGGATAATCAAATAAGTCACGTCGACTCGCGATAGGAATAGAAATATTATTGGATTATTGTTATTGATTTATTATAAAAATATAATTTAAAAGGTAAATTAAAAGACGGGGCTTTGGTTTTTTGGCTTTCCCATTTAAAAACAAACAGCAACGACAACAACGACAACAACGACAACAACAATAACAATAGCAACGACAACAACAATAACAACAACAACAACAACAACAACAACAACAACAACAACAACAACAAAACTCAATACATTAAGAGTAAGTTAGAGGGAAGAAAGTAAAATTGGTCAGACTTAGAAAATTGATCGAGGACAAATAATACATTCGTGTTTTGTTTAAATATTATTAAAAGAGGAATAATTTAACAAGCAGAAAATCTACTTTGCGCTCGTAATATAACGTCAATCATGCAATTTATAACTTAAGATAATGCTGATAAAGTATTTTTATAAAAATGTCTTTATACTTTAAAGTCAGTGTATATGAGAATAACTCTTGAAGAGTATATTGTTTGTAGAATTTATGCTTAACTAAATTTTCATCCTTGCAAATTATTTGCAAGTTAAAAATACATTACAGCTACTTTTTATTAGAAAGTATTCATTTACGGAGAAAAGAAACATCTATTACATTGGTCTTTATGATAAAATTTCATAGTAATACAGTCAATGCAAATTCCACAATTTTTATTCTAAATAAGATTTTCATTGCGTTTTTTTCTAATTATAACATTGTTTCATCAAATTTCTTTCTTTATTTATTTTTTTCGTTGTTTTATTGTTGTTAACTTCATTGTACCCGTATGAAAACTGCGTATGAATTTCGTAAAAACACGTATTACATTGAATAAATTAGAAGCAACGAAAATAATTGAAATTTTCTATTTTTTACTAAAAGGGCCATTTTCATGGATCATCTCATTAAAATGATATTGAAAGACAGATTTTTAAAAGATATTTATTATTTTTCTCATGTGATTCAAAAGATAACGATTTTCTTTACAGATAAATAAAATAAAACGGAATCAATTTATGAATTTAATAATCTAAATGTTTAAACAAGTTTCATACCAGAAAAATTCCTAGAATTTCAGTAATTCTACAAGTATTAAAATATTATACGTAATTAATAATTATCCAAGGTTTTTATAATAATTAAATTACAAATTTTTGATAAAAATAATCACAATAATACAAGATCAATGTTTGATGAAAAAAGAGGAGAAAAAATTTTTAATTATCGTCTGATCCGTCTAATATTTTGAAATCAACTATATTTCATGATATATATAATGAAATTATTCGGAACAATCGTTTTTCTTATATTTATGAATATTGAAGAATATCATTAGCAGTCTCGATTAAAAATGCAAACCAACATCGATATTTCTAAAACTGTTAAACTGATATTGATAGTTGATTGAATATTTTGATTTTAGCGTCACAGTACAAAATCTCGCTTGTAATTTTTATTAATTCATTATTACAGAGCTCGCAATTATTTCATTAAACAATTAAGATGTCGTTTATTTAATACATATAAAAGAAAGTATAGTCCGTATGGTATCCACTAAAATACCGGTCACTCAATGTGGAGAAAATGTCGAAAAATATTTTCAGAGATTGAAATAAAGTATATTGAAGAATTTTAATTGCATCGGTTATAATTATAAAGTCAAATTATCAAATTATCAATAATAAATAAGATAAGAATTTTCAATTTAAGCTTATATAAATAGAAAACAACAGCCACTAAACGGTAAAATTTATAATATATCTCGTATCTTTATTAAAGTAGATGACGCTACGTATAAAGTTTTATTACATCTATTTAATTTCTTTTTCGTTTGTTTTCCTTCCGAGGCATATCATGCTTTTTCATTCTTACAATTATCATTATTATCGTTATATTTATTATTATTATTATTATTATTGTTGTTGTTGTTGTTGTTGTTGTTGTTGTTGTTGTTGTTGTTGTTGTTGTTATTCATATTTATATATGCGGTATACCATTGGCATATTATAATGTATGTATAAATTAATTTTTACATTAATAATTCGTGCGGATTTTTGCACACAATAAAATATCATAAATGGCGCATAGACTTATGTCCACTTCGATGTAACGGACGCTCATTATGTTACCGATTCAAATTTACATTAATTATTTAAAAAATAATAATAATAAATAAATAAATAATAATAATAATAATAATAATAATAATAAAAAGGCAAAGAAGTCACAATTATGTACGGACTTTCCATCATATTTGCCGACGCGTATTATCAGATTCATAGGAATGAGCATTTTTAAAGATATTTGCATATGGAGCACAGTTGTGCAACAGAGATTATATGGTTGTCGACCTGAAATAACGGAGTGCCATTGACGACCTTCGTAATGAACCTATCAAAGTGATATAATAATAATTATTATAAATTAACTGCAATTTATCGAAAAATTCTCAAACGATTAATTCATGTCTTTGAGTATAAATATGATAAAAATATTTACATGTATAAGTGAAAAGTTCGGACAATTATCATTCATAAAGATTTAACTTTCCAAAACATTATAGATAACGGTACTATTATGCTAAGAGATCTCTTTGATTTTATTCCTGATTCCATTGGTAATATGACGATTAGATAATGTATCGTACACAGTACGTGCACAATTTTTTGCAATGAAATTCCTAATTCTTGTATGATTTTATTTTACATTTCGAACGTGCATTCGTGACTTTGTAGAGGTAGGGTGCAAAAGAGATTTTTAATTTTCAATATTGATCTGTGTGTACAGTGCATTGCGCATTAGATCTTTTCAAGCAACTCGGATAGACGTACGATTATAGATATACGTAATATTCGAATATTTTAAAGATTTAAAATTTTCGAAAACTAAGAAAGACATGGATATGACTGATAAATTGAGAATTGTAAAAAATCGGTTGCCTAAAATCTGCGACTTTACGTACTTATCGGGCAAAAAAGATCGATAAAAGGCGCAAAGGTGCGGCACGGAATTTGTTAGACTTAGAGAAGAGTAAGCAACGATGGCATAGTATTGGGAAGAAAGACAGAAGAAGTTTTATCAGGATCAGTGCCAGCGTCAAGCCCAATCAAATATGCTTATCCCCACCACGGTTGCCATTCCACTTTGCACGTCGCCAAAGGTCGTCGCTTACCATCGCCTCGTTACTCGAGCAACAAATCCGCGCTTCGCACTCGTCGTGCACGGTCGTCGCCGTCGACGTCGTCGTCGTCGTCGTCGTCGTCTCTCTCTCTCTCTCTCTCTCTCTTCCTCGATTCCCTCTCCTCCGCCTAGCATACGCGGAGAGATCGTTCGGTGAGGTCATGGTCAGCCGCGGCGGAGCTGAAACCGAGAGTCAACAAACTCTGGTGGCGTCAGAAAAGCCTCACCGGGCCGTATTATACCGGCGCGCTCCGCAACTGTACTTCGCAACTATGCCGAGGAACCGCGCTCGCAAGGAGTTAGGACAGTGACCTCGTCCTCTCGGGATTTCTCATATCTGCACTTTCGTCAGCACTGGCGGGCCTTTAACCGGTCATCGACACTCGCGCGCCAATACTTTTCTCCCTCCGTTCCTTCTCGCAGACACGAATGGCCTTGATACGATAATCTCCATATCGAGGAACGACCGGGAGATCCTCTCGCGAGAACGTTGCATCATCCGCATTTCAGTACCTCTTTCTGCCATCATCGTCCTCTTATCACATGAACGAAATGAGATTTAAATTTGTGTCATCGCATGAGTCGCGAGGCCGGTGTTTACTTCCAAATGAGCTTCAGCTTTCTTCGCGCCTCCTTATACTTTCATTAACCAAGATTTTTAACTCGCCTTCTCCCAAATCATCGGCCTGCTTATTTCCCATACTCTACACGCAGCTCGAACATTCCCGCTCCGAGTCATTGCGCCTCAGCGATGCGAGTATACTCGGTAACTCAGCTGGAGCGGAGTTGTTTTTACTTACCGAGCATAAAGGTATTTCATCTGCAGTAAAAATTCATATTAATAAGTGGCATTAGCGTCTATTACTACACACGAGCGCGCGCGTGCGCGCGCACGCATGCACGCACGACGTAGAGAGAGGCAGGGATAATGGATGGCAAAGCCAATCAAGAACACTGTTCGTCAAGTGCAAATTCTATGTACCGATAGGAAAAATGCGCCGCGTGGGCCAAGCAAATTGATGATCCTTGAGCTTTAAAAGCTACTTGAGTATGTCGGACGAATTGCCCCGTTTCCCAAATAGTCTGACCCACGCCCACGCAGCTCTTTGTTACGCGTTATTTATAAAACGGCACGCGCTTGCGCTGGCAGTTCATTGCCTCAAGTTCACCTGCGCCGTCGAGGCTTTGACGTTCCGGTTCCGCCTCCGGTGCACAGTTGCGTAAGATGGGTCAGGAGCGTTGCAGAGTCAATACGCCATTATCGCGAGCCTCGGGGCAGTTAAAGCATGCACTTGTCGATCTACGCACCCAGTGACTATTCCATTAGCTCCATACACACTTGGTATGCGCCCTGAGTCGGTGGAACTGCGTCCAACATTCCGTTCAATTCTTCCACTCGCGTTCCCGCACTGCGCGCGGGCATACCTTGGAGGAAATTTCGTTCCGTATCGTTTGCCAGTATCCATTCGCCCTTGGCTTTATTAAAATTCAGGGACTCATAATCCAGCTAAACGGCCGCTGGACTACGGTCCATTATTCGCTTGACCGTTGTTGTGCTTGCGAGAACGACCCGAGAGCATTTCTAAACGTGAGTCGTCGATGTAGTAATAATGGAAGAGTGAGAAGCCGAGTTATTCATCCTCTAGCTCATTAAGGCTGACGCCATGTTCCATTTATTTAGAGGGAATTTACCATCTGCGGGCTTTGGAAGCTTTTTAAAAACGTTTCGCGGCTCATTTCTTCCCGTGTGTACAAAGGCCAAGTCTCTTCAAACATGGTGTAAATGGGAGTGTGATTCACGAGATAAAAAAGCGGATGGGCGGAAATTGTGGTATTTGTTGAGATCTCGCTCGGATAACTGCGTGTATATATCCGGTGAATAGCTGCTGTGGAATCATTATACATTGTACACTGACGTGTATATGTGTTTAATTTAAATAATCCAATGTCGTAATACGCGTGCAACTACCTAGCTGCGACAAAAACTCTTTTCACCGACGTTTTTTTAAATGGACGTGTGTAAACACTGCACAATACATAAATTATCTGCTTGAAAGAACGTATGACATTGTTGGAAATATTTTCTAAAACGCACCATTCATTTAAATATTAGTAAGGATTGTATGTCGTAAATTATATTTATTGAATATTAATTCTATATACTCTGTCATTTGGGTTATAATATAATCACTGTTTATAATGAACGATTTTCATTAATGGAGCAGTGATAATACATAGTCCGAATAATTTATTTGAAATACAAGTTCCTTATCAACGATTGATGCAACACAAATTATTATGTAATACATTGTATAATTATGGTTACGATTATTTTGTTTGACGCTATGGAATTATAACTTTTGGCATCAAAATTTATTTGACATAAACAAATTTAATATTGATCTACAATAATTTACAATACTATTTAAATAACTATTAGTTCTATTAATCTTAATGTAATATTTGCTCTGTATTGTAAATTACATTCATTATGAATAAGCATCTTTATTTGTACGAATCAATCCTGTGTGATAATTATAAATGCTTTTAGATAAATCATGATTTGTGTATTAAAAAAAAAACAAAAACAAAAAAAAAAAATTATTTGTAAATTACTTAGAAACTATTCATTCAATAAAGCAATTTATAAATTCATTTTCATTCTAACAATAACAAAATAACAAAAAATAACAAAAAATAACAGAAAACAACTGCTCCTTAAGAAATGGTCATTATATCCTATGGAAAAACATTGCACCAACAAAATTTTAATGTTCATCATTTTATTTAATAGTTTTATAATTACCAAATGAATGCTAATATAACGAAACCTATGATTTAATGCAGAAAAAATTAGCATATTGAATTTCAATTTCAGGTATAGAAAAACAAGTATGAAATTACTATTTAGTGAAATAGTAAAAAAAAAAAAAAAAAAAAAAAAAGTGAAATAAAATAAAGAAATAAAGATGTAATTTTTAAACAAATATCTATATATATTTATGTTCTAAATTTAAAAAATTGTTACATTTGATCTCGGATATGTGAAATATTAATTTAAATTTTGAAATCAAATGTCAATTTGAAAATACAGAATTAAGGGAAACGATGTAAAATGATATTTAATACGTGCATAATTATCCGATAGAATTTAACTGAATAATTGACAAAAAGATATATAACATTTGATAAATTGTAATGAAATTGTAGTTGTAATGGTGGATGGCAATAATAATAATAATAATAATAATAATATTAATATTAATAATAATAATTCTTATGCAAAAAGGTAACGCCTCTTATATAACAGTAACTAGAACACATAAAAATATGCCTATTTTAACGGTATTATTAAAGGTTTATTAATGTAAAGGCAGCTTGAAGATTTTCATTTAGATAGAAACGAATGTCGAAGAAAAATGCAAATCGACTTGTTGCTAATTTTTCAGTTCTCATAGTAAAATCCGTTTGTTCAGATTAATTTTGAGCTAAATCGTCGAATAAGAGCGTAATTTTTTTAACCTTACATCTTACACATTTATTCTCATAATTAATAAATACAATTCTTACATAAAAATACATGATTAAGTAGCGCATAAAATCTATTCAAAGAAAATAAGGATTATGATAATATTCTTGAGTAGAGAAAAGAAAAATGAAGCGAAACATTTTTCGATCGAGTATACCACGTTGGAACAAGGCACACGAGTTATTAGGTTTCGTTGCGATATCGCTTGGAAGCCGGCGCAACCAATAATTTATTCAGCATTAAAACAGAAAGCTATAATATATTATAATAAAGTAATTAGCTCGTAAAGGATATTCGCGGCAGATTTATGATATTTATATATATATATATATATATATATATATATATATATATATATATATATAGTGTACGCAACTAGCGGCTTAGATATGGCACGGATTAAAAATAATTTCAATGCAACGTCCAATTATTTTCGTAATTCATTAAAAAATTGTTGGTACTTTGGTCGAAAGATCTTTTACTTTTCATTGACGTTGATTTAGTAGGCGAGTGGCGCGTATTTATAGAGACTCGTGCCATAAAAATGACAGCAAGTCAGCTCTATTCAGCAAAAATTCCATACTGCCAACACCATTCCTCAAATTCTTCTCACTACTCCCCCAATCACTTTCCATTGCGGCCAAAAGTATACCGGCAATCAGATTGCGTCGCCTCACCCTCCCAAGCCCTCCAAACGAAATTTCGTTACACGTAGTTACGTGAAGTAGGCATGGCACGAGGTACCGCGTCTCAGGGCGACAGAGAGATGCTTTCCTCGAGGATCGCCCCGGGCCGGGAATCTCCGAAAAAGCATCCGGTAAGCGGGAGCCACGACCGCCAGGGCCATCGTCGCTGCCGTCGATGACGTCACAACACAAGCGCAACCCCCTCCCACTCCGCCCCGTCCCCGACACCACGCGAGCTGCGGATCCAATGGGTGAGCGCCACGTCATTTACCGGCCCCCGACTCGCCTCCTCCTCCTTCTCCTCCTCCTCCACCTCCACCTCCACCTCCACCTCCACCTCCTTCTCCACCTCGTCGGCCCTTGACGTCACCGGTCTGTCCAGTGGCGACGCGCGCAAGCTTCCGAGGAGACGAAACCCGGGTTTAACGACCCCGGCATCAGAGTTCAATACACCGCGCCACCCGCGGATGGAGGGGGGCGCGACCGAGAGAAAATACGGATCGCCGGAGGAGCTGGGAAAAGTGCGCCGCCATGGGAAAGCGAGGAGATCCGAAGTGCTGGCGACGCGCATCGTTCGAAATCGAAAGGGGGACGCGCGCTCGAAGGGATCGTGGATCTCTAAGACCGTGGATCTCGGCAACACCGAACACGGGGGGGGGGACTTTTCCTCGACGATCAATGTAATATGAGCTGCTTTACCTGGGACACGTGATCTGACGTACCGACCGTGCAAGAGTTGCCGGATTTTTAAAAATACAACGAGCTGACGATCGATTTACTTTAAGCTTCGAAGCTCTCTTTTTCGTTCAATTCATTTGCTTATGGATTTCTGCTGGATTATTTTGCGAATACTTAGGATCGAAAAAGTAATAAAGAAATAGTTGGCAACGCTTCACCCATCGTTACATTAGAGAAATGCGTAAACGATTCGAGGTTTCTTCATTTTTAACTACCATTAATTAGAATTTTTCAAATTTACAATTTTATTTTTAAATACTATAACGTGCTTTATATATTGTCATTTTATCGGCCAATAATCTCGTTTATTTATATATGCACATAAATTGTGTTTTAAGAAAATTATAAAGGATAAATATAAAAATATTTAAATATTAGAATTGAATATTGGTTTTTAGAATCGATATATCTATATACACGCGCGCGCACACACACACACACACACACATGCATTCATACATACATACATACGTACATACATGTGCGTGCATACACGGATAGATTTAATAAATCGAGTTATTTTCAATGGATGCAAACAACGTATTGACAAATGATCCAGCGTAAATAAATTTCATTTACGATACTTCGTTTGAAAGTTTATTATTTTTATGTTTAATTTCTATTTTACTTCGATTTGACAAGCTTTCTAAATTAGAAAATTTTCATTTGCAAATTATTTGATTATTGGGTTAATAATTATGGGTAAATTTTAATACCTTTTTTTTTTATTCTATATTTTATTTTTTATTTTACTACAATGTAAAAGGCAATCTAGGTTAATCGTTACTTATTGCATTAAAAATATTATTAAATTTATTCTTTACATTGTACTTGCAACATCTTAAATTATGCATGGAACATGTTTGCTCCTAATGTAAGCTTATTGATAATTTAAATTATTCACATAATATTATATTTCAGTATTTCTCTTCAAGCTAATGCAAATTTAGTTTTTATGCATATTTTTTCCTTACTTTCTATTTTAAAAACATCGGTTTTAACATTTTTCCCGACTTTGCTTTTGTCTGGTTATGCCTTCGTCATTCACTTCTTCAAAATATTTTTCTTTTTTTACATTCTATTAAAATCACTTCTTCACGCTCGGAAATTCTTTTCTTACATTGTTTTTACTTTACCTTACAATATTATTATTAGTATTATTACTTTATATATATATATATATATACAATTTAAAATATCTTAATACAATCTAATTACTTTTTAAATATCTAATGCTTCTTTGTTTATCGATTCTAACAAATTCATTACCAAATACAAATTAGTTTACGTATCATAATTTTATTCAAGCTTTAAATAAATACTTTTTATGTATAGTTTATATTTAAACAAATGAAGGACGTAAAAGAAGATAAAATTCTTTTTAAGCCGAGGAATTACATATTTGATCAAATTTATGTTTTAGTTGATTTTCATATTTCAATAAAATGACAACATCAGAAATGTCTCGCAAATTCATACGTTTGGAAATTTGATTTATTTCATTATTGATCCGCATGTAATACCAATTTATATATTATACTCGGCAAGCAAATAAGACAATCTTCATTCATATTAATAACGCACTTGATACATCTTCTGTTCTTTTTTTTCAACGATATAATGAAAGCTAATTGTTTTTAACTCTCTTGTAATTACATTTTATATAACAACAAAAACGACTTTATAAATGTTTTTAAATAGTTTAATAGCTAAAGATTTAAATGGATTTTTTTTAATTTACATGCTCAACGTTCTTTCTTCTAATTTACATTTACAAACAACGGAAGAAAACTTTTTGAAATATTTTGTTTAAAAGGTTATTAACTCTAGACAGCCTTAAAAGCATCAATAGCATCATATTATTTACACATATTGACTTCAAATAGTTAGGATTATATCATCTGTCTTTTATTGTATATATACATTGTACTTTAGATACTTTTCACGTACCACGACAGCTTATGAGTAGAAGTATTTTGAGAATTTAAAAATTCTCTGCCTGATTTTTTAATATTTTTGTCAGTATTTCCAAGTATTTTTATAATCATTGATGCTACTTAATCATTGTATATTTAAAAAAAAAAATGAATTTGATATATAGCGACGTATTATTAATATTTCTTCGTTTCTCTTGCATGATGGCATATACAGTCGAAGTATATTATTACTCATGAGCGACTATAGTCTGTCTTTATTATATTTATGCTTATCTATTGAAATTGAGATAGTCAATACATAATATAATTATTATATTTTTTCTTAACTTTCTAACTTAATTAACATGCCCCCTTAATTCTTACGTTTTATATAAAAAATAGTTAGAAGCATATTATAAGCATAATAAAAATAGGATAAATAATGCAAAGCGAAACGCTCGCAATTAAAAATTATAAAAAAGAAGACTGTAATTATTTTTGAAGCATAAATGTCAGTCATGAAATTTTTAAGTATTTTGACTAATAATGTACGTGGAAGTATGGAAATAGATGAAAGAAAAAAAAATAATAAACGAAACGAACAATAAACTAAAATACAATTGAAGAATTGTACACATATGTATAAAGAAATAGAGAAAGGACGCTAGAAAATAAATAAAAGAACTATGATATATGAGAAAAGAAATGGTAAAAATCTAGAAATAGATTCACAAAACGTAAATAGATGAAGAAAAAGGGTGAATTCTTTAGTGCGTATAAGGTAGACGAAAAGGTTTGGAATTTATTGTAAGGGAAAGTAAAAAAGTAAAGAACCCCAGAAGTTGCCTGGTTTTGTATCTCGGCAGAATTCTTGATAATCTTGGACGTGTTCAAAGCAAGAGTTTTTTTTTTTTTTTTTTATTATTGTCGTCTCGTTTCTTCCTGAAGGGCCGAACAAGTTACAAAGAGATTTCCTTTTAAACGCTTAATACGTACACTTGTTTCATACAAATGTGTCATTAAATATTACAAAATACATATGGTAAATTTTTTTACTTTCAACATTTCACTTCCATGATACAAATGCATAGTCTTTATTCCCTTGAATGCTTAAGCGTATAACAACTGATAATTATAAAATAATCATATGCGGTGAGAATAATAAAAAAATGTTTGGACTTTTTATCTAATATGTAGGAAGTAAAGAAATTTTTTTTTAAATACTTTTTTCGTTATTTTGTCGTCTAATATTTTGAGAATTAAAGAGAATTTTAAAAGTTTATAATTTAATATGAGCATTCGTATAAAAATATTTTCATTTTTTACGGAAAATTTAAAATAATGAACTATTTTTATCGTTAATGCACAGAAGGAATAAATAAAACCAATAATTGATTTTATCCCAGTCAATATACAATTTATTTATCGAATTTTACAGTTAAATTGCCAACAAAATTTTATTATTGGATTCTTATTTCATTATCTTCATTACATTCAAGAGCCAGTATTTATGTGACATGAAAATAAGTAAGTTATTGCTTACTATAAATACCCATAAAGCCGGTCCATTATGATCATCAACAAGAAGAGATAATCTCCATTTACACTGTTATAAAACCGGATTTTTAAATGAAATTTCAAAAAATATTTCCGCTAATCACAATCTCGATTTAGACAATTTTAAAATCAGTGTCGTTAGATTGTACTCGATACGTTGAAAATTTTCGGTCAGTCATCTCTTGTTTATAATACAGACGAATTGATTCACCAACTCTCTAAATTCCTCAAAGTGAAAAGTACAATAGTCAACTGAATAAATATTATAATATTAATTGGAAATAAAAGAATGTTTACATTATAAGTCTTCGTTTAAAAAGGAAATCCATGGCGTTTTAATAACTCATCGACTGGAAATGGTTAGTAATTATATCACAAAAACCTACTTCAAATTACAAAAAAAAAAAAAAAAACGGAAAAACAATATTAAGAATTACTTATTTAAATTTTATATTCTATTACTTCAACTAAATATATATCCATTGAATTACATTGAAAATAAGAACTCAGTCTTATGTAAATTCACTATAACTTAGCAGCATTGTCCATACCATTTTATACTGATTGTTTTAACACATCGACAAACTTGTAGAAATTATATATATATATATATATATATATATATATCGAAATGGATCGATGATTTTGTATATCAAGACATATTTTTGTTTATATCGATTTAACAAAGTAAAATGTATTTCAAAACATTAGTTTATCACTGTAAGAACAAATTTTCACGGATATTTGTAATAAATATGTAAAATATATATCATAATAATACAAACCTTGCAATAACACGTCTGTCTAAAGTATTAAAATAACTACAATCTGTCACCGAGCTCCACAGTACTTCGTAACTTCAACGAATAATTTTATACTATTTTATTTTATAATATGAGTTATCGCGCTAAAATAGATATGTCAGCAATATTTATTGAAAAGACTGCAGCTGATAAATATAAATAGAAAGTGGTTATTCCATTCGGCTTTTAATGGATTTTCAAAAAACTTGGCTTCTTAATTGACATTTGCAAGTAGTTTAAACGGAAATTATGAAAACATATATGTATATATATATATATATATATATAAATTTTTTTTTCATTTACATATTAATGTTTCGAAATATAATATTGAATTTGATAATATAATTACCTAAGGTATGTTGAATAAAATGAATAGGAGATCCAACGATAATTGGGACGGGATATTGGACAAGCTACAGATATTTTATCTTGGGTTGTCGAATTGGGTTCATCAGTAAACCTCTTGTATACCGATCGACAACTTGTATACTACAAAAGTACCAAGGACTCGTCTTTATTATACTAATTGCCACCTTTGCAACCACTTGCAGAAAACACCTATAATACATCTCCGAAAGGTGTAGCCATTTACCGGTCGCCCCCTTAATACTCCCAGTCAAGTAACTTATGTCGCTACCACCTGTACACAAGTTCAAGATTCCAAGCCTAATATATATATATATATATATATATATATATATATATAGTTGCTTTAGAAAAGCGATACTAGTAGATTCAAATATTTTCTAATTGTTTTATATTCAAAATACATTTAGACAAAGTTTGGAATTCTCGAATATGATTATTTTCTAACATCACCTAATTTCTAAATCATACATAAGAAAAATTTAAATTATATAAAACATTTGCTGATTTAGTTAGTTTTGCTAACAAATTCAAAATTAACTATATTCAATAACTTTTACATAACATGTAAAAGTTTATAAATATATTGTCTTTTGTCTGTTAATTCTTCATTTATACAACATTTTTATTGAACTTTTGCTACCAAAACATATTACTGTATTTTCATAATTTAGCTTTATCTACATTGTAAATTTTGACTTTCATTGCAAATTTAATTTATATATATATATATATATTTTTTTTTTTTATGTGTATATATCGAATGTTTAAATTCATATAAATAAATACGTTCTGGTTTGTTTTTGTACTTTGATTGATGTAAGTGAAGATCATAGTAATCGGTCAGTCAAAAATTACTAACATCAATAATGCAAATTTTATCTAATGACCATGTCATTTCCCTTCCATTATCGTTATTTTCACTCTACCCTGATATATGTACTATTTTAATCACGTTTATTGTATATATTATTCATATTACTTTATTGTTCAACGTTTATTCAAATTTCATATCTATTTCCATTTTCGTTTTTGTTTCTTAATATACCTAATCATTGCATAATGTACAATAATTCCATTATCAGTCGGTGTAACATTTATATCATAAATCATAAAAAAAATGCAGTTTCGTTTTAAAATATAAAAAGTTATAGTAAAATCTTATGAAATGAAATTTATTTTCATTCGTTCTAGCTTTAAATAGTGATTTCCATTAATATTTCGATTTAGCGAGCAAAAAATTTTTTTATTTTTTATTATATATATGTAGTATATTCAGAACAAATTTATATGCGTTGCATCAGTTTTTTTTAATACATGTCGAGTTTTAAATTTTGTTACCTTGTATGAAATTTAGTTGAATAATGAAATAATATAATTATCAATGAAAAATAAAAAAACTTATGTAAAAAGTTACAAATATATTTGTATATTCATTAATTTCATCGAACAATAAAAATGAAATATCATAATAGAAATCCTTGTATAGAAATATCGATAAATTTTATACGATTTTGTAAATTTATACTATTTCTTAGATATATTTTTCATCAAATAGTTATAGATCTATTTTAACGTGAAATAATTTTTTTCTTTTTTATTTTTTTATATAAATTTCTTATGAAAATTTTGCTAAAACATGTATAAATTATCTTACATTTTTCATTTTTATTTTGCCTTCTTAATTTTAATTCTAAGGATTTTGTACAACTACAGTATTATTTTTATTTGTAACTTTATTTGTGTTTGAAACTGTGATAATTTTAAATTCAAAATTTCTTTTTGTTTTCTTTATTTTTCATAAGTCGTGTTGATTTTCCCTTGATAAAAAAGTTAATTAAATAGTACTCATTCGAGGATAATAAAACACATAAAAAAATTTTATTAAAAATTAATAATAATAATAATACAGAGATCAAACTGACATTGATTACATTATTTAATCATTATTCTATGCAAATTTATCAAAATAAGCATTGACGATTGTAAAATTACAATTGCAAAGATAAAAAGCCTTTGCAGGATTAAAACGATGGAATAATCTATTATTTTTCCTAAATTGAGTCCTTTTCAATATCAATTCACCGTGTCTATAACATAAATTTTAATGATACATGCACATGCTTGGAATACTATATACAGTAGATTGACGTACACACTATAAAAATACATTTATATGCACGTAGAGTTTATACTCGTATTGCATACACTTCCGCTCATACAAATACACAATAATTTACATTAATTTAAAATATCTAATTTAATTATGAAACGCGTGGTTAAATAATCCTTAATAAAATGTCTTATATACAAGAATCATATTTGTTGAAAGGAAGTGTTGTTAAATTATAAAATTTTTAATTTTTAAAGCTTTAAAATGTGAACTTGCTTAAATCTCTATTATAACCTTAATAGAAAAGTTTTAATTAAAATTATTTGTTAATATACGATTAGTAGATCGGAGAACGTTTCATTGAAGTTGATATTATGTTTTCCGGAATGTGTGGAAATGCAAATTTAAATATTTTCGTAAATCCTTTCTCTTTACACGTGCACGTTTACAATTGTTTATATTTTCCACGGTTTTCAAAAGCCAACGCACTGCATTCATCCTTTGTTAGATTTTTGTTGTACTCTTGTTCATACGATATAAATATATATATATATATATATATATATATATATATATTTGGTTAGTTTCTTTTGTCATTAAAAACTATATCGTATTTTTAAGTGAAAACCATTGCTACGATAATTATGTCATATAGTTCTTCTTTACATCCGTTAACTTTATCATTTTCCAATTAAATACTTACTTTACTATAAAATATTTTAGATAGATTCGTAGAAAAGTGCTTATTTTTTTTTGTGCTCTGTAGGTAGAGGAATGCAAAGGAATTGAAGATAATTTAACACTTGCAAAAATAAAGCAAACGTGGCAATTTACATTAATTGCAAACCCCTATTCAAATGAATATACGATTATTGCTTACAAAAAAAAATCTTCCGTTTTACATTACAACGAAGTTACGCAAAAAAAAAAAAAAAAAAAAAAAAAAAAAATTACGCACAATAAATTCAACTTTATAATAGAGAGGCTTATGACTAATTTGGCCAAGAATGCGCGAAACACGCGGTGCACGTTTAAACAAAAACCAGCGAGGTTAATGTTGGCATTGCATAAATGTGGCTAAGCAACGATGGGAGGGAGGGAGGGGGTCACGGTTTTCATCGGCCTCGTTAGCTGATTAAGTTGCTAGCAAATCCCGGCAGCGTATGCCTCGAGGCCGTCAACACTCGGTAGATGCTTAGAAACACAGCTGGAGATGAGATGACAACGGATGGGTGCAGCTGCCTCGAGTGCGAAGTCGCGTGGCGCGTGCTCGTATTTTTATTCGATCGGGTCTCGCTTGTCCTTTAGGTTGTTGTTTTTCGTGAAGATGGGCGCCACCGCGAGAAAAGAAGAGAAGCGGCCGGGCATTTAAAATTAGAGTGCAGTGGGTAATGTCACTGACTCGAGCATTCCGTCTTGTTTTAAAGCCACGGTCGAAAGAAAAAGAAAAAGAATTAATTATGCGCGCACTCGCGCGAGCGAACGCCTGACTTCGACGGAACCAAAGTGGCCGATTTATTATTAGCCGAGACCGTCTGCGCTTGCGCGCGCGAGTACATAGGAGCTACTGGACGCTTGGCTTCCTCCTTCTTTTCCCTTCTCTCGTCCCTTGTCGTTCTTAGCCTTCACTAGGGCGTGTCACTGGTTTCATCTTCTCCAGTACCTTCTCCTTTTCGTCCTCTTCTTATTGCTCCATTTCTTTCGTCTTATCGGTAATCGTCGCCTCCAACATTTTCTCCTCGACCATTTCTTTTGATACTCATTTCTTTTAAATGGATATGTTAAGAGCTACCTCTCGGTTTCTTAACTACGACACTTTAAATCCACCGAGTTATACCTATATATATATATATATATATATATATATATATATATATATATATATATATATATGTGGCTTGAGAGAGATTTAATTAAACGCTTGGCTTCCTCCTTCTTTTCCCTTCTCTCGTCCCTTGTCGTTCTTAGCCTTCACTAGGGCGTGTCACTGGTTTCATCTTCTCCAGTACCTTCTCCTTTTCGTCCTCTTCTTATTGCTCCATTTCTTTCGTCTTATCGGTAATCGTCGCCTCCAACATTTTCTCCTCGACCATTTCTTTTGATACTCATTTCTTTTAAATGGATATGTTAAGAGCTACCTCTCGGTTTCTTAACTACGACACTTTAAATCCACCGAGTTATACCTATATATATATATATATATATATATATATATATATATATATATATATATATATATATGAGGATCATGCGAGCTTTAATTAATTAACGTAACGATTAGAATTATAATAAGTTAATGGTGATTTTTATAATGTGATTATTCCCACTCAGCAAATTATGATATTATTGGGAGCCGCGTGTGAATCTTGTTAATCGCTACATTTACATAAACTGCTACGGGTATTTTTAAATTAATGCACTGTCCGCTCTTATATATAATCGAGTGCTGACAGAAAATTATCGTAACTTAGGAAAATTATGTTTTAATTAAGAGATAAGTAATGAGTATTGAATTGTGAATAATCACTTTGCCTTTCCCAGCTAAACCGTAGAAATTATAATTTACAAGATAAAATATAGTATTTAAATAAAGTCATTAATCAAGCTCAGCACCAGTTTTTGAAGTTTGATTTACTTGAGCCTTTGCTTGACACAGAGCCCAGCTAGCTAACAAGCTTTTTCCAGTACAAATATAACGCGTGAGCCAAATGTATTTTATACTGCTTGTAACAACTTTATATCCCATTTTCCTAGTACACGAATTCTACATTATCTATTTTATTGGACGGACTCGCTTGTTTTTCATCTGTCAATTGTCAGCTTATCAAATAGTCATATCGAATGGCTTGGTTTTAATAACGAGACAAATGCATCGATTTAAATGCTATTAATAATAACCCATAAATATTAAATATTTTGAAAATGCGATTGGTTGGTATTTAATTTTCAAAATTATATATATATATATTTTTTTTTTTTTTTTTTTTTTTTTTTTTTTTTTTGCAATAAATGAAATACTACGGTTTAACAAGCTCCACATATTTAATATACATACATCTAAATATTTACCGGTCTTAAAAAAGTTTTAATTATTTTATTATACAAATGCACAAGATTTCATTAAAATTTTCAACACAAAAAATCAGAAGAAAGTTTAACAATAAGTTACCCATTAAAATTCATTAAATTATCATAAATAAGCATTTGATAAATATATTTATCATAAGCGTTAACAAATGTTTGAAATAAACATGTGCGTATAATTAAATAAAATAAAACATTAAGACTCCACGTACATTTGCGTTAATTGAATAAACACTTTTTTTATTTTTAACATTTGGCGATAATTTATAAGCTCGTAATTTATTCCTCCTTATAAATAGTTATTTCGGTATTTTGATTTTTCGAAAAAGGATAACGCATATACATGCGTATGCGTGAATTAACGAGTACTATTAAAAGCTCTGCTCGTACCTTAATCCGTTTCCACTAATATACATATAGAAATTTTTGAAATATTATTTGTTTGTGTACATTATGCCAATTAATAAAATAAATTTTAATTACATGATAAAAAAAAAACAAAAACAAAAAAAAACAAAAATATCAAAAAGAAATAAAAGAAAAAAGATGAAAAAAAAGTTGAGGTGCCAATACGAACGTGGACCGCTTTTTGTTATAACGCGCCAATTAATTTAAACATAAAGGGGCAATGAGTTTTAAATGTTACGTAGTTAAGACGTCAATGTACAAGTAAGCGGCTTAATCTATACATTGCGTAAGATTAGTGCGCAGCATGTCTTTTTGGTAAATTAGCTAAGTTTTGATATACTTGTTTTGTTATTGACCTATCGCATAAATGTATTTTTTTTTCTAAAAAAAAAACTGAGGCTTTACTGTCATGCGCCAGTGTACAAATAATGCGTAAAATAAAATGATTTTTCCTTCTGTTTACAAGGTTATACACAGTTATTTGGAACTTTGTGTTTAGACTATAAGCCCCTTTATCACAGCGTAATCTCATTTTCATAAAATGAACTGTTTTGTAATGTTGTTTCTCTCTTTTTTTTTCTTCCACTTTTTTTTTCAATAGCATTTATTACTCCCAAGTTTATTTTTCCTCCTTTAATATTGTAAATTTAAGTTGATGCAATATCTTGCCGGTATTATGTTTGTTATGCGTCGCAATTAATTCAACGCACACTAATAATTAGCGAATCGCTCATTTTTAATACGATTATACAAAACTTTAAAGTGTTGAATTTTTTAGCATTCAATTTACTTTTACAACAAAAGCGATCGGTAATATTGTACGTTATTCAAGGTAGATTAAAATTTTATCAATACTTTGGCGTGGCGTGCTCTTAAATACCAAAGAATATTATAAAATTTATAGGAAAATAAATTGCCATAGGTATTGTAAGCTTCGGGAAAGAATGAATTACGAGAATAGTATCGATCAGGATCTCGAGAGGAGCATACTAAGCAGCAAAATAAAATTTCCTTAAAAATTGTGGGCAAGATTTCGCGATTATCTCGCTGAAATATCGATGTAAGCACATTCACAAACACGAATCGAAATGACTGCGTCCAATGGGCGAGAGGAGAAGGCGAATCCCCCGCCCCATTAAAAGCAATATTATCGATAACTCTAATGGCGCATAATTTCGCTTACATCGAAGCAATTATTCTCCCAACGTAGGGAGTATAAATGTTCTTGGTCGCCGGTATCGCGGGACATTTGTTCGGAGACGGCTGAACGAGTGACAGACACGAAAGGGAACGCCGACGCGTGTAATAGCGTTTCCCGGTGACGGTGATGACGATAAAAACGTGACGGAGGTGGGAAGGCCACCGATGAAGATGTTTCACGCGCGGTCGAGAAGTTCTCGCACTTTTTCTCGACCGCTCACGCTCACCCCCATCGTTTTCAAATTTGGTCAGAACGCACGGAAGCTCGAGTGGACTTCCGTTCCAGAATCGATGCGTCGAGTATTGCTGGGATCTGTTGCGGTTGCTAAGGCCGGATGCGAGGCACTTAAGGTCGACTTTACTCGAGCGTTTTCAGCAAATTTACACTGCCGGTCAAGCTCACTTCACATTTCACTCAACGATGAATTGTATCTTTAATAATTTGTCCGTAGATTTCGTTTTGTAATAGTAGATACTACTTACTGTACCAATCTCTTCACAATGCTAAAAAATTTTTTAAGCAATTTTATATGTTTATCGCATTGCATTTTTTTGCACGGTTGTTTTTCTCTTCTCTCTGCTTCTTTTTTTCTTGATTTTTTTTTTTGTTTCTGTTTTTTTTTCTTTTTAAAGCAATATCAAGATTCAAAAACGGCGCGCCTAGCACTAAATATAATGACGTATATTGTTATGTCGTGACTAAATTAAAAGGAAAATAATGCAACTCTAGGCGTAAAACATTAAAGACCATTGAGCACAACAATATAGTGACGGTCACATAACAGACAGGTTTCATTAACTTGAGTTTCGCACGATTACAAATGCTGAATTCGACTAATGTTGTTATTTCACGGGTAACTTGATCCCAAAGTATTATGAATTATTGCTGTAATTGAACAACAACAACAACAAAATCGTACCCGCCATCAAGAGAGTTTCGATTGAAATCGTAGCATAATTATTTAAATGTCAAAAAGAAAAGAAGACAGCCAATAATCAATTCTAATAACCAGAATAAATGTGCCTTTTGCATCGGCATCACCTAAACAGGCTTATCAATAACACGAAAGGAGTCCTTTCCCAGACACATCCTAATAAGTCTTGAAAGGGTTGTAAGTATAGATTGGAACATTATAAATTTTTAATAAGGAAGCAAAAATGTACTTCTTCCTTGAAATGTGAAAATTAACTATAGCACTCATACCTCGTATTGGGGGGGGGGGGGGGGTGTAGATTTTTAAATACGGTAATAAAAAAACCTTTCGCGAAGGCTGCTGTGAACAATACTGCTGACGACTATTTGTGGTTTACAAGCGTAATTCAAGTTAATGCAATTGTACATTCTACGGAATGCGAGAATGAGAAACCTGACTAATTGATTGGCTACTTCGAGAACAGTGTGGGAAGCTGATTTCCGATATCCACCAGAAATTTATAATTATACAATTGGAGGAATTGCAGTTTTTCGAACGAACTTGTTACACTACATAAATAGAAGGCATAATGATTCGCGGATAAAGCGATATAGGGAACGTGAGATAATTTATTTCTTAAGGTGTGCAAATCGATATTTAACTCGTGCACTAAAACATTTTAAGAAAATTTCATCTCACGTATTATTATTGTCCTTATCTTATGACAGTTGATGCATTATAACCGATACTTTCACTTATAAATAAATAATGAAAATGTAAAAATCATAAAACAGTTCAAATCTATAAACACGTTTCATCTTTTTTCTAAATTAAAATTTCCTTTCTCAAGTCGCTTTCAATTAGGTGAAAATAGTATTTAAAATTAGATTTAAATTATGCGGGACAGAAAAGGGAAGGTCGTTAAACCCGGATGGTCATTACGTTTTATAATTTGAATGCGAAATCCCTTTTTACTCTAGAAAAATGAGTCCTTATTTTGTATATCTTATTAAAGAGTTATCTTTATTACGGTGTAGTTTCATTATGAATAAATAGCCGAATAATCTAAGAGCAATCAGTAAAATTTCATGGAAATTTCAATTTGTACATTAACCAGTTATAAAATACTTGAGATAATAGTTAATGATTAATATGATACAGAGTGCTGTCCATTGGGCGCAAGCATCTCATTATGCTAAACATTAAGGAAGGTTAAAAAGTGCCTGATAATGATAAGAAACAAAATTTTATAAAGATTGTCTATTAAATCACGGAAGTCGATCAACGCCATTGGTTACACAATTTTAATTCGGTGATGTAATTGGCAGCGGCTGCGAGCGAAAGTGTCAAGGACAACGTAATAGATTCGCTAATTGCACCTATGCCTACACATTTTTTTTATTTATTTATTTATTTATTTATTATTTTTTTTTTTTTATTCAACTACCAATCTTAGATAAATCGCGTAGATTTATAGCGGTACTTTTTTCTTCTTTTTTTTTTCTTGAACAAAGTAAACGACTCAAGTAGATCGTGGTTATTTTTATCGTGTAAGGACAATTATATGTACGCTATTTAATTTATAAATATCTCGAATATTGGAATTGGATACGCGTGATCGGCTTTCAAATAACATTCTACGTAAAAGGGATTTACAAGAGCAGCAAAAATATCGTCGATAAATATTTCACGATTCAAAATAATTACTGTAAAATTAAAAAAGAAAAAAAAAGAGAAAAAAAGAAAAGCTCACATTTTCATTAAAAAAAATATTGTGCAACGAACGAACAAGTGTTTGTTATATTAACGATAAGTTTTATAACAAAATCAATGTACATTTTTATATCATATTAATTTAATTTAATTATCGAAATATTATTTAAATAATAATAATAATAATAATAATAATAATAATAATAATAATAATAATAGTAATAATAATAATATACTACTATTTGTATATAGTATTAAGAGATTGAGAGTAAATAAAATCTATGAATTGAAGAATTATTAAAGAAAAGAAGTATTAGTAAGTGTGAGTATTGACACCGATTTCAATACTTGAAAAGTAGCCATAAAATATGATATACGAATACTAATAAGTTTCGGTTAAATTTTTTTTTTATAAATATATTTTCTTATAAATAATAGTTTAAATACTAAGCACTATAATAATTGATGATAAGTATTAATAGTTTTAATGCCTACTGCTGCCACATGGTGGTGACGCGTTAAACCCCTATTTTTAAATAAAAATCAGCGTTGCTGTAACGCATTAACCGCACGTGCGCGTGAACGTTTTTTTTTCCTTTTACTTTTTTTTTTCTTTTTATTTCGTTTGGTCTTACGATGCAGGGAATGCACTGCAGTCGCAACTGCCTCGCCATCATTCCTGGTTTTTGCTTTTTTCCGCGACTTGTATCTTAACTTGTCTTCCCTCTTCTACTCCCTTATCCTACTAATACTCTTGCAATTTTAGAAGAACAGTTATACAGTCAAACGTACGTATGCTTTCTAACCGAGGATTAAGCTGAGTCAAGTCGAGAAGTAAGACAGTCTATTCGAATCCGGCATTTATTACTTCACTGTGTAGTCTTAAAACTCTACGTCTTTTTAAAAATAAATTAATTCAACTATATTATTTATTGTGTGATGAAAACATTTTTTTTTTTTTTTTTTAAACATTCGAAGGTGTAATAAGCTTTTGGAGTATTTCAGACTAGCTTAATTGATTCTAGCAGGAAAAATTAGAGAAAATAAATGACGGAAAATTGATGGAGTATTTTCGTTTAATATCCAATTAAACAAATATATACAGAGAAATGTGTCACCATATTCCTTATGAATTTACAAAAGATAAAATTTCGCCGTTTCTCGACGCCTAATCCAACATCGAAATTATAATGCTAAATAATTTATTAAATTTTTAACGTGAAATGTAATCACACCGATAAGACAAGCATATCGTTATACAATATGAGTCGCAGTTAAACTATTCAAAATTTGACAAATCCAGAGAATATGCGTAAATTATTAAACATCTTTATTTGAACGATATTAAATGCTTCAATGAATTATCTAATCAACATGCTCTTTGAATACATGATGACATTAGCGACACTTACTGCGCAAGCCTTGGTATAAGTGCAAAGATAGCCTAATTTTTGTACATTAAGGCTTTTTATATACACGGATCGATGTGTTTTTATTGCAGAACTTGGCCTTGAATAAGTAGATCTTACTTATTTGTCCAATCACTTATAGAAGTTCAAATAATCGCCGGATTGTACATTTTAAGATTCTACGAGCGAAGAAAACGAAATGTCAAGCCTCTTAGCCATCGTGACAATGCGTATCATATATTCTGCAGCGACCAAAAAAAAAAAGAAAAAAAAAAGAATCTTTGATATAGCACGCATGGGAAAGTTATTTTATAACTCTAATCTATAGAATAGCAAAGACACGCCCGACGATATGTAATTGGATGAGCGGTATTGTGAAAAAATGTGGATAACGATGAATCTCGCAAGAAAAATTAATTTTACGCGAAATAACGTTATAACGCAAGAGATACATTAGCCAAGGAGCTCAAGATGTACTTGGGAGCGTATAAAACAAAGTAGCGCAGCTACAAGTAATGACGTCTTACATTGTTTGGTGAGCCAGATCGACTCGGTCGTCACCCCTTATAAAGAGACTCGTGCTGCGCTTTTTAAAATGGAGCCCCGAGTGTCACTCGAGCGATTCCCGGATGTAAAAACCGCGAAGAAAATGCAAAGGGCAACAGCTTCACCGTAAAAATTCGGACACCATTAAAGGACGCGGGTGGTAATAAAGTGCATGGCCGTGCTGGTAGAAGGGCGGCGGGGATGGGATGGAGCGGAGAGGCGATCGGCCACAAAAACCGATGAGAACGGATTTTACGATCGGATGCGAAACGCACGACCCGAAGATATAAATGCGCGATGGGCTTAGGCGCAAAGGATCTTCTTTGTTTCATAGTGTCGACTCGCGCCTCGGCTTTCGCGTTTCATCCCCACGGCTTCGCGAGCACTTTGCTTGCTGCCAAATTCGAAGGCCTTTAATGTTCCAACAATTGCATGAGACTTGCGTCGTCAATATTAAAGTAATAAATGAAAAAGCACGCTCCACGGCTCTTGACTTTAGCGACTGTTGGCTTAACAACAGCTTACCAACTCATTTACCTTTTCCTCCAAATCAAATATGTTTATTGTAGCAGGGATGGGGGGGGGGGTTGCTTTTGGGGGGTTCAACGAACACTTTCAGCCACGCACAACATTGTATATTGATTATGACTTTAATTATAGAGAGCCGCTCGTAAGCGCTCTGTTGCCCATTTATTGATCTGGTTATGCTAGTTTCGTGACAAAAACTTCTCAAACGATAATTGGCTTTTAATGATGTAAACATATTGTATGGAGTATTTTTTTTTTTTTTTTTTTGGTTCATCCGCCAAGGTTTCATTCGAACAACATGCATTATGACTACGAAGAAATGTCTAAATAATTATTTTACTGTATATTACTATTATTATTATTACTGTTGTTGTTGTTGTTTTTGTTGTTATTGTTGTTATTGTTTTTGTTTTATGTTTTTTGATTTTTTCGTTATAATAATTATACGAATGGTATTTAAAATCATGTTTCGAGTGCTTATTGCTAGAGGCTGGATATTTCACACTATTTTCTGGATCTCTAAATAAATGTTCTGCAGTTGATTTTATTAAATATGAAAGTTCAAATTTTTATTACGGCTTTTCTAGATGTAACGAGCTGCGTAATATTAAGATTACTAACGATGAATAGCAAACAAAATTTCCATCGATATTCTATCCGAGTGTAAAAATAACAATTCGCGCAAAATCTAAAATCAGTTAATATCACTGTATTATAATAGTAAACATGGAATTTGTCAGTGTTATTTTCACTTGAAACATAGATAATAATAAAGCAATCCAGATAAAGTGTTATTTCTGTAGTTAGAAAATTTATATTTTGAAAAAATTTTTTTTTATCGGTGAAGAGTTGTAGAGTAGAGTAATAAGCTTTATTGATCCAATATTCTTTTTGTCAATGATGTGCTTTGTGGTTATGAAATGTTCATCTATAATATGTTGATATATTTGAAAATATAACTAAACATCAAATCAGATTAAATAAAGTGATCAAAGCGAAATTAATCGACTGTATGAAAATCATTATTGCGTAAATTTTGCAAAATTTTCAATATTAAAGCTTATTTAAAGATAAAGTTTAATGTCATTTCCTTTTTTAAACTTTTACAACCGAGGGAAAGTAGGATGCAACTGTCTTTTATAGAAAATAAAAATAACAAAAAAAACAAAAAGCAAAAAAAAATTCATTAATTCCTGAAAGTGGTAAATTCATGAATATGGTAAGTGCATTCGAATGATTTAAAACATTAACAAAAAATTAAGTGACCCTATTCTAAGTAAAGCGGCCCCAGCTTATTTATAGAATTACAAATGATAAAAGAGCATTTCATTTAATTAGTCCAATTCTTAAAATTCAATTTATTCTTCAATTCTCTCATTTTAAACAGATCGTCGCATTTGGGCGATAATTCATACCCATGGTTGTTTGACGCAACAATGCCCAACATATAGATTTTTTGCACACACACATACGAGTATTGCGCATAAATGTAAATATATATTCTTTGTATATTAATAATAACAGTGATTGGAATAAACACTTTATCGATGTCGAATAAACAATTTGTCCATAGCGAAGAAATTCTGTGCGTTACGCATAATGGAAACGCGTTGACAGGAATCAAATCAAATGGTTAATTCGTAGAGGATATTTTAATTCGTCCAGCATGCGCAAGCCTACACGTTCAAGTATAATCTGACATAAAAATCGAACATTTATCATTCCTAATGCGTTAATAAATAACAATTTATTGTTAGCAAGGAGTTTTGCATTAATAAGAAAATGGTCGCTGAGAAGAGTTAAATAAAAGTATTTGTAGAATACAAGTGCCGCTATAAATAAAGAGTATGATTTAAGCGTTGAGAAAGGAACGAATGGTCGGGAAAGAAAAAGGAAATGAAAATTCTGTGAGGCTGTAACGGACAAGCGTGAAGGTAGAGTCGCATTGGTAATACGGCGTGTTCACCTTGCGTCGCTGCGTACAAGCAATTAATAAATACGTAATCACTCCTGATGCGTATGAATCGTTACTCTAGCAGAGGCCTGACGTTGATGAAGGATCGAGAGTCCCTCCTTACCTTACGAGTGTTCGTTACAAAAGGACGAGGAGACGGTCAGGCGATGGATACGGCGTTTCTCGCGTCAGGCTAGAAGATGAGAAGATGAGTTGAAGTAGTAAGTAGTAGTAGTAGTAGTAGTAGTAGTAGTAGTAGTAGTAGTAATAGTAGTAGTAATAGTAGCAGTAATAATAGTAGTAGTAGTAGTAATAGTAGTTATAATAGGAGTAGTAGACTTGGAATGGTATTCGCGCAGTCAGTAGTAGCTCGTGAAAAGGAAATTGGAAAATTAAGCAAATAGCGAATGACGGTAGGGATTTCGATAATGCATTTTGCTTTGGTGCGGCCTTGCGGTGTAAGAGGAGCCAAGGAGAGGATCGCTCGCATCCGATCAAAGGACGATAAGAATTTCAAACCTGCGGCTGCCCCGAAGACGCAACTCTTCTCCGCGCATTCGTTGGCATTTTCGGCTTCCCCTCCACACTCTCTCTCTCTCTCTCTCTCTCTCTCTCTCGTTCCTCTTCACCCATCGCCCCTGCCGACACAGCGCACCCACAACCGATGCATCGGGCGGTGGCTTGCCGCCGAATGTCACAGAGCGGCATACCAAAACACTGGTCACGCGCATGCGCCACCTCTCCCACCAACACCGCCCTCCCCACCGCAGTGCACATTTTTCCGTGTCTCGCCCGCTTATCCTTTATCTCGCTCCCACGTTTGGTCCTTGGCCCTCACCCAAACTCTATGTCCGCGTACCGCTAGGACCAACAATTTATTAAAGCATTATTACGACTGCGCCGCTCAGCGCGCTTACGAGAGTTTCGTTTGCTCGTTATCATTGGCGTTCGCATGTAGCTATAACTATTGGGGTACTCTTTCATTGTCTCGCCATTGTAAAAGGCACGCGCGCCTTCTCCTTCGCGTTGACGATTGTTTGGCGACTCCTCGGTAGCACTTCTCTTCGCTACCGTACCATAAACGCTTATGTTTATGCTCTCATTGACTCGGTGACATCGACGGCAGACAATTTACATTATTACTGAAACATAACATCTTGAGGTTATGGTGGTTGGTTTTTTCCAGCGACTATTTCCGCTTTCATTGAGCACCTTACCCGTGTCTAATCGTATAGAAGAACACGAGTGATATATATATATATATATATATATCCTATTCTTCTACCACTCTATTATGAGCATTTCCTGTCAACATCTCGTAAGTTTAATAGGACAGCTGCATAAACCGCGACGGTGACGGTGGCGGCAGGAACGGCAGCGTTACCTTTCACTTACTTGGCAGATCCTCGTATGACCGAAGCGTCGCGACGGCGGCACACGTCACTCCAAACCGTGGAGTGACTCGGGACTCTCGCTATCGATACATGCCTCTATTGCGCCTCCTCCCCGCACCGTTCCAGCACCACCGCGCCGTCGCTACCACCACCTCTACCACCACCACCACCACCATCACCACTACCACTACCACTACCACTACCGCTACCACTACCACTACCGCTACCACTACCACTACCACTACCACTACCACTACCACTACCACTACCACTATCACTATCACTATCACTATCACTATCACTACCACTACCACTACCACTACCACTACCACTACCACTATCACTATCACTATCACTATCACTACCACTACCACTACCACTACCACACTACCACCACCAACTCTGCCGCTGTCAGTACGGCTCTCACTGCCCCCACCCTCGCTCATCCTCCCCTCCCCACCATCGATACTGGCACTGGCACTGGCAGCAATAGCAGCAGCGACAACAGCAGCAGCGACAACAGCACCAGCAGCAACAGCAGCAGAAGCAGCAGAAGCAGCAGCAGCAGCAGCAGCAGCAGCAACGCCGACAACAGAAACAAGGGCAAAAGCAGCAGCGACAGCAGCAGCTACAACAACGGCAACGGTGTCGCGCGACCCCAAGCGTCAGTCGCGCGAGAGCCTTCTGCGGGGGAGGAGCCTCGCTCTCGTCTCGAGCTTCTGCCAAGACCGATCGACGTTCCGCATCTTGGAGCAGCTGCCCGCCATCGGCCGTATGTACAAAGCAGCCCACATGCCTGGCCCAGTCGCCGCGGCTAATCCCGGACCTCCGATAAGCCGATGCGCCGACACACGCGCGCCATCCTTCCGCACCAGCGCTTACTCCTAGTCCTGTGCTCTAGCCCTCCCTCGCTCTGTGTACGTGCGTGCTATAGTGTCTCTGTGTAGGTGTTTGGGTGCGTGCCTAGGTGTGTGCGCGTCCTCCCCGCGTGTTTTGTTGGAGCTGACGCTCGAGCCCGAGCGCGAGCCAGGTGTTGCGTGATTTCACGCCGGATAATACGCAACTGGTGATAAGTGTGAAAATAAGTGCGACCTTCAGGAGCTGGAGGGATAGGAGGCGGGAGGACAGGAGAAGCTGGTGGAGTTGTCGAGAAGTAACGGAGCTCGTTGCACTTTAAATGCCTCCGATGACGACGACAACAGCAACAGCGACGACGACGACGACGACGAGGACGAGGACGACGATAAGGAGGACGAAGACGAAGACGATAAACCCGACGAAGATTACAGAGAAGAGGACGTCGTCGACAACGATAAAGGCGTGTGTTTAAATGGTGAGAGCACAATGCCATTAAACGCACCTTATCTGCCTTCCTTCTCCTCCTCTTCTTCCTCCTCCTTCATCTTCTTCTTCTCCTCCTCCTCCTCCTCCTCCTCCTCCTCCTCGTCCTCCTCATTTTTTCTAAGCACGATTATACTGGGCTCTCTCGCCCTTTAATCAATGGCCGATCGCCAGAATACGTTGTGCGAAGATTGAAATTGTGTAAACAGTGTTTATTACGAGGGAAAATGCTTTGTCGTCGCTATTTTATTGGATGGCAAAAGAATAAGAATCACGTCGCGCAAAGAGGCGTACGTGTAAAAGAGCGAGTTTCGCGAATGCTTATTCGCATATATTCTTTAAATGCCAAGAAACGAGGAAAATCGAGGCTGAATTTTTCCGAAACCAGATGGCCCCACCTTGACGTAAATTAAGGCGAGCTGCGCAAGGAAGATCGAGTCACGAGGCAAATGGAAACTAACGACGTATCAATCTGCACTTAATAATAACAATTTAATAATAATCGAGCTGTCGAGGGCATATCGCTTGGTCGTATCATAATTCTTGAAGATATACCTGTCAAAGCGTGTGCGCGCGCGCTCGATTTGAGTCCGATAATCGTTTACCGAGTCGGAGGCAGCAGCTCAAGCTAGGTTGGCCTTCGCCTCCGACACGTGTCCAGAAGACACCTAACGAGCGCTGACCATCCTTGCGAGGGCAATGAGTCAAGTGTTCCCCGGCGGTCGTTGCACCTTCGGGTGCTGCAGGTGAATCGCTCCGACGGTGAATACTCCCGGGCATTAATATCTGGCCATCTCCTTCGTTATAGAGAGGACTTGGACTCGCTTCGCTTGCAAAATCCAACCTGACATTGATTGATAAGCCGGTGGCTCTTTAAATTCAACAACACATCAATGACAATGCTTATCGACTCATTATTTATAAGAAGCTTTAGATAACGTCTATTTATAGTAGCGCACTTACCTTCCGTACGTACGTTTCTCAAAAGCCCGCGATTTGTTGGTCGCCTCGCCGTCGCTTCGTCGGAGATTCACATTTCGATAGATTAATAATAGTCGCGAGACGAAAAGCGAGACAGGATTAATCAATTAATTAATTCGTCGCTTTTTTTTGCCTCGCTTGTCAAGCATTTTATAACTGGTTATCGTTAATTGCATACGGTGAGTCGAGCATCTTTGTGGTAGTAGCCGAATGTTTGCCGACTTGAAATTGAACACGAATCGACATTATACGGTATGTCTCGGGAACAAAAAAAAAAAAAAAAAAAGGCAACGTCCCCCATTTGAGTTTAATCCCCCTCCCCTCCCCCACTCACCCACGGCCTCTGCCCCATCTGTCCCCTCCATTGTCGTGTCTTCTTTAACGTTCGCATAGAGTAGAGTGTGGTACGAGTTAAGATTACATTTAATTTGTAAAATTTTTCTTTTATTTTCATCTCTAAGAACAAATTAGAGCGCACAATCACGTTGATAGATAATGAGATTGCAATGATTTCGCGAACGTACTTTATTAATTATATTGGCTTTGGTAATTTGATGTTTCGCTACGCTTGGGAACCTAACCGTTGTTCTTCCAGGCCTAAACTGTTCTTGAGTACAATCGAACGATCGTTTCTCTCAACCATTAGTATATCTCTCATCTCTCACCTCACAGAGTTATTTCCGTAACAATGCCATAGACTCTCACTTCGCCACTACCACGTGTTTCTACCTTTTTTTTTTTTGTAAAATTCATCGTCCCATTTGGTAGTTATTCGCTTATGTAAACCGAAATCTGGACTTCGCGAACGCGACATAACGTATTCTTGAACGTCGAGTCGTGCATTTCATTGACTGCTGGTCGAAACTCAATTTTAACAAAATTATAAGAAACGGATAAGAAAGAACAGCCTTACCAGCATTGTTCTTGGTAAACGGGCGCTATTTTATTTTGGGTTAAATGATTTTGCTCGCTTCATTAGTTTAATGGAAAAAGTGATGTAGGATAGCGCGGCCAGACAAGAGGGAAATCACACTCATCACACGCTTGTGCGCCTACATTAGAGCGCAAATAGATTAGGCAAAGCGCAACTCGCCAATCATTGCCCTCCCGACATTCGGCACGATTTATCCAACAATGTAATGTAATATATGCATTAGGCGCCCATGCACGCTCGGCGCAGAAAAGTGCAGCGCAAAACGTCGAGCGAACCTTCCGCTTTATTCGTACGTCGAGCACATCCATTGATTCCTTCGATATAAAAAACGCATAAACGTCCGGTCCTTGGGCACATAATAAACGGGCGTTTCGATAATTCGAGGTCGGCGCCTAGAGCAGCGGCAAGCTCCTTCGCAGGCGTCCAATCATCGTTGCGCACGAGCCACGCCGGATAAAAATCCCCCATCAATTAGTCCAATTTCGTGGCTCCGAGAGGCGGAACGCGCTACCCCTTTAATAAAACCAACCGGAATATGTATAAAAACCACAGAGGCCAATTCCGGTTATTTGCCTAATTTAGCCCTGTCTCACGGCGGCGAATCTAGACACAAGAATTCTCTAATTTGCCGAATGAAGTTCCAAGAGGACTTGATTTTTTTATCCCATTCTCTTTCATAGCCGAGTGAAGCAAATCGCGGCATAGCTTTTTTTTGTTTTTTTTTTTTGTTTTGATTCTTTTCAACGGTATTGCCTACGCTCGGCCACGGAACGGACGTTCGATCATGTTTCGGACCATTAGTTTCTTTTTTTCGTTTGTTTTTGTTGACTTTTTCTTATGTTTCGTTTTGTTTTGCTTTTACATGCAATTACTATTGTCGAAATAAGTTTTCGATCTTGTAGCCTAGCTAATAAAAAGTTATTTTCCATCCCAGCCGAGTGATTATGATTTTTCATTATTAATGGGTCTTCATTTAAAAGAGTTCCTCGACATTTTTACACTTTTACTAGTTTACAATTCAATTATGAAGTTTTGTGAAATGCTGTCCAACCCCAGGCATCGTCGGGCCGAAGCCTATTTGCGCCGCAATAATGGCAAGCGCAATACTCGTGTCGAATTAAATTAAGATCCAATAAAACGTCGCCGCGTCGGTTTATCACATTATGTATTTAGAGCTGCGTTTCGCCCTTGAGAGTCAGTCGGAGCGAGCGCCGGAGCCAAATGCAATCGGGCCCGAAGAGCCGAGGTGACACTCGTCGCTCGAGCCAACTTATCTTGTACCAACCATGTGGCTTTGTCGCTCGTGGCTCCCCATGGCGAGCGGCGCCGAATTCGCGAGCAAAGTCTCCCTGCTGTGTCACGTCACGCCTCCTCTCGCGTCTCGATAATCATTATCGCACGGGACCCTCGCGACTTGCTCTCCGGTACTTGTTGCATCAAGTTGCTTAGTGGCCTGGTGAGGCCTTCGGACTTTGGGCGGTTTGGCCAAATAATTGGTACGGCCCGCACCCACGTGCTATCTCCTTTTTCACGGACGGATACTTTGCGGATAATGTTTAATGGGCGGGAGTGTCTTTCGGATTTTGTGGGCAAGAAATGTGCGCGATAGCGGTGAAGGACGAGTATCGCACAATCTCGATATGTATTTGCGATGTCGATTATATGAAACAATTATAACCTTGAGAGCTTGAGAATTGTAAGCTCGCACTTAAAGCTTGACCAGCGATGGCATATTAAACGTAATGGCACCAGCTGCGCAGTGCTGGAAAAAATTAAGCGCGGGTG
>NW_011948414.1:6682178-6688897 GCF_000503995.2 Ceratosolen solmsi marchali
AGGGATGAAAAGCGGGTCACGCATATATTGAGTTGTATGGCAGAGGCCCGGTTAGGGGGCTAATTATGAGCTGTAATTACTCGTCACACGAAAATAGAAGCTAATTGTCCTCGTTTTGCTTTTCATTCTTACATGGCGCAGGCCCAAAGCTTCAAAGCCGATGTTCCCTTTGACTTTCTCTCTCTCTCTCTCTCTCTCCCCTCAATCTTCCCCCTTCTATTTCTCCTTTATTTCGTTTTTCATTGTCTTCGCTTTCGCTCTCTTGCTCACACATACATACGCGTGTCTTCATAGTCTTACCTATACCCCTGCAATTTTTTCGACCCTATTCGCCATCGTCTTATTTTTCGACGTCGCAGCCGCTCCGCAACAACTTCAAACCGATTCCTTTTCCCTTTTATCTCAGACTAGACACGGAGAATTACTTCCCGTATTCCTCCTCTCCTCCCCACCTCATCCATTACCTATTACCCCCCCCCACATCCCATCCCACCCCCACCCTCACCCTCACCCTCACCTATCACAATCCCCACCCCCCAAATACCCCAAACCCAGCCCCACCGTAGGTCACCAGTGATTCGCGAAAAACCGTTAAATCTTGTGGATTACGAAGAGCATCTCGACTACGATTAACTGTTGTCATATTGTCATATTGTAATGAAACTGTTGGTGGCCTGGTATGCATGCCAAGTCCCTGCGACATGACAAGAGTCACGTAGTATGCCGCGCCATATTTACTCATGGATTATCGGATCTTTTCACGTCTATCTCAATGTTTCGTGAGCGTTGGATGTCTGTTTTCAATTAATAATAATTATAAATATCGGTAATTAAACAAAGAAAAGACGAGGCTTAGATGTTAGAGATCTAGTTGAGATGTATTGTAGATTTTTCCATTTCAAGCCTCAAGGTAATCTATGAACCGTTACCATTCTGCATATTTTATTTATTTACGTATTAGATATTGAAATTCCTAAACGAAGTTAGAAAAAAAAAAAGAAAACTTTATAAGTGGTAATATATATTTGCAAATATATCGAGCATTTATTACCAAGTGCAAGCCAATTTTATTTATATTAAATACCACTAAGTAATTTGCCGTCGTGTGTGTGTGTGTGTGTAATCCGTTATGTACAATAGATTTATGCGAAATATATTATTGTAAGTATTTTTTTCCTGTGATTCTAGTTACTTTTAACGTAAAAAAAAAGTCATTCGGCTCCACATTTCTTACAACAGCGTATTATATTCTCGTCTAAAATGACGACAATAAACGACTTATATGACAAACTTAAGATAATAATATGTGTATACTTGTAAATTGGGTTATCACGATCTAATATTTCCGGTTCGTGTGCCAACTCTAAATACATAATATTACACTTATCTTTAAAAACCACGACGAAATGATAATAATAATGAGTACGGATTGGTTAAAAGTTTTTACTATTACGAAATTCAATTTGAAAATCAATTACGAAATATTTCCCTATTATATAGAATGCAATAACAGAACGTTTGACTCAATTGTTTTCTCTCCTAACGATTACCCGAATCTTTTCTTATTTGAAAAATTTGTCAAAAATTTTGCTCGTACATTTTATTGCACAAATTGAAAGTCGATCAAATAAGTTAAGTCACTTTAAACATTATTCAATAAAGCAAACTTACTTTCTCCAGTCGCATTATATCACAATTAATTATACAATTTTTCCCTTTATTGTTTTAGGTGAGTACTTTCTATAATAGAATGACTTTCACTTTTGCAACACTTCAATACTGTAAGTAGGAAATATTAAACATTCGCAAGTAAATGTAACAATAAGAAATTCGAATAAGATTCGTAGCCTTCATACTGCATTATATAGACAATTGATAAAAATAAGCAATGAAGTATATTAGAAACGATTTGATGGTAATGTATTGGTAGAAACAAGATACTGAATTTAAGGATAATTATATAAGGTTTTCCACAATGCCGAGTGTGAACTTGAAATAAATATTTATAATTCTGTCAGCAAGAGAATAAATAGCTGATAAAGTTTCTTCCATTTTTACATCAAAACAGAAAAAGAGAAAAATAACGAGACTCCGTTGCTTGAGCAATTTTGATCAATGTGTTTAAATTTACAACGGAGTGTTGGAACCCTTTTTAGTACAACGTAAAAGGAAATACCTTCTGCAGTTTCAAAATATCTATTCGCGAACATAAAAAGAAACACAACAGAAGTCTCGCCATTTCATTCTCTTACAATTTTTTTTAGGGGACTCTAATTACATTTTGGGAATATCTAATATATACTCGGACCGATAGTTGCATTCATCCTTTCTTTTTTTTTCTTTTTTTTCTTTTTTTTTTCGTTCTGTTATGTACTGGAATCAATTACTTATTCTTAAATGGAAATAGAGAATCAAATTATTGAAAGTGAAAACTTCATTAGACTTTGGCCATAACGACTTATTTTATTATTATTATAATTTTTTTTTATTTTTTTTTTTTTTTGGATTGCTGCAAATTTGAAGAGTTGAAAAGTTTAAAAATTGATTTATAGCGTAAACAAACGAATTACTTGATACGTAGAGAAAACTGTCTCCCAATTATTTGAATAGTCCTCAAAATACTTTTTTTTTTTTTTTAAAGAAATTATTACTTAATAATGCCTTGATCATATGTTCGAAGGATGGACGAATTTATTATTTACTTGATTATTTTCATTTAAAAATCTATGACAAATTTCAGAATAATTTTAATTAATTAATTGACAATAATTACAATGTATAATTTATTTTTCAATTATAATTGTTTTACATTTGGATAATAAAGAATTATATTAATATTATAGCCTGGATGCTGGAATTTCGTCTTGAAAGTTTGTAAAATTGCTTCGTTAAAATGACATTGAAGTTCCTCAAAAAGTTGATACACGTAAAATCATATATTTATTATTATAAAATTGATGATTTTCACTAGCACTACGGAAATTTTTATTATATTCTTCATACGGCATTTATTTATTATTCATATTTATTCACGAAATTTCCATAATTTCTCGATTACTAAGGCGAATCAGACGGTAAAATGAAATGTTCCCTATTTATTACGTCATTATTTATTTATTTTTTAACGTAAGTTTGCGTTAGAAATTAATTAAATACATATAAGTTGTAAAGTAAAATTATTTTATCTTAGCGTGATTCAATGATATTCCACAAATCATATTCCTTGCAAATAAAATTCTTGATGCTTATTACAATAAATATTTAAGGAAATGTTTTTTTTTTTTTTTTTTTAATTAACGAACAATGACAAATTAAAGTCAATTAAACCTTTAAGAGTCTGTTATTTTATCGTGTAAGGTGTTACTGTTTGCCTGGAATGTCTGCACTTTATTCCATATTTACTTCTCTTCGCACATTCGCAAATAAACAAAAACAATAGCTAAAAAAGAAATATTTCCAACAGTCAGCATCTAAAAGTGAACGTGAACATCATTTTTGCTCGATTTGTAGAACTGAACTAGTTTGACTCGCCGGTTTTTTAATTGATTTATTGCTCACCGCATTGAGATTTTAAAATGTTGATGCTATTAACATTTTAAAATAGTTTCGCGAATAAATGCCACAATTAAAAGGCGTTATCGAAGATGTCTATCGACGATGGCTATCGTCCACGAAATTGAGTCGAAGGTGAAAATACATTGTGATAAATGCGAGCACTGCTTGGTTATTAACTAATTGTGTGATTCGTGTTAAAATTTGCAATTAAAAAAAAACACACACACACACAAAAGAAAAGAAGAAAAGAAGAAAAAAAACTAGAACCCGTAGTTAATCTATTAGAGCAACGAATAATGGGTTCACCAAGTGTTTATATTGCACACTTAAATGCATTCTTTGTATCGCTCCTTTATTATTGTTATGACTCGTTGGTTATAGGTGAGCTTCTTAAATCGATTTTCGCAAAGGAATGAAAAAGCAAAAAACAAAGAGAGCACGAGCTTGGACTCCTTAATATTTATTATTCGCCGCGCTATCAGCTACGACTTATCAGCTCGACGCGTTCGCGCTCTTGTATCTGCTTTAAACATCGACTAACTTTTTTTCGTTGCCTCGTCTCGTTTCTTCTTCCCTTTTATTCCTCCTACTTTCGTCGTGTCCTCTTTACATTTTGGAGCAATGTGTTTATGTAGCTATCTGCACAATGTTTCCTTTGATTAATCCTCATATATTATAAAAGTTTATTGGGGAGGCTATTCGTTTTAGAAAACCCAATTCTTATCAATCATTTTGATTACTAAAAACATGCTTTGGCAATTTCTTAATATAAGCAAAAATAAAGTGTACGTTTATTTATTTTAACGAATACCTTTATTATATTCGGTACAACTTGCTGTATTACATTTTCTTTTCCTTTAATTTACTTTATTTTAATTATGATGTGTGATTTATGACAAATATTGATTACAATTTCAATCAATATATATTATATTAATAAAATGTCTAATAGAAAATACTGCTCGTTTTTTAAATCATCCGCGAGTGATCGAGTTCGTTGAAAAATAATGATTCTTTAGAGGAAAATATTTAACATGAAAATTGAGCTAATATTTATGATATTAATATATTATTAATTTGTTAAATATACGTATACTTTTCAAAGTAAATGGAATGATTAAACAGATTTATTAAAACATTTCATTGAAATCATTCATACTCATCCACCTTTGACACTCGTCTTTTCTCCAACAATTGCTATTGGCTGAAATCCACACTGTATTACTATGTTTAAATTATTTAGTTTCATTGATATGGTAATGTATTGAAAAATTTTTTCGAAATCGTCAATAATTCGAAATCTACTTGATTCGTAGAAAGTGCGAATGTCCAGGCAAAGGAATAAATAATAAATATTAAATTATTAAATAATGCAAACACAAATTTTTGTTATTATCGGCGTCATTCGTAGACATAATAAACTACGAATCAAACGATTAATTAAATGAACATTAATATAATGAAATGGCAAAAGTGTGTAAACTCAAATATCTCAAATTGTAAGATTACTGTCAATAAATAATAATAGATAAGCATTAATTATTAATTAATTGACAACTTTTATATTTAAGAGAAATTTTAATTATTATAAGAAAGACTTATATTTTATATTTTATATGCTAAATTATTTATTTGAATTTAATGTGAACTATATCTTTGATGCATTTTTGCACGACAGCATAAACTCAGAATCTCGAAAATCTTACAACAATGGCATTGTTATACATTATATGTAGAAATTTTATTTCTAATTGGCGTCCACAATATTTAAGCATATTATTACGAGTATTATTTGTAATTGGATTCTACAATATTTATTAAATTCGTTAACACGCAATGCCCGTATATCTTATATATTTTCTACACACCCCAACGCATTTAATTATCATTGTAAAATATTTCCAAATCACTTGACAATCAGTTTCCCAAATGTTTTCCTCTTAACACAAGCATATAGAGAAGAAAAAAAAGCACTATATATTTAGCGGCTGGCGGGCGATAAGGATAAGGATACTTTTGCCTGGCTTATACATCACGAGGGAAGACGGATGTACGATAATGTACAGAGCTATAGAGAATCGTTTGTATTTAGTACTTTCTTAAGCGCTATTTTGGCAGTTTCATTATGTGTTTTTCTGCCAATTGTCACTGGCGCCCTGGTCCTTTAAGCGTCTCATTTTCCATCTCGCCTCCCTCGTGGTTCCCAGCTCTCGCCGTATAAAAGGCCGAGCAACAGAGACTAATTAAACTGGGCTACCGAGCCATTCGTTCCTTTTCTTCTCTTTCTCTCGTCACGAGTACTTTACGCTTAATATTGCAGCCCTGGCTGTAACAAAAACTTTTTATTCACCAAACGATCTTTCGGATCTTTCCCTCTAGGCTCATGCGGTTCGTAGAAACTTACCGAGATAATGATGATTGGCGCACTTTTCTACATTAACCTGAATCTTCAAGATAGAAGACGATATTTTGCCCTCGTACGTGTATCAGGTTTTATCCGGAGTTTGAGCAGACCCGCAGTCTGGCCACCCCGTTTACTTGATAGCGAAACGAGCATCATTATGTGGGCCAATTACAGCGCCTATTCAAATTAAAGAAACGCACATGCACGTCTCCGAGAACTGTTTATTATTCAAAATTTATAATTTTCAACAGCCCTGGCCACTGCACTTATCAAGCATCCAATTCAGAAGAAGCACATGGATTACGGAGACCGTATATTTTGGAGGAAATTATAAGACGTCTGTTGTACTGCTCGTCGAGCAACTGAAAAAAAGGCATAACCGATCGCATCTATTTTAAAAACTCGCGCGGATAGTAATATAATTTGAAAGAGCTTGCGGCACAAGCTTCCCGAAGTTGAGCAGCCGATAAAGAAGCTTTCCTACCCCATTATGAAAATGAAGGCGAAGACGGCGGTCGAAGGCAGAGAGCGATCCAAGGAAAGCGTCGAGTAGGCGAAAGACGCCGAGCTGCACCTGAAGCACACACACGCTCTATTCCACTCTAATTCCGTCTCCTCTTCTCCTCTTTCCTCGCCACGCCAAGCGCCTCCTTATCTTCTTTCCCCTCATCACGAGGAGCAACAAAAAGCTACGCGCAACGGCAGCGGCCACGATGACGACGACGACGACGACGACGACGACAGAGAGGAACGTAATGCA
>NW_011948414.1:6688930-6722981 GCF_000503995.2 Ceratosolen solmsi marchali
ATATATATATATATATATATATATATATATAGACAGAGAGAGAGAGAGAGAGAGAGAGAGAGAGAGAGAGAGAGAGAGAGAGCTGGATAACCAGTTCATAGGTGAACAACACACCGGCGCGCGCACTCGTGATGGTGGTGGTGGTGGTGGTGGTAGGTTCGGGTCGGCCGTAGGCCGGCGGGGCTGAACGGGTCGGGGCGCCTGTGCGCGTGCGTGTGCGCGCGTATACGCATGTATATGCGGATGATACCGAGCGTCGACGTGTCGGGCGTTGAACCCCGACGAAGGCAACGAGCGCGCATACACGCACATACCAGTGTCGCTCTGCCTTCTTACGCAGCGCGTACAATTCGTCGTCGGCGTGGATCACGGGCGAATTTCCATTGATCCACTGGCCCTCCATCCGCCCTGCTCCCCTTTCTCCCTCCTCCTCCTTCTCCCCGTCCTCCCAAATCCCCCACCCATCCGTCCTCTCGGGCTTTCCTCGTCGCTGCGGGCATGAATTATTCAGACACTCGACGACGTCGCCCGCCGACCGTCCGCTTCTTCTGCCCGCGGAGACGGACGGCGTTGTCCGCCTGTCTCCTACCTTTGTCTAAATGCGCTGGCGATTAAAGGTACCTTATTTGTCCGTTAGGTGCGCGCATAATACACTTTTTGTGCCTTCGAAAGCGTTGCCCCGACCTCATGGCGTCGATTTATTGGCTGATTCGGTGTCCGTCCGCTCCGTTCCTAAGCTTATTTTTCTCTCCTTCCCAGTGGCTGCTCGCCCGATCTCTGGACAGCCTGGAATGCAGCCGGAATGACTCCACGGTTGGTCATTTACCTGCCTGCGCGACTCCCGCGATATCATCGCCTGCACCATTCATACGTCCTGTTAGTCTTTATTGCGACGCGTGCGCTACATTATTACTTTAATGTTTAATAGCGTTTGCAATGCCGTTTCACGTCTCGCTCGCTCCCTCGATTGCGCCAAATGTCACGGATTTAAAGACCGCCGTAAGTTCATAAGCGTAAATACTCTTCACCCTACGGTTTTTTCTCTCGATGCACTTGGTCTATATATACGGCTGAAATGTAAATGCCACGATTACGCGCTTATGCGGGTGATCTTCTCACTTTGTCGGTGCTGCGCCGTTTCGTTGCCAAAAATCTTTCCTTACCATTGTCATGGATGTTACGTACCTTTCCACCACTCGCACTTGCCAATTATTATAAAGCTCTTTAAAGCGATTACTTTAATCGTGCATGTTGAATTTGTGAATTGCATAATTGCGTCGATCGAGGAAAAAAATTGGGATCGATTATCGCAGGAGGTATAGAATGTAAATTTTTTGTTTTTAATAAGTTTAACATTGTCAAACGATATGCTCGATTGTGACTTGTCGAGTGAATCATAGTGGGCCGGTGGGTGGGGATGGAAGGGAGACAATACATAAAATTTCCGATACTTGGTAGGAGGCAGTTGTAAAGTTATCTCTTTGCACGTTTGTTTGGAAATATTTAACAACGTGGTATGGAATAGTGAAATGTAAGCTATTTATTTTGTCGATACTCGAATTTTATTCCCTACATTTTTAATTACCGAGCTGCGGCAATGCATATTTGAAATACTTTCCTTTTACAAGTTATAATTGAGGTTGTAACGAGCCACTTATCGTGACATACTTGAGCGAAATATCATCGACGCGACAAATAATTAGTTCGGGTCATTGCCAACATAGCATTTTGGCGCAAGTCGAATTTATCGCTCGATCCCTCTCTTGCTCGGAATGTATTGCGATCAGCAGCGTCGTTAACTGCAAAATTGCTTTTATAACATCTGAGCGTCAAATATGCCTCGCCTATAATGGTACGCTCAATATTTTACAAGACACTGCCACGTGCGCTATTTGGCCGAAGTATGTCCATGAAAATTCGTTGGATTGGTTTTTTTTTTACATATTTGTTCCTTTTTTTTTTTTTAATACCACAACCTCTAGAAGGAAAATTAACTTTATAATTGAAAGCTGTGTAATATTATTAAATAAAAAAAAATTTCATTATATGAAGCTATTTGTAAGATTAAATTTAATACGGATGAAAATGAGCTTTTGTTAGAGTCGATCGGGAGTGCAGCTGTTTGAGAAATTCAATAATAATTATCACCGTAGAGTGAATTTTTTGATTTCTAGTCAAATAGCCATGTTGGGCATTACAACCCATCAAGCATATACCATTAAATATCTGATTAAAATAACGAATTATTATGTAAAGCGCTTGTTTAAATTAAAGAAATTATCATGAAGATTGAGATTGTTGTTTAGCGGGAAGGAGAGGGAAATGTGAAATTTTTCAAGGTCTCGTCTGCCTCGTCTACTCTAGCAATTAAAGAGAACTCTAATCAACAATCGAAGCATTAATTAATACAGGCACAAATAATGATGATTTTTTTTTCTCTTCGTATAATATCGTACCTCCAAGTGCAGTTATTATTTGAAGAATTATAGTTACGTTGTCTGACTAGTGTCAATGGATTTACTCATTAGCTCGCTTATTGTATATTAATTCTACTTGGATCAATGCAGAAAAAGCACCTGTTCATGGGAACTAAATGCTAAACCGGTACTTTTGTCGCAACACCAAATAATTATATAGCGACAAGCTTTTATATTTTAAATGCCGAAGCGCTTAATCAGTTTTAAAATGTTCATTATGCAATGCCTTTAGCTTTACGTTCGTAAAAAACAAATCACATTTAGTACATCTTGTACGCACGAATGAAAAAAATTCTCCATTCTATCCAGTCTGACCAGCAACTTTTTGCTCCCATCAAAAGCTCACTAAGCGATTGTTTTTGTTTTTGTTTTTGGTTTTTTTTTTTTTTTTTTTTTTTTTAATAATATATGTAAGCGTTAAAACGATGAGATAAAGAAGACCAAATTGCAGCTTAAATAATATGAAATAAGTGCACGCGTCATACTTGTTTTTATTTTATTTCGTAATAATGCACGCCAATTGGCCTCTTTGTAAATTATATGCAATAATGATTTACCGATATATTATATTTTAGCAAAACTAATATAACCATCTATCGGTATAAGAAAGCTCCGTTCCATTAATCACATTTATAACCACAAATATCTCGTAACTAATCCCCGAATTCTTCTTCTATATATTAATTGCCCATAAAAATAGCTAATTAATTTTCATTGGAGATAAGCATGTTTTATTAAACGTTATCGCGACAACATTTTTTTAACATCCGATTAATAATAACGTGACTCGAGACCCTCAAGGGCTTCCCGGCCGGCCGACTTACGATTAGATCGCGATAATGAGAAGCGAAGCCAACCCCCACCCCACCCCTCCCGACCTCCGACACCATCTATCGGGTCTATTCTATTTAAAAGGAAAAAGGAAGAGGACTGGGCAAGAAGGACGAGACGGGGCAAGCGCAGCCCGTGTTAAAAACAATGTTTGGGCAAGAAGAGATTGATAGAGAGCGGCGAGCTCAACGCCCCTGATCTCCGGGCCAAATGTATGCGTAAGTATGGTCACATGGACAGATTGGAGGCTGTCGTGTAACTTCCCAAGCTTCAACGTGCACAGGATAATATAAGAAGGGACACGGGAGATCGGCGAGAAGATGGTGGGGACGGGACTCGACGAGGGCGTTAGACGCGGTTTAGGAGTAAGTTTTCGTGACTGCTCGGCGAGCCGAGCGGCAGCGGACCGAGAGCGCGCGGGTGACCCTGAAAGTTCAACAGCCCCCTTATATTCTCTTCCAGCGGCGCCCCCTTTTCACCTCTTCTCTCCCCGCTACCTCGGCCTCGCCCCCTCCCACCCACTTGCTGTCGCTCTCTCATTCTCTCTCTCTCTCTCTCTCTCATTCTCTCTCTCATTCTATCTCTCTCTCGGGGCTCACGGCACTGGTCGCCGCGCCTTTTTGTGCGAGCTGGTGAACCTAACTCTCGGCGTTTAGGCACTGTCCTCGTATGCGTGCACGGACACATGGCTGTGCTAGCCCGGGACTTTTTGGACAAGCCCAGGACAAAGGGGTTAGACGGAGAGGTTGTGCAGTTTTACTAAACTTTTTGGGACGTGTTCCCTCCTCCTGCCTTTCATTTGCTCTTGTTCCCGTGTTCCGTGCGGCTTGACGCGCTCGTCCTTTTCTGGATCTACTTCTTCTTTCGCCTCCCCCCTACCCAACAACCTTCACCACCACCCCCTCCCCCCTCACGACCGCCGATTGTATCCCACCACACCACCACCCATTCAGATTCTGGATACCTCCTGTTGTCTTTCCTCGCTTATCTTCTACGCACGAGATGTCCGCTCGGAATTTTTAATTTTTTATTTTGAGCTCACTCATAGCGCTCTATTCTACCTCTGACTCTAACCTCAACCCCACCCAACTCGGTTCCATCTCACCCCACCGCCTTCCATCGGCCGTTCGATCTTCATTTTTTTTTCGGGCTCGTGTGATTAATACTAGACTCGCCGATACGATCGGAAAACGAATTCTTTTCGCCGCGTTGATGCAGATGCTAAATCTGGTACTTTGTCGAGCGGTGTTTGTGATTCGAATCTGTCTACCGCTGCAGCCATGCCCAATGATGATGCTTTATCCATTGAAATGCATAATCATCGATCAAAAGGGCAATTACAATATTGTCTAGTTGAGTATTGTTTAATAAGGGCTTGATGTTGTTGAAGGTGCGCGAGATCAATAAACGTTTGCAATTGAGCCGTTGAAGGAGACTATACCGACGAACGACATCGATTAACGAGCGTCCAAGTGCATTAAATTACTTGAAAAATCGAATAATAATCATCATCACGTACGCGATGTCATTAATTATTGTGCCAAAGGCTTGTTCACGCGCACCGAACTCGCGGCACAGAAGTTGTATTGCCTATGCATTGCAAATGGTAAGCCGTTGTTAGCTTAGATAGGCTGCCACATGACATTGACTGGTGATAACTTTAGTTATTCCTGATAATGATGCAGCATATTATACATACTGATTTTTCCAAGTGTATTACAAAGCCAAAATAATATATATATATATATATATATATATATATATATACACACACACACACATAAAACATATAAATAAAAAAAAAATACTTAAAAAAAAATGTACAGAGTACAAAGAAACTTGTATTAATAATAAAAAAGCATTTAGGATAAAAAGGATCCCTTTTTATTACCTCAATAACAACGCTCTCCCCCTGTAATCTATTAGCAAAATTGCAGCTGAAGAAAGAATAAAAGCAGAATTAAGTATTAGCTATGTGATTACTAACGTGATAGATTGCTAAACAAGTTTAATGACACTCGTTAACTCGCTTTTAACGTGATTTAACATGTAACCAAAATATAAATCTAAAATATTATTACAATATTTCTTGAGTGGCCGTTTTCAAATACCAGGCCTCAATCATCATTATTAATAGTGTCTGGCTCTCTATTTAATTGCAATTGGATCGCTATGTTGTTGGAAAAGCATAGTTAAAAAAGTACTTTACTCGAAAGGCTTAGAAAGTAGCATGAGGGCAAGCAGCGTGCAACCATTGCGTCTGGATGAAAAGTGCACACGCCGCTGCACATGTGGCGGCCGTATCCCTAATCGCGTGTTTCCGGTATCTCTCTTCCTGCTTCTCTTGGCCGTGAGTCTTCCCGTCACTCTCACCGTCCCCACCCAACATCCCCGTATTCCCCAGCGCGTCAGCTGACGACACTCTCATCTCACATCGGCGTCGATGATGTCTCGTTGATAATGTGGAAGGCCTCGTCCTTCGGATGCTGAGACCGTGTATCGGTTCGTGTATACCTCGACGTGTGCCTGTATAAGAGAGCAACGGTCGACTTGGCACACTGGGTAAGCCTCGCCATTACAGTCGGTCGATCAAGTGCTCGTCGAGACTGAAAAGCGACGATGGCAACGCCGATTGACCGGGCAAGATTGGCAAAGAAAAAAAAAATTCGATTCAAGAAAGAGAGAGAGAGAGAGAGAGAGAGAGAGAGAGAACGAGAAAGAATAGAAGGGTGGATAAAGGAATGTGGGCGGGATAGTAAAAATGAGAGAGAGTCATAAGCGAACGTGTCGTTCGCTATTAGAGTTGGATCGAAAGTAACACCGAGGCCGAGTCGAAGCATTTCCTAACGAGCGATTGCGGTTTGTCCTATGACGTTTTACGGCTGCGGATAACTAAGAACGAACGAAGGAAAAATTACGCTCGTCGATGCCACAAGACAATGGAATAAAGTGCGCTTAACACACGCGAGAATGAACGAGGCGTTAAGATAGGTTGCAATCGAAAGGACTCGGGTACTCGCAAAAATATCCAGCGACTCGACCTCGTTGTACTCTGTCTACGGAAGGGGAGGAGCGAGTCAGCGATTACGATTATAAAGCCATCGCAGAATTTTGATCGCTTAAGCCGCGACTACTTTGGGGCATACTAAACTAGGCGCGACGGCCTCGTTGGCAAGAAACAGCGGTCAAATTTCTCTCGATGCGAGGACCAATGGAGAGCACATGACGGGAAATGAAAGAAGGGCTGCCCTCGCGATGTGCTCTTAAATGCCGCCGCGCCGATCAAATTTAATAAATTGCTTTGGAGTCCCTCTAATAATAACGCTAGGGCTCTCGGGCCCGAGTATTTAAAAGACAGGTATAAGAAGACGGGGAGTATAAAGGAGGCGCGGGTGAAAGCCAAGAGGCGAGCACGGCCGTGGAAGGGTATCGTAAGGGGGTCGCTAGGGGGGAGGAGGGAGAAGGAAGGGCCTTGGGCTGCAGTCGCGAAATTGAAGCTCCTTCGTGCGCACGACACGTAATCAGCCGTGGCTTGCGTCAATCAGCTTGCGAGCGTGGATGTACGCTTGCGGCGTGGAGAGGATGATGATGATGGTGTGGGTGTGGATGTGGATGAGGGGGAAGCGAGAGGCGCTCGTGTTTTATTATTGCCGGTATCGACGAAGCGGATGGTGTTTGGCGCGGAGAGCGCGCGTGTATCTACCGATGACGCTATTATTGTTGTATTAACGGGGCAACCTTTTTTACGGGAGAATGTGGTTCGGATAAGCGAGGCTTTCATGCTCGCGCGTACACACGGTCAAGAATGATTTTATTGCTTGTTGTATAGGCTATTAGCTTCGTTTATCGTTATATTTCCAGAGGACTCGATCCTCGGACGACGCACTCGTTCCTTGCATCCCGCTCAACTAATTTCCGATCATTCTTACTGTTTTCTCAGCGTTTCACAAGGCGCACGTGGGCCCGCTGCCGGCCCACTCGGAATCACTGAGAATAATGGCGCCTGAGAAGGTATTGGAAATATCAATTGTTACCGCGAGCTCAAAGACACTTTGATGTGTATTTTGTGTGCAACCGGGTATATCGAATGGAGCGCGGCAAATCGAGTATTTTGAAATAATTTGAGGGCACACGGTCTCGTTGCCATAGACGATTGACGATATGTTTACGTAACTAATTTTGCGATTTCTCTCTCTCTCTCTCTCTCTCTCTCTCACTCTCTCTCTCTCTCTGTCTGTTTTTTTTTTCGTCAAAATTGTTTCGACCCCATCGACTCAAACGGTGTCCGACACTATTTATTATTCGATAGGCATTTCGATAGTAATAGTTTGTAAATTAGATTAACTACGGTGACTTTTAGTTATTCGCACAAGCGAGATCGTTTCGTGCTAATTTATTCCATTTTAGATTTCGCGTGTCACATTTATTGATCCTCGATTAAGTGCTTAAATGCCATAAACTACTATTAACGATAAGCCGATTACTTAATACGTTGGCTCGCTAATTTATCTAGACACTCCATTTAATTCATAATAAAGTTTACATTATAATTAGCGCGATATTTTAATAAATAAAGCACCATCTATCCTATTATCTTGATGAATTTTTTCCTCACTGGCCAAATGCAATCAATCAAAATACACATTTATTGGTGAGCCCAAGGCCAATCGGGTAGTTTACGGGTGGGTGGGTAGTATTCCTTCTCTCGACGGCCATCTCAATTTCGAAGAACTGACTTTGAAAGCATTGTCATCGCTGGCATTCAATCACATTAGGGCCAAATAGGATTCGCCCAAACGCACAAAAGTCACTCTTACGATTAGGAATGAACTCTCCCCCAACCCCACACCCCACCACGTTCCGCTGCACTGTCGCTCACACGCTCGGTCATCCCTGCCTACTACCTCGCTTTCTCTCTCTCTCCTTCCCTCTCTCTCCCTCCCTCCCTCTCTCTCTCTCTCTCTCTCTCTCTCTCTCTCTCTCTCTCTCTCTCTCTCTCTCTCTCTATCTCCCTACCTTCCTCGCACTCCCTCGTGGTGCCGCTGCATGCAATCACGGTTATCTAAATCATAATCAAGACTCGTGACCTGCTCTAAACTATAACGAGCTAAACTACACTTGCGACACAACGTCCACCGCAATGTTCGTGCATAATGTAACGCGCATACCAAAAACGTCTCACGAGCCTCGGTTGCGTGCGCATTGCGGGCCACGTGTCCTGCCGGAAGTGAATCCGCGTCGGCGAAATCAAATAAAGAGAAAATCCTCGGCCCGTGCGCGAAAGCCCGCGCGAACCGTACCCCCGAACCCCTTGGCTGCCCTCGAGGTGTTCGAGAGCGCACACTTATAGCTTCCGCCATGAATTATTTCGGATTCCGCACGTAAGACAGCCCGAGCCCCATCTCCACCTCAACCAGCACCTCCATCTCCTTCGCCCCACCCCTCTCGACGGGGCTCCGTCACCACCTCGACTTCGACTCTTTTTTCGCCTACCTGTGGCTTTCGGCAATCTTTTACGCCACGGATTTATGTATTTTATTCTCCTACGGACTCTTACGAATCGATCCGAGCCCTCTGCTCACTTCTTTCCTTATCGTTTCGAGCTCTTAAGTTATAAACGGCTTATAATTTTTTTATATCGATAATTTGCTGGAGCCCCGATATGATTCGCGCAATGCTAATTGTAATTATACATACTTTTTAATTTAAAGTAATTTTAATACGGACTTGTAATTATAAATAGTTTTTACCGCGAGCTATATTGGGGGCGTCGATTAATCATTGGTAACATATTGTTGTAGCGCAATATCGTTGCTCATAGCTTTCGGGATCAATCTATATTTGAATGAAGAATTTCACGCGCGCGTCTAATTCGTCGTTATTTCTTTACGTAAACAGTGGCAGCCTAATGAAATGCAATTGTATTCGCATTGATACTCGCGTACGATTACGTAAGATTGTACGCATACAATGCCAATGGGTAAATTGTAATTGGCACTAGTACGTTGTGGGTGTTGGGTTACGGTGGGACTGAGGGGGGATGGGGAGGTGGAGGAGGAGGAGGAGGAGGAGGGAGATGGTGAGAAGGGTTGGGGGATGGGGGATGGGTGATGGGGGGATGAGGGAAGGGAATTATGGGCACGATTGTGCAAAGCAGCTGATTACGCAAATTAAAATCGATCGTCGACACTTCTCTCGAAGAGAACTGCTCGGCCGTAAGTATATATAAACGTATTTAAATAATTACGGATGCCGAGCGGTTCCGACTCGAAGTACGACTGGCTAACATCCCGATAATAACAAGGAAATAATAACCAACACGTACGCGTAGTGGAACAAGAAGGTAAGAGCGTTAAAGTTGCTCGAAAAATAGTAGACAAAGGCCAGAGAGCGCCCCAAGGATAACGGCGTCTGCGCACTAATCATAATTACCAATTTGCTCTGGCTTAGTTGGAAGCGATTTTCGCGCGACATACAATTTTTTATCCTTTTCGCGTCCACCCAACAAGCCCTTTTCCACTCCTCTTTGCCCCGTGAATCTATCCGGGGATCGTTCGTGCGTACGTGCGTACGTGCGTGCGTGCGTGCGTGCGTGCGTGCGTGCGTGCGTGCGTGCGTGCGTGTGCTCGCGTAGCCGCTCTTAGTATTTCTGACCTCGCGTCCCACACCAGCACAGCGCGAATATTCACGAGCGAATTATATTTTGGCCTGCCAAGCGTTTCAGACAGGCTTCTGAATAATAATAATGCTCGACACTTTTCCATCCGCTTCATCCTTGCGAGCCATTACTTTTCTATCTTAGCACTGGGCACGTTCGATGGGGTGGGGTGGGGTAGGGGGTCGCCAGACGATGCATCGATTAATGATCGAGGGCTATCTCATCTTCGACATTGTGACGCTTGTGCGCATAATTTTCGATGAGCAAAAAGATATCTCGATCATCGATCCGCTGCGCTTCAATGAGAAGATAACGAACGTGGTAATTGGGCTTATTATGCATCGCCAACTCGTTAGCGCGAAGAAGATCGAAAGCCTTTCTTTCAAACTTCTGCTCCAATTGTCTGTTAGAATGGTAGTTACTCTTCTAATGATTTATAATATCGATAAGATAAAGTTTCTTCAATTCGACTTTGTAAATTACAAGTCGGTTCAATAAATAAATTTAATGTCTCTGTGTACACACGGTTATTCTAAATAGAGATTGGTTATATGAGATAATCAATCATACAATTGATATTACTTACGAAGCTGCATAATGATTAGTTCGCTTTATTTATTGGTAGAGTGTATTTTATTGGCACGGTATCACGGTATCAATACCTATGGGCATGAATTAAAAATATGTCGTGTAGCATATTACTGTGACGCCTTGCTAGTTTTCGCTTGTTCACTGCATTTCTAATAATTAATAATTTTATTGCAAAGTTACATAAACGCGTCGACATTTTCATTTCGAATGTATTGGAGCTTATTTTAATTTTTTCCCTTTTCTACGCTCTTTCGTTTCTTACAATCCTCTCTCCTGGTGTTATTTTTATACGCGTGTTTGAATATTTTTACATTTATTACCTTCTATTTTTCCCTATCCGTAAAAGAATTACAAAGTTTACGAAATAAGGCTTAGAAACTGGTTTCCGTACTCCTATTTACTTTTTAAATTGTCGTCATTTCCAGCGAACGCTAGCCGACCTAAGAATTCGATTGGCCAATACTTTCCAGAAATTTCGGAGACGAATAGAGCAGCACATTCGCATCTTTTAAGGATACAAGATTGCTTTCTAAAAAAATTATTCGTTATACTACATTTGCATTATTTTATGCTCGTTATTATTAATAATCGCGTAATATGATTTTAACTGCTAAAGCCTTTCTCCTGATCTAAAAGAACTTGAATAAGGAAAATATATATATATATATATATATATATATATATATTGTTGTAGTGCATAAAAATATATTATAACTTGTATATCGCCCGTTTCTTTCTTTCTTTACTTTTACTTCGATCTCTATATGGAAGTTGTGATGTTTTGTTAAGTAATGGGGCATTAAATTAAAAAAGAAAAATTTTCTTTTATTTTATTTTATTTATGCGCAATCTTTCAATTTCCGTTTGTAATATTTTCAATAACACTACTTGTATACTTATTACATTTTCATCCAAAATTAACTCTTTTTTAATGTAATTCCAAGACAAATATATATATATATATATATATATATATATATAACATTACTTATTAATTTTATAATGATGATGATGATGATGATGATGATGGTACTTGACTAACGATGATGATAGTGACAATGAATTTTAATCATTCCAATAGGAACGTTGATAAGTCGTTGTGAATACAACAGAATTAAAAATTACAATGAAACTATAGCATTTGGAAAAATTAAATCCCTTGCGATTATTAATCTATCGGATCGATGGACTTAAGCCAGCCATTTCTATTATGAGTATTTGATAAGAGCACGTGACACAACATTCGGAAACATTAAGGACGCATTATTGAAACGAAATGACAAGTACGCCTATTGTATAACAAACGACATTTTCAACATTTTTATGTGTACATCACTCATGTCTAAGCCGTAAGCTTCTGATCCGATGAATATCAGAGCTCTTTATCTTGTTCATAAAAAGTACAATGATAAAAGCCGAAGTGAGATGGGAGGATGTTAAAAAGGCGGAGAGGTCAGCTGAAAAAGTATTCACCCTCTAAGACCTACAATGCCGAGCGACTAATTCAACATCGAGGTATTCAATTTCTATGAAAAGGTCTGCAATTCGTGGGGAAGATTATAAAGATGGGGGTGAGGTGGAAAGCTAGCAAAGAGGGTGAATTTTTGTTCTCGTTCGAAGTTGTAACAAAGGGTGAGCGACGCAGAGAGAAGCCGCAAAAAAAAAAAAGAAAAAAAGAGTTGTGCGCAAAACTAGTACACTGCTACTGATCCGCCGATATTCAAATTTATTTATTTATTTTGTTTTGCTATTTTTGTCACCCCTCGTGCTATAGTCCACTACGGCTCTTTCTTAGCTGTTTTAAATAGGAAAATGTGCGCGTACTAGTAGAATCATAGTATGTTATTAAATCATCGGATGCTGAGCAAATCACCGCTCCCTGGGGTAATTAGCAGCGGGATAATTCGAGACTTCTAATCCGAATGCAAACAATTTTCCAGTGATAATTAATTTTTTTTTTCTCCCTCTCTCGTTTCTATCATGGCAGACATAGCGAATCTACAAACACTAATGTGTTGTGAAGCTTCTTTCTCGATGAAATATTTTACGAGTTATGCAGACGTGAAATCCTTCATCAACTCTCGCTCTGTAATTAACAATTCAGACTCCGAGACTCCGAGCATTCGCAACTTTATAATTTAAAAAGTACATGGCGCAATATCCGAAATATCAGAAGAGTGTAAGGATGGGTGGAGGGAGTAGGGTAATAAAGGACGGCCAACGAGAATACAATATAAATGTAAAAGGCGAATAAGGGCTGCCTCACACGTACATCTTGAAAAGATCGTCACACGAACACGTGCGTGAGAGAGCCAATGTACAAACTGCATACATACAAGGGTTATAAATCTGATGCAAAACGCGCTTGAGATAGATCTTCGATCGCCTAACCCCGTGTCTCCCGACTTTTTCTACCGTCCTCCCTCCCCTTCTCTACTCGCACTTATTCGTTCCTATTCCTCCCTTCTTCCACTTCGTTCCAACGCTCGCCCGCCCTCTGTCTCTCTCCTATCAGATCTTTCATTCTTTTCGACATAAAGGTCAATATAATATCTAATTAAAATCTGCCGATAGATATTTACGGCCATTCCAACTGTAAATATAGTGTGCAGCAAAGGTTTTATTTGACTCTTTCATCGACGTTCGATACAATTTTCTTTTAATATAAATGTATTTGCCTACTTCGATGGCGTACGTCAGACGTTTGCGTAAACAGTCGTCTAAGGCTTAAATGAAAGCATTCTTCAATCGATATCAACGAACGAAATCAAGATTTAATAATTAAGAATTCAGCTGTGCAATTAATCGGAAGTGTTTGCAAAACCTTGGGGCTTAAAGTCGTACGTAATTTTAAAATAACGAACGAGCTCATTCGTATGCAGAGTATTATTGAAATTGTTGAGCATAACGTCGTGCTTGTGTACGCAAAATTTTAATAAAATTATTAAAATTACGTTTACGGATAAAACCACTAATCTCGTTATGAATAAATAATCATTTGGAAATTTTTATTGGTCGTAATCTTTTACATCGTATCGGTAATTATATACAATTAATATATTAATCTTCAGAAAATTACAAGCCTCATAACGTCAATAAAGATTTTTTTGATAAATACGAACTAAATACTTAATTACATGTGCTCGTATATGAATCATAACAGCAACAACAAAAAAAAAAAAAAAAAAGGAAAAAAAAAATAGGAGCCTCGTGTTTAGCAGAGCTCCACCCCCAAACATCCAGAGCCTCACCCAAAGCGCTAATGTATTCATTTTTGTGTCGAGATTAATCGATCGATTCCATCTTGTCGGCTGTACTTATGCCTTACGTAAATAGGGCCCTTGTAGGTCCTTAATGTACTGTTAAATTAAACCGAGCAGTCACAATTTTTAATTTACATTGCACTATAAATACGCACTTTCGAGTAATAGTGCAATTTCACGGGCTCTCACGGCTTGATAAAATGAATAATTCCCTACCCCCTGCATGAAGTAAAAAAGTCCTTATCTACATTCAGCACTCTTTTCACTGACCCTTTCGCATTTCTATCTTCATTCACCCGCTATCCTCCTTCATATATCTTGCTGCATTGTCTCAGCAATTGCTTTCTGCGGTTCACGTCGCATCTAATCTACCATTCGACCTTCCCTGGCACTTTTCCTCCCTCTTAGTCCTTGTGAAAAAATTCGTCCAGCATCTGTCCCCGTTGCATGGTCGTCTCGCGCGGCAAAAAATCACAATAAAAGAAGGGTTGATATGCAGGCGTCTAGCCAAGGGATCATATGAGTTTCTTCATCCCCATTCCGTGGCCTATCGTATGAGTTTCTTCATCCCTTTTCCGTGGCCTTGGGTTCCGCCCTCTTATGTGTCTGCCCTCGCTCTCGCGCTTCCCCCATTTAATGTGTGTTCTGTTTGCGGTACGACGATTGAGAGTAGCCAAGATTTTCTCATCTTTAACGCTTCTACCTCTTACTGTTTACTCTGTCCTACCGTCTCACTTAATTTCTACCGCAACGTCGTCTTTTTTTTTCTCCTCCTTCATCTCCATCTTCTTCTTCTTCTTCTTCTTCTTCTTCTTCTTCTTCTTCTTCTTCTTCTTCTTCTTCTTCTTCTTCTTCTTCTTCTTCTTCTTCTTCTTCTTCTTCTTCTTCTTCTTCTTCTTCTTCTTCTTCTTCTTCTTCTTCTTCTTCTTCTTCTTCTTCTTCTTCTTCTTCTTCTTCTTCTTCTTCTTCTCCTCCTTCTTCTCCATCTTCTTCTTCTTCTTCTTCTTCTTCGTCCTCCCCATCTTCCTCTTCGAGAGACAAATATTTGTTCGACGCCCTCGAAGGCCTTTTACCTTGTGAATATCCAGCCTTCCTTCATACGACTCGTTTTCTCTTTTTTTTATTTTGGTTTTTTTGTTTTTTGTTTTTTGTTTTTTGTTTTTTTTTTCTAATGTAAAATAGTGATGGATCGATAGATGCACACGGGTTATTCTAGCTTATTAAAGTTGGTTAGGGCCTCTCACTCCCGTAAAAGTACGCTCTCTCGCTCGCAAACGAAAATGAAAATTTTCTATTAAAATTTCCGGATCGCACTACATATTCTCGCATACAGAGAAATCGAGTATTTCGTGATTTGGACTCGTTGCGTATATAATGAATGCACCGTAAGGCAATGTATTAAATTAATTATGCAACCGCATAATTAGCATATAAATTATAAGTTTTTGGAAGTGATTATTATTCTGACTCGGGTCAAAATTTACCGCTCCACCTCCACGAATACATTGTAAAATAAACTGCGGACGAGAATGTAAGTATCAGTGATCAATCACGCACACTTCATAAACATTTATAACATTCGTTGTTTCGTGCAATGACTACATAATCCTCCGCTTCGCGGTACGCCCCCACCCCATTATTCACCCCCAATACTAAACTCTTCAATACCGAAATTCTTTTCATTAAATGCTTCTGTTTTCTCACCTTGTTTCAGGTAAGTGAAGCTGACTGTCCACCGGCAATTAACCGACATTTATTCTTGTAATATTACTATAGTCACCATTTATATGTAAGTAATAACGTAGCCAGCAAGCTGCTTTCTTTTTTTGACTCTCCGTCTTCTTCCTCCTCTTCTTCCTCCTCTTCTTTTACTCCCTATCCCCATCCTCCGCACTTGGCTATACTCGCTCGCTCGCTCCCTATATTACACAGTAGTGGTCCGTTCGTGCATTCGCGAGACGTAAAAAAAAAACAAAAACAAAAACAAAAACAAAAACAAAACAAAAAAACGCGTTCATTATTAATTTATAAAAAATTAATTATCAACATTAGTCGGCCTATTTTTATTTGTGCCTATCAATGTCTGGGATTCGCACAATTTTTAATAAAAGTATATTTCTTTATCAACGACTGTCCAATCTACATAATAATAGTCTAGTAGGAAATTTCTATTTTTAATTATTTCTAACCGCATAAATGCCTAAAAATTTAAATTCAAGTGGGTTATCTATTTTAATTTTCATTAGTTTGAAAGTCTACAACTCGTACAATCGATTTTTGCATTTTAATCAGACGTCTCAAAAAAGTTTTTAAAGAACAAACTTTTTATGGCCTTACATATTTTGCCAACTATTATCGTCATGTAAGTTTTATTTGCGCGCACAATATAAAATAGAGTTAGCAATTTTTGTAATAAGAAAACTTTTACATCCAAATAATTGAGCAAATTGAAAGTTAAATTCATTCTTTTAATTTGGCTCAAACGTTCATTTCATGCATCTAAAATAAATAATACGCATTGATATTCAAGAAGAATCATTGTCTACGACTTGCAATAAGAATGTCAATATCTTCGCGAGATAATATTTCATAGTGTCAGTGTTTGTGTCGAGCAGAATTTATTTCAAGTATTATGATAATACAAGCACGAATACACTCGCAGTGGAAAGTGAATTTCAAATGCAATATCATTTTACGTATTATTACAGTAGTACCCAAGTAATATAATAACGTGTTTTACAATTAATTTAATTATAAAATGTAAGTCAATGGATTTTCTCTCTCTTTCTCTCTCTGTATCTACCTATCTATCTCTCTCTCTCTCTCTCTCTCAATTAGAAAGACACGACAGACAAAACATTAACGACTCGCTGGAGAATAAATTAAGAATTCGACATCAATTCTTAAACATTAAGCATCCCTTTGACATTTAAATTCACAAGGCAAAAAACTCCACGTTCACGCTCAAAGTGTCTTACGCACTTTCGATAAATAAAAGCGCGAACGTAACCGTGCGACGTGATTATTCGGTGCGACCACAATAGCTCACATCTCGAATCGATCGCTCGAATCTCGACCCCAACAGTCTCAGACACTGGGACAATGGTGCCTCATACCGTCCATTGTTCAATGAGCAAACCGCGAGTCGCAGTCTCCGCAACCCTCCCCACCACTCCATCCTCATCCACCTTCGAAATTCACGGAATTAAAGATTGCGTATCCGGTGGCTAGTGGGATTTGAACAGTGCGCCAACTCTCTCTCTCTCTCTCTCTCTCTCTCTCTCTCTCTCTCAAACAACTTCCTAACTATTCGCATACTCGGTTCGCGCCTCATTAATCTTCGGTAAATTATGATTACGTTAACTACTGCCGTAAACACACAGCCTGTATTAATGCGGAAATGAGCAGAGTCGTCGAAATAGCCGATGTTGCGACAAAGCGAGCAGAAGAGAGAAGATGCATCGTTATGCATTTTTATTTAAATCGAACGAATCTATTCATTGGATAATTTTTATCGCTGATCATAGTCTGTGACAAATGTACGCCGTGTATGCGCTACCGTGAATTTCATGTAATCTTTTATTGCTACATGTGCCGTGTGACGTCATGTCTCTGATTTCATACGACGTAATTATGGTAGGAAGATGACTCGAAGAGAAAGATAGATAGATACCCGCAGCTATTACTTATTTATTTATTGCTATTGATTGATTCAATGTCGAATAAACTTTTTTTTTCTAATACTAGCGCCGTAAGAGTTTATAGCTAGTATTCACCCATCAAGGACACATGGCTTATATTAATATTCTTATTTTTAGTGGCAGCAAACGCGTTACGGGTTGTTCGTATAGTTCTTTCAGCTAGTTCTTTAAATAAATACTATTATATCCATTATGTTATTATTCTTGTTGCATAGCTGACATCTTATGATACGGAGATTAAATTAATGTGCATAGATATGGACTTAAATGGATTCTAAATCGATAGGTGATGATAAATTGCTACAATCCCAATAGGCTTCAGTTCAGAGTGTGCGTGCGCACGCGCGTGTGTAAATATATATATATATATATATATATGTATGTATGTATATTGATTGATTGATTATATTTGATTGATTATATATATATATATATATATATATATATATATATATATCAGTCGATCTAAGGATGTTGCGACGAAACCAACAATCCTTATTCGAAATAACATCGCGGTCGTGTTTATCAGCATAGCGTAACTAAGGTAACTGTACAATTAGTTTTGTACTGGTACTACTTCCAACACGTTTAACATGGAAACTCCACAATGTGATGAGCTTTAAGTTTAATGACTAGAATACTAACGCGGATGTTAACATTGCTCTAAGCCGATAATCACCGAGCTTTCAGCAGCTTACCAAGTATAAATTGTACTTAATTAAAAGAAACGACGATAATTTGATATGAAAGTGATCTTTGTTAATATTGGATTATTTACCGACTTGCTGTTGTTGACCGAGAAGTGAGATAATAAACTCATCTACTATTACATTGTGGATCTAATCGCAGGGTACTCATAATAAGCCATTGCAAAAGCCTAGTCTGCATTTAGAACAAAGCAATAATACTTCACTTGCACTTGCTATCAACCGTCAAATATGTTTTATATACATAGAAAATATCGATTCATTTTGCTAACAAAAAAAAAAAAAAAAAAAAAAAAACCGCTTATAATTTTTTCCCTACGTCATGCAAACAATAGGTTGTGCTCTCTCACTAAACAAATAATATATTGATACTTTCGATATTATAATATATAGCCCATGGCCGCTCAGATACACCAATATACTCGGATGTTCAGCAATACAGAAGTAACTTAATCTACTAAAGGGCCAATGAATTTTCTGGTTAGTTGTAAGCTGCTACAGCCTCGACGCCTAAGTAAGCAGGGTTTGGCATGAGATTCTAATCATTGGCGAGGAGGAAACGCTCTTGACAGTTACACAATCAAGATTCAAGGGTAGAAAGTAGACGGTAGAGGGAGAGTGAGAGGCGGTAGAGGAGAGGTAGAGTGGCAAACGAGAATGTTTCCCTTCTTTTACTCCATTATTCGCTATTTCATTCAAAGGCTTCCTTCTTTGTTCTTCTTCTTTTTTTTTTTTTTTTTTTTTTTTTTTTTTTTTTTTTTTTTTTTTTTTTTTAACCGCTCTATCTTTCTTTCTTTCTTTCTCTTAAATCTGTCGCTTATTACGTGGTTCTGTTTACTTTACCGCTACCTGTATTTATCTATTTTATTGTTTTATCTCATATATCATCATTTTGTGTAAGATTTTTTTCTTATACTAAAATAGCATCGCACCCAAGGAAAATTACTTGCTGAAAAAGAAAAAAAAACTTGTGGTGATTGTTCCGTTAATATTTTAATAATAAAATTAAGACATAAGTTAAGATAAACAGAAAGGGAAACTCTTGTAGCCGAAATAAGAAAACTTCTCAATTTCAAGCATTATTAACCGTAAAAGTATAATATCGAATACACAGTTGGGATAACTTTCAGTGACTAGAGGCGATTCTTGGATGAGTTTTTTAATAAGTTTCGGAAATAATATACATTCTTGCGTATAAATTTATTTATTATGAAATTTAAAAATATTTTCGAAAAAAATTCCATATTTTTGCATTTCAAATTATTCGAAATTGTATTTCTCAAATTTTCGTTCCTTCTAGCCTTTCAAATTCACTAAATATCTTCATCATCTCACAGTTAAAAAACTTTATCCTTTATATTCCTATCTCTCTCTCTCTCTCTCTCTCTCTCTCTCTCTCTCTGTGCGCGCGTGCGTGTGAGCCCCTGCCCCTGCCCCTGTATCTATCCATCTATCCATCTATCCATCTATCCATCTATCTGTCTATCTATCTATCTCTCCCCTCCCTCTATCTATATATCCCCTTCTTCTACTTTATTTTATACTCACACCGCGCGTGTATCTATTTCTCCGTCCTCTCGACGTGTCTCTATTTTTTATCTCTTTCCTGCGGCAGTTCGGCCCGCTAAAGTTAACGGTACGATACTGTTGTAATGCACGCAGGTACCATACGAAAATAAGACTGCGAATTAAAAGGTCTTTCATGCGGCCTTTTGTTGAACGGCAGATGATGAAAAACTTTTTCAAAACTTTTTTTACCCCTGGTCGCTTATGTCGATCGTTAATTTTAATACATCGCCAACGTGTTGGTGGCAGTCCATTTATAGACATGTTTTTTCCTCGTTTATTTGCCAATGGCTATGTGTAATCATTACAGTGTATGATGTTCTCCGCGTAGACGTATCATCCAGCTTTATTGTAATAGATTGTTCAACGAGATGCTCATGGTCTTTTCGGGGCAATAAATACTTGGATTCGCAGGAAGATCATGAGCCGTCAATTTGTTTGGACTCGTGATTTTTATAAATGCAAACATAAGAGTCCGCGGGGAATATAATGTGTGAAGAAAGAATAATGACGGGAAGTGGTCGATGTAAGCCACTGTAGGAATATTCTATATACATCTAGGAATATTCGAGCAATCAATACAAATAGCTAGATAGACAATTAAAGTGTCCCAACTCCTATATCCAATGACAGATAAATTGACAGATGCAATATGTTTAAAAATAAAAAATGAGCGAGTCAATCGATCTGTCCAGTGGAATATTAATGTAACGAAGTTAACGGTAGGAACTGATTGTGCACAACAGCCTGGAAAGACGAAATAACCGCGGGCTACATTGTTATGTACAAATGTTTGGTAAATAAAGTGGGATCGCCGAGCTTGAAAGGAGAAAAGCAATGGTTAATCCGCTCGAAGGAAAATCCGTTGTGAATTAATGAGGGATGGCGGGGGTCATTTGTTGGTTGGTTGCCGAGGGAAAGGCGCGCAAAGTCTGGGCTAGTTATTTGCGACAGGTCGGGAAAAGGCTAGAGAAGGAAACGACACCGGGGTTAAAGGATCGAGCTCAGCGAAGGAATTCCGCGTGAGCCTCCCGGTTAGCGCCATCCAGCGGCCGAGCGCCGCGTCATCGGCAGCTCAGGCGGGCCAACGTACATCCTCCCCCTCCGGCTGCGAATCTCCTTTCCTTTCCCCGTGGCTCCTCCCTTAAAGCGGATGGGGCACCCCGAGTATTGACCCGGTAGTCGCTTGTCTTTTCGCAAACCCCGGGCCGACTGGCTTTGCCTCTGCGCGAACGCAAGGAGCCAATGTCGAGGGAGAGGGGGCGATCGGTCGTTTTTTGGGGTGCCGGCTGTGGATAATATTTGAAGAGGCGACTTTAAAGGGAGGACGGGGACTTTATTGGGGCTTTCGGATGGAATTCAATTTTTCCGATGGTCTGTTTTGAAGTTTTTTTCCTTGCTATCGGCTCACTGCTACTTCCAATCGAGCGCAAGTTCGAGGACATCGAGGACGATAGTGACCCTTGTGAATTAAGCTTAATGGAGCGGAGAATGATAAATTCATACGCATAGAATTCGTGCCATTTTTTACAATTTCATTCTATAAACTCGAGTTCTCTCAATTAGTGCTACTTTACGGATTCAGATTTGATCGGATGTATATTCATGTCTGGAGAAAAATTGACGAAAATGGTTAATGGTAGGAATAATCGCTAACGCGACTATAAAATATTTGCCCCTGTATAGACCTAAGTTTATAAAGAAGCGGGAGAACATTTTTGAATATTAATTTAATAAACTTAACGATGAGATGATTTGGAGCATATATGTATTTGTTCTATCTACCTTCTTCGGAGCGCATTCACAGCTTAACTATAAATCTCATCATTATGATGCAATTGTTATTGACGTGCGTGGTGAAAAATTCGTATGAATTATGTAAGGGATCCGCATTTGAAGTTACATTTACGAATTAAAGATTTATTGTTGTTATCATTATCTATATTCATCTGCACGCGTATTGTTATATTAAATGTTAGTGATAATACAAAAGCCAACGCGTAGTAGCATAAAGTGATAAATGTTACAATATGAATGTGCGTATAGGCACGTGTAAGGATGATATCAAAATATTATAAACATGAGTAAACTACTGCCTGGCTCTCTTCGGGCTACCTTCAGTCGCGGATAATAGTGTCGTTAAAGCTGCAGGTCGTTTTCATTATTCTCAATGCTGATGTATGCGTATATATCTGTCTTCGCATCTGTAAATCCTTATATGGATAAATGCGCTTGGGTGAGACTACGGTTATATTGAAACATTAAAACTTAATGTTTGTGACTATTTTTAGTTGAAAATGAAAATTAATTGATAATTATGTTTTCACCGGACCAAATCTTTTTCACGCGTTATTTCCACTAATTTCATTATTAATTAAAATACAAGTGAACTTACGAGACATAAAAATTATTTTACCCTTTTTTTTTTTTTTATATTTCGGTACTGTATATTAATAAAAAAAAAAAAAAAATTTTAATTAAAGAATGTGTGTAACATTTCGAAAAATCTCAAAGGTCTTATCGAACGTTAGAATTCAGTAGTTATGCCTTGAGTGATAAGCGATACACTATTTAATACTCTTAATGGTATGCATTAATAAATATTAGGAATAGCGACGAACCTGTGAAGTTTGTCTGTGGTATTATCGCGTGAAATATTATGATGCTTAGATTTAAATTTGATAACCGTTTAACAAATAAATAACCTACTAAAAGCATAGTAGTTTAACGTTCAAAAAAAAAAAAAAAACAAACAAACAAACAAACAAAAATTAACGTTTGCTAAAATATAAGAGATATGTATCACGAATTTAAGATCTGCAATTATCTAAGCTAATTAATGTCATTCGTACGTCTTAAAATTACATTTTAGAATCAGGATTAGGTTTTAAGAATTTATCTCGTATCGAAATATCGTATTGTAAAATAAAATAAATACTTCTTCCGCAACCGAATGAACGGATAATTCATTCGGCTTTCACATGTTATACAAATTAACAAGATATAAAATTATTCGACATTTAAATGTGAATACAATAAATTACAAGCGAAAAGTTAAACCAACGAGTGCGATGTAATCTGCAAAACTTATAAAAATGTATAATTTGACAAGTTGGTTAATCGAGCAGTAGATATTTCTGTTATTGAATGCTTCAAATCATACGATTAAACGATGTTCGAAGTAGCGCATAAATCGATAAATTTCAAGCTCGTCGATTGCTAAAGCTTGGGGCACTATTCAGCAGTTTAAGCAGCAGCCGAGACGTACAATCAGATCAGGCATTCGCTTCTTTAAAAGTGAAAGTCACTCGTGGCTCGTAAGAGTGCAATCTGTAGAATTCTTACGAGTTAAAGTTCACGGCGTACGGTTTAAATGAGCGATTTAATTCGGAAAATCTTGTGCTCGAGAAAATAGCAAACTGTCCTTAAAAGTCCTTAGAGATTCTGTATCGCTGATAGATGGATCGATCGTATAAATTTGATTCCGGGGCAATTGAAACCTTCCGAAATCCAAATCTGCCCTCGCGTTAATTGAAACTTAATGACCACAGTCCCGTTGAAATGTCTAATCGAAAAATTCCAATTGTCGTCTCGACTTTGCTAAAAACATCCAGAGCTCGATCGTGATCGGGTCAACCGTAGCCGCGAGGGTAGTGTCGATAATTCGATAGCCGAGGGGTGCCGAGAATTGCCGAAATGTAGCTGGGATAAAGCGACGCGACCCCTTAGCGTCTATCCGGAAAAATGAAAGTGACGTTGTTGCGAAATGTCTGTTCACAGAGTGAATTTATGTCTCATACTGTTAGAAAGCCGGTTTTAAATTGAAAGGATTCGTTAAGGGGAAAGGGTTTTGCTTTGATCATTTTTTGATCATAGGATTGATAAGTGAAAAAGACGAGCATTTTCTTAAGTGACCGAAAATAATTAAAAGCCTACGGTTATTTTGTTGTTGCTTATTACGTATGCGCAGGCGATTATAAGAGTCTAGATAGGCGCGCATTTGATATAATTCGATAAGCTTTCCTCGATCATTTTATGTATCATATTGTCGTTGAATGACAGAATCGGAAATTTAATATGCGATTCTATATTCATTTCTAATAAATTGAATCTTTATTTAGAATGATATGGTAAATGTTATGTTCTTACTTATAGCCGTTTTAATTTACTCGCAGTTGAGTATTGATTGAAGTGAAAGTGAATCATTGGCTGTAAAAATCAGCACCGATAATTAACCGAAAATAAGTACTGGCGTATGATTATTGGAAATAAAAAATTGCCACCATTATCAATTTACTCGTCCAATGTCTTCGCATGTTGAAAATTTGCGTGTTGAAAAGAAACTTTCAATCGATAATTTTGCGCTATTTGCCTCCGTCTACGAGCTGCAATACTGTTATTGGGATCCGATCATCCGATACGATTACAATTGAATTACGATAATTTAATTGAACTCTCCAATACAATACACTACATGCAAATTGTGTCAAATAATGGCGAGAAAAAATAATTTCCATATAATCGAATAATCCTATTGAATAAATATTGAACGTAATGAATAAATTAAAAGAATATTTGTGCAGCAATTATTTATATACAAGCATTTATATGACGATTGTGCATTAATTATCCTTCTGCAAATAAGAACATTCATTATACATTATCATTACCTCGTAATTCTTAACGATCCAGCAGTAGTTCTCATACAATAGTCAATGATGGTAGAAGGAAAGCTTCAAGTTCAAAGCTGGCGAGAGAAAATGTACATAAAAGGCAAATGAAAACGAGTAATAGGATAGGAAAAAGCCGCGTACGTCTGTAATCGAAGAGAATACTTAAGAATAACGTTTGGTCGGGTGGGGAGAGGCACGGCAATATAATATCGTCGTCTCGATTGTAACGAAAATCGATCCCATTCTTCCTTTGTTTTCTCTTTTTTCTCGTCTTCCTTTGCTCTGCTTTTAGGGGCTTGCGATTTGCGCGCGCCACTACTACGGCAAACATTAAACTCACACTTATACAGTCCCCCTTATTACCTTATAAAATATTTGCCCAATTTTTTAATCCTTTATTATATTTATAAATATTTATAAACATCGGCTTTATTCGTGTCTAATGGCTCGCTTTATAGCGTCTAGGTTTTCAGATAATTTGCGAGGATTTAAAAGGCACGCAATCGTATTTCTTAATACATCCATCCTTCTCAATTGTCTATCAATTAACCATAGGAAAGAGAGGAGGACTATCATAAGGCTAATAATATGCGGATTTGATGAATAGAATAATTTAACTTGGCTAATCGATTGGTTCATTATGAATAGGCACTTTTTTTTTTTTTCTAAACGTCAACTTTTCTTACAATTTCAATGCATTGTTAAATAATTAATTATATTCATTATTTATGGGAGAGTCTATGCGGTTGGCAACCATTACGAATCATTTATCGAAAATACTTCTAGAAAATTTACCCATTTTCCAAATAAATTCTATTTTTCAGGTATTTTTACAGCAATTATGGACGATCTTAATTTTTTATAATCTCTATAGTTATTCGAACCTTGAGAGATCCTACTAAGAAAAAGATACACCTCGTTGTTGGAGGTAAATTCAAGTTTTAATGGGGTTGGGGGCGCGGGGGGAATACAGTATTCACTCAACGATGTTCCAAGTGCGGACGATGGAACAATATCTTTTTTACTTTTTGCATATTCGATGGAAATCTTCTTTGACAATGCGTCTGTCGACAGATGCGCGTATTCCATACGATTATATAAAATTTCAACACGCCTCGAAAGTAAAATGAAATGGTAAATTTTGGATAAATTAAAATATCGCATACTCTTTAACTAAACATATTTCCTTACATTTCTTATTTTTTTTTTATTTGTTGTCGTTGTGGTTATCGTTATTTCCGGCAGTTAACATCCATCCTTCACGTTATTATCGTATTTACTATACTTATTATCATTATTATTACCGTAATTCTTGTTATGAAAAACAATTGAATATCGTATCGATAATTCCTTTGGCTCGCCTCTTACTAAGAAATGCTGAATTTATGGTGAGGCGAAGTAAGGAAAGAGCCACGATTAGGCACTTCGAGTAGTGGAATCACGCGATTTCCGAGTAAGCACGAGTCCCAATGGTTTCTTCCTTGCTTCCTTCCACCCTTCTTACATGATCGGCGTAGCTGGAGAAATGAGTGGCGTGAGAAACATCCGGCGAAATTTTCGCTTCGAAAGATTCTGCGACTCACTCGAATGTTATCACTAACGTTGCGCTCGATTGCAACGACAAAGATCATTGAAGATACATATAGAATTTGCATCGGAAACGCTCGAACAGACGAGTAGGGAATTACGATGTATGGGCCATAAAAGAAACAGCGACGCCGCGACGAGAAAGTGAAAGTAACAAAGAAACATTTGCTTGAACAAAGGATGGATTATTCTTAACGGACTCTACATTGCATATTATAAGCAATATTTTATGGGAATCGACCCTAAAGTGATGTGTGAGAATCTTTCATTTGCAGCATTTAATACTTTGTCGAATGAGAAGATTTATAATTCAGCTACAAAATATATCTATTGTTTGCTTCAAATGCTTTGCGTTAGACGCAAATGTGGAAGACAATAACGCCATTACGTGTACTTTATGCAATTGGCAGTCGAATAAATTGTAAAGGTAGTAGTGTATTAACTAATTGGAGAGTAATAATTAATATAAGTAGTATAGTACAAATGATAAAAATTATAATATTTCAGTTTGAATTGAAATTTCAAATTATTGTTCGACACGTGAGGCTTTTAAACTTTACGATTATCTTCGATATATATAAAATATAAAATATTGCATATTTCGTCGGATCATTTGTTTGATATTTAAACTTGTTTAAGATATTTATATGTAATGAAAATGACTATAGCGTATCTCCATCATTGGAATCAAATTCAAAATTGCGAGTTTAATAATCAGACAAATATTATTCATGCATTTGCGAATGCATTATAAAAATGCTAATGAACTCGAGGAAAAATTTAATTAAAAGTCCGAAGAGAATGAACAGACACAATTACAGGATAAAAAGTATCATTTTGTCGTCATTTTCATCACTCCCTCGACCAACACAATCAAAACAACGTTAACCTTGTATCTGAAATTCTTAGGGACCAGCAAAGGCCGATGCCATAAATATTCATAATTCTTGTCGCAAATTTGATATTCTTTCATGCTCAAACTCCATCTTATATGCCTTTTATCATTTTGTCCTTCATTAATATTTCCGAGCCACCCCTAAAGAAGAACTATAGCGAATATTACTTTTCCAGAATGTTTTATTGTCGAATCCACTCTCCAATATTTTCTTTATCATTCCCTTCCATTCGTTCTTATTTTATTATTAATAAATTCTAGAAGAGCCTCTCTTACTTGTACATACGACTCTCTTGATCGATCATATTAGATTCTCTCGCCCTCTGTATTTTCCATTGTTCGCTTTGTCATTTTGTCTGTTTGATTTCTTGCAGGTCCGCTCGGCTTATTGTCTGTAATTAAAATTATCAAATTTTATAATTGTTCGCACGAGCGTCATATTAACACTTTGCAGCTTTAATTATAAAAGTACTAACACGCGCTTGAATACATTTATGTATATCAGTAAATTTTGTAGGACACTGAATTTTTCAAAACGTTTCATTAATTTACTTTCTAAACCATTGTTATTATTATTATTATTATTATTATTAATAAATAAACATCGTAAAGGCTAAAATTAGTTTGAATGTTTAGTGTGGTCTAGAAGATTTAGTATATTTGTGTGCGAATGTACAATGTATAAGACTTATATCTTAAAATCAGTAACGAATAAAATAAAAAGGGCTTATTCATTATCCATCTTTTTCTATTATCTCTTCTAGTTTCCTCTTACCCAGACTGTAAATATATCTAATGTTAAAATTTATGCTAATGGCATTAATATATGCAATTAAAAATTATTCATAACATTTATATGTTACATCAATTTTCATGTTTACAACTTGGATTATTCAAATTACAATTACAAATACAAATGAATTATGTATATTATCTGGATAAATCGTAGACAGGTTTGAGCAACGGTCGTAAAAAGATCTGTGACTTTTTATAGGCAGCTAAAGGGTAAATGCACCAATGACCAAATTAGTATTTACATTATAATTCAATAATAATTATCTTAATCAATTTAAGTCTGAAATGTGAGCGTTGCAAATTTTTAAAATAATCATTACTTATAATAGATATGCTTATACGAATGAGCGATTTATCTTACCGACTAATATTTAATTTAATATTTACCTATAGATTTTATATGATTATGTTATATTATCGTTATTTGATTAGCGGACTTGTCAAATTACATAATATTGGATAGGATATGATTTTTGTAAAATTATAAAAAAAGAGCTTAAACATACGTTTAAAAAAATTATGTATAACTTGCACTTAGATTCATTGTCGAATCTATAAAATCTTATATGAAATTTTCCTTTCCTCAAGCAGAAGCAAAAAGTATTATTTTACAAATGGTTAATCAATAAATCTTATCGAATATTTTGATAAAAAGTATCAAGACATTACCAATAATAATATCTTTTAGAATCCTGATCTCACGGTTTAATACCCACACTGAAATTTTATGATTGTAACGTCAAAGGGATTTTTACTTTTGCACGTGCGCAAAAGTACTTGAAGACAAGCTTTTCCTTGCTATCGAAGATACATAGGAATTGAACACAGCCAATGTCAACTCGAAGCTTGTGAAAGAATCTCGATAAAAAGCGATCGGACGCTTGGGATCGCATAGCAGAGAGAGAGAGAGAGAGAGAGAGAGAGAGAGAGAGAGAGAGAGTGAGAGAGTGAGACTGCCTTGTCTCAAGGATCATCACTCAACAGTCTGAGAAACACAAGAACATTAGCTTTACGTCTTGGGTGACTCTCATAGCGAGAAATTCGTTGCAAAAAGTGGAGTTGGCCATGAGGTGTGGGCAGGAGGGGGTGTCCGCGTAACAACGGCTATTGCTCGTTGGCTCCTGGCCACCGAAAAAGGATCAGCTCTGGCGAAAAACTTAGCTCCTTTTTTCATCCCGGGGCCTCTCGTCAATAGCTAGGGACCGGTTTCCCTCTCCCTCGCACTCTCTCTCTCTCTCTCTCTCTCTCTCTCTCTCTCTCTCTCTCTCTCTCTCTCCGTCTCTCATGCTCTCCGTCGCTCACCTAGGTGCTTCGTTGCTTTGCGCGGCGCGGTGGACGAGGGGGAGGGATCGAGGGTGTGGGACAACGGGGACGTCTCTCGTGAGAATCCGTTTTCAAGGCGATAAAGCCGATCGCGGAGAAGAGGGAGAGTGAGAGGACGAAGAATCCTCGGGAGGCTTTTCGGATCGAAGCCAGTGCGAGGCTCGTCGGGATTTTGACGAGGCGGTCTCGAAGGGTCGATTCAAGACGTCGACTAAGCCTCCGAACTTGCTCTTTATCTACAATTATTTCACTTTTGTTAGCGCTGCCGGTCTTATTTTTATGCCAAGCACGTTTTAAATTACCCTCATCCTATGTTTAACAAAAATTACGCTGCTCTCCAAACATTAGCGGGACTACTTTATAGAAAACTTGTATATTGAATGTATACCTGGCTACATTTTGGTTTACGAAGGTTTTTTATCGGGAGCTACTTTGGGGAAATAAAGCTTGTATCGTCTTGAAAGAGCGTACTGGTCTTTCATTAATCCTCGTACTTAGATTATAATGCTTATTAATGAGGCTCTATGCCTCTTGATAAATTGAGGTAATTTAAGTTTGCACCTGAGTTTAGAAAGTATATCGGGATTATTTGAAAATAGGTAATTGGCGTATATACATCCTAACTTATTAGCTCTATTTTCGATCATACGATTTTTTTTATTTTGTTTTGTTTTGTTTTTGTTATTATCTACCTATTATGATTTAGGATGTGTTACGTTCTCTGAATTGGCCTGTTTATTATTAATGACACACTTGCGATATTAATTAATGCTGCTTATAAAATCGTTTAGTGTAACTATTATGTATTATATTCCTACAGCATTGGATTTGCATTGTGTTTTTATTAAAAAGATTATGGTTGTATCGTATTACCTATTCCAATTTGGTTATTCTTTATTCAGACTAACTAATTAATTTTATATATAATTTTCAAAACGACGCGCTGATATTCTTTGTTTTTCTTTGTTTGGTTTTTTGTCTTTTTTTCTTTTGTTAATCGCTTGGCAATTTTAATTGTGATTTAAATGTTAATAGGACAGAACCATTAAAAATTGTAAGAACAAAAATTTCATATATATTAGCTTTAAGCTAATTTCATATATATTTTAAATTTTTATGAAAAAATAAGACGAGAATTGCGTGTTTTATTTTCGTTATATTACATACTGTCGTACGGAAGAAAAAGAAGAAGAGGTAAAATCATATTAGACTTTTTGATTGGCGTACGAATGCATTAAAATCCGCAAATCTCCCTATACTTTGTTACTGCACGTTCAGCAATTAAAAACTATTTTCAATCTTGTCACATTTAACCATACAAGCCTGAAGTTTAAAATTATATCGTAATATTATGTAATAAACTAGTACATCTACCTACGGGATTAAAAATGTAAAAAATTTACTCAATTACGAAACTTTTTTTTTTTTTTTTTTTTATTTTTTTTGTTTTTTTTTTTTTTTTTTGTTTTATCTCAAATTTAATTTAATTTAAAAAATAATACGCATAAATCGTCGACCCGACAAAATTAATCAAGGCGATTTTTTAATTTTCGACCATCCACTTATAGAGTAAAGAAGCGCGAGAATATTCAAACCGAACTGAAAAACGAAGGAAGAATAACAGGAGAGAGCTTGAATCGTCGTGTCATTTGAAAAATGCTGATCACTTAAGTGATAAAATGCACAAAATTAATAAATAAATAACACGTATTCACGAAGCTACTGATGTATGTAACGCAACCAAATAAGGGCACCTGCTAAAACAAGTAGAGAAAAAATTTCTTGACCAAGGCTCGGGCTCGCGTCAACTCTTACAAAAGGAGATGGATGTTAACGAACCTTTCTAAAATCTCATGGTAAATGTGTCTAAAATGAAAGAGGAGAGGCACAACCGCGTATATGTTACTTGTTTCTTCCGCTCCCAAGGATCTCGATGTGATATTTAAAAAAATGTTTCGGCTTTATTGTTTTAAAAATATCCTTATCCACTTTGAATATCTCATCGGCAGGCTAATACATAGTAGTAGTCTTTTACCTTTGACATTGCTATATGAATTGATTATCGTGATTAGTAAGTAGGAATGATCCGAAAAAGAAAGTAGATGTTTGTATACGAGCTTTGAGCAAAATAAAACAAAACAAAACAAAACAAAGAAAAAAAAACAAAAAAAAAACAAAAGAAGAAAGAAAACAAAGAAAAAAAAAGATCGTATGTCTATGATGAACGTCGTGAAATTGCGGGATAAAATAATAATTTCCGGGTGATTTTAAAGCTGTGAGTTAGTGATTTCGAAGTAAGAGGGCTCGACAAGAGACGTTAACACTTTTTGCTGACCGAAAAACTACTGGATCTTTTGAGCTGACACTTTTCATGGTAAACTCGTACGCCTTATATTTAACTTATTTATTTATGCTAAGTGATGTTTGATAGTCTAATGTCAGACGATTAAAAACAAACACGACTACAAAAAAAAAAAAAAAAAAAAAAAAACCTGTCATTTTAGATCTATCAAGTGCATAACGAACTATATTAATTAATCCCCTGTATCTATGCCTTTATTTTCAATAAATTCTTCGTCTTGATTTATTATTAAAAATGTTCTTTTATTCCATTATTTTACACTGCGCGTGAAGTTGCATACACAAAGTATACTTGATTCGATAGCACCTTAGTTCGAGCATTTTTATTCACAAAAGTTTTGATACATTTCCTCCTTGTATCCTCGCCATTCAATATTGTGCGTCAAAGGGAACCGAGGGTCCTTGAGTCATAAAATTTCTTATTTCGATACATTATAGTAACTCTGGAAATTCGTCGTTTATGGATGACGTATTCGCCTAGAATATATATGTCGGTTCCTTAAATTTCCTTAGCCGAGCTGCTTTGTTATTTTAGAAGCATTCACGTGTTTCACAAACGTCCAGCCCTTTTTATTTCCTACGCGTTTAAAACGCTATAAATTTTCGAGTTGTTAGCTCGATACCGTGGCCTTTCTAAATTGCTTACACGTCACTGAGTTATAATGTTAAGTAGTGTGAAGCCAATGATAAATCAAACGTTTTGCGCTGGGCTATTTTGTTCCAAATATTTAATAAAATTTCATTAATACAATCACGAGTCTGGCATTTTAATAAGAAAGCTTATGAATTATAACGGCTTAAGTATGCGAGTGAACACGAGCATTTTATCACGAGCATTAAAGAAGGCAAAAGAATAAGAAGAAGAAGAGGAAGAAAAGATAAAAGAAGGATGAAAAAGAAAACGCGAAAGAGCATTGAAAAGTATGTCCGACGATGCGCATAATTTGCAAAAGTATCGGAGTGAACCAACGATATATTTAGTGCAGCGACGATAATTTACATTTAGACTTAGGCGGTGAAAACTGTTGAAATTAAAAAGCTTTTGACCCGACGGCGTTCGGGGATTTATGAAAACTTAAACGATTCGGCGACTCGCTGGAATATTTATTAAATTATGGCTTGGTTGGCCTATCCTTTGTACTACGATTTCGCGAGTGGTAAAGTCGAAAATCAAAGCATCCGCCCGTCCCAAAATGAAGAAAAAGAATTGCGAGGGAGATCGAGAGAGAGAGAGAGAGAGAGAGAGAGAGAGAGAGAGAGACAGAAGATATAAGTGCACAGCGAGAAGATGGGAAACGTAGTAATTGTAAGAGATTGAAATAGTTGATATATACGAGTGCGAATTCAATAAAAGATTCATAATAAATGAAAAAATCTTTACGAGAGTGAAATAACTCGAGTCTCGCTTGCTCAGTGTGCTAGCTACTTGCTTAAGTCAATGAAAATAATGGAAAAGAAATTTCGTCGCACATTTATCATGTCGATCTTGAAATTTCTTTGATTGCTTAGATAAAACGATGCCTCGATAATATTAATAATACACTTTACCAATATTATAACATTACACTATTCGACATTCAGGTTTTGTATTTTCAACATATTCACGTATTTCCGAGGCCTCGATACTTACATTCGATAATCTACACTTTTACCGTTTACCCCCATTATTTCATTTCTCTCTTCCGTTATGCACTTTCACTCTCAAATTAGGCTTGTAAATACGAAAATCCACAAGAAACTACGCCCTTTCAACACAGCCAGCAGGCAAATATTTAGTGAAGAGAAACGAATGTCACAACTTTCTCATACGCTGACGCTTATAATACAAAGATGGATAGATAATTATCTTGAATCTAATTATTTTTTGTCCTCGTTTTCGTTGACTCTTGCATCACAGACTGATCCGTTTACCGATTCTCGTCTCTCTAGTTCACAATAAAATGCACATCAGCCGTGTATCAGGCGTGAATAATCGTTCGTTTGACTATCGCTTTGATTATTGATATTATTAAAAATATTTCAATTAAAATACCCTAATACTGAGAGGACATCAATCATGTTACTCATTGTTCGCTCATTGTTTAACTATTTCACTTCTAGTTTTGCAATCAGTCGGCAAAAGCACATTCGAATAAGAATATCGTCACACAATAGCGGCTGAAGAAATTTCTTACCAATGTGTCTTTATTCTTCATCGATTGCAAAAGCCTCCGCGTCTCCTTGATATAATTGTTCGAGGACAATTGAAAAACGAAATGCTCGTCCGAAATACAATGAGCGTCCCTTTGCAAGTGACAATTTTCTCTGGGGGCATTAGAAGCTTCCGTTCCCACTCCTCCCAATCCCCAATCAAACTTCCTTTATTTCGCTCAAGTCGCTTTACAAGCGCACGTGTGCATTTACATGCTCGTCCGTCTCTGGGCACGTAACCGAATGGACAAATAAAGAAAATTGCAACACGAAACGAAGAGCGAAGGGCGGGTATAGAGAATGGAGGGGGAAAAAACGCGATACAAACGAAAAATTGCCAATGTCGATCTTGCACCTAAAGGAAACGGATGTCGCGCTCTCTGTCTATCTACATGTACATTATGCATCTCTATCTCCCCCCCCCCCCCCAAAA
>NW_011948414.1:6723127-6743900 GCF_000503995.2 Ceratosolen solmsi marchali
TACCCCCCCCCCCCCCCCAAATCAATCCCTTCCTCTATCAATCTATCTATTTGTCTCTTTTCCACAGCTGAGGAGTTTTTTAGCCGTGCGAGCGCGTGCGCACTTACATACCCGGCATATGCAAACCGTTTCTTCCGTACAATTCCAGGGTGGAAAACGGCTCGAACGAAGCATGGATAGGTTTATTTTTCTTTCTTTTTTTACCGCTTAGACGCACAATACGCGACACTCCTCTATTGTGCACGAGAAAATTATGTTTTCAATTTCTCGCTACGCTACACGTATGCACGTACGTACGCGAGTTCGCTCGATTTTGCAAATACGCGAACGAATGGACGACGCAGCCTCGTGGGAATAAGCCGAAAAACATATCCGTATAAGACGCAGGTTAAATCAAAAACATATGCACCGAAAATCTTTAATATTTAATAAATAACGTCGGCAGGGCTTGGAAAAATTGACAAGTTCGTGAATCAGGCCTGAGCACGTTGTACATAAATACAGGTATACAGTGGGCACTTGTAGCATGTGGCAGCAGATGCATCGATGGTCATATGTTTAAAAGGATATGACAGCCCATTGTTTCTTCGGTATTTTTTTAATAGGCGCACACGAGTAGAAAGAGCACATCCGTATCGCTTGGTGGTAGTCATTTAAGAAATGGACTCGCGAGCCGAGAGCGGCGATATCGAGGAGACGGCCCATCGTAACAGGGGTTGATTGCGCTCTTGAAGTATCGCGGACATATATCTAGGGCGGGCTTACGGAGCCCTTCATATGCCGCTTCCATGACACGAAGAGATTCGTCGTAAGCTAGTGATTTTTCACGTGGCGCAGGTTTCGTCCAGCTGGTGCCTCGAACAGCTGCTCGTTTGGCGCACCTTTCCCCTTTGTGCGTCGCTTTTCACGGCGGGCCGGGCTCGCGAGCCGGTATTTAACTTGCAAATCGCAAGGTTATTGAGATCCTCGTTCGCGAACGAAGAATCTTGGCTTGCCTTGCGCCCGCGTGACTATCGACCGAGGAAATTATCCAAGCCACGCAATTTTCCAACTCCTCGCAATCCCCCTTAAACTAATATTAAGCCTCATTATGTATCTTAGCATTCGTAATGAGCAATCGTCATTGCTATTCTAATATCTGCATTCCGTTTGCTTGTTTCAGGTGAGTGAGTCTATTGACGAAGACAGCCAGTCACTGTATTCCTTGGTCGGACAAAAGGTAGAGCGAGAAACCCCCTTGAGTAACAATTTTCTTATTAAAAAGAGGCTTGCAGGCACTATTAAATCATGACTCAGCACACATAAGCCGTTTATTTCGAGACATTTGGCGAGCCGTCGCGTTGCGATAAAAACGAGTCCGGATGCTTGTAGCAATTTTTCCTTATCAGTCCCATCTTACTTTTAGATGGCGATTAATTTTTTACTTCAATGAAATGAAGTAATTGAATCCTGTCTCCGTTTATTCCCGTAGAGTACTCGTGTCTATCAAGTAAAATCGACGACTGTCAGCGATAGAGTCGCAATTCATTAGGGATATGGATGGCCAAAACCTATACTCACCCTACATATATATATATATATATATTCATCTCGCATCAACGGACCCTCGCAAACTTAATATCCTATGGCAAAAGTCATTGGCCGCTTCATTCGGAGCGGAAAATCGCGAGACGCGAAGCCGGGGAGAAAGCGGCACTCGGCAACTAGGCGCGTCCTTTTAATCGCGGCTAACGATTTCCTTCCCTAATTAAGGTCCGACGCGATCGCTATCTTAGCCGCAGTTTAGCGCACGCGTGTCTCGCTATCGTCGGCTGATCTCCCTCCTTATTTTTTCTTTCCCCTCCCCATAGCACGTAAAAAAACGTAGCAACCTCCCCACAATCTCACCCCAGTTGTCACTTACAGGCGGCCGGCCGTTATGCCAATCTCGCAACTATGTTTACGCTTGCTCCTCTCATTCGCAGATAATGTTCGGCGTTGTTTATGCGATGGTTGGGCTTTGACATTTCGTGTAGTGGTAAGTAGTAGTGGGCGATTGTTTGTCATGTGACGTTATGTTGGGCGTAGGATCGTCGAACTTGCGAGCGACGCGATTCATTGCCAAACGCTCGATGACTGATGCTCCTTTTCCGCTACTCGGCGCTTTCATTTTCACTGGAGAATGTGCGGTGGTGCCTGCCGACTCGTGATTACGTCGCCTTTGGTCGCGCGGACTCAGCTAACCGGAAAGAAAAAAAAAAAAAAAGGTCGACAATCGTAAAATCATCTCCCATAATATGCGAGATGCCGGGAACTGTTAATGCCAACTCCAATGCCATGCACTAGCCAATTGCAAACGTTGCGCGAATGCATGCAAAGAATTATGGGAAAGGGATACCAGCGTGCGTTAATGACTGGTTAATCGTAGAGGCTAATAAACACATTAACCTTTCGAGGTAGTAACGATAAGTTAAAATACGTTTAAGGTTTACCTACCTCCTCATGTATTATACGGGCTTGTCTTTCTCCTTATGGCGTATACCACGACACCGTACACCCACATGGCGTTGTCCGTAGGTTTCGCCAATAGGATTACGAGGTTGTTTGGCAAATGAGCACAGCGTGGTCGGCCATCCAAGTTCGTAGTAGCTTGGACAAAGCTGCTTAACTCACTCTTAAGCGATCTTAACCGTCGGGCACTATTAAGCTGCTGAGGAATAATGAGAGTCAGCCAGAGAGCGTATAGCTTTAGTGCCAGCATGCACGTACGTCTGGTATCCTTAAATTATCGACGAAATTACCAAGTGAATTAAGCAATTATACTTTCTGAATAACCTTGTCCATTCAAGTGACGCCTCTAATACATAATCTGCATTCGGCTGGAATTTCTTACGTATATCCTGGCAAAAAGTGGAGCATTGCTTATAAATTTATCAAGATTTCATTCTCGAGTCAAAACAGTGCACAACAAGTGCATTATTTTACGAATGGGGCGAAAGCCATGGGAGGAAGGGGAAAGTACACGCGAGCGGACTAGTCGATGAATAATTGAATAATTCTTAATACCCCCTCTCCTCAAATTCTCATAGCTAATGCGTCTTTTAAGTGTATAAGTGAGTAAAGGGTGTGTGAGAAATGATGAGAATCTCTCGTGTTTTTGGGGTGGTGGCACGTTCGAGCTAATTTAAGTAAATACGGTACCCCGTGCTCACTACTCCCGAAAAATGTATTATCAACATCTCGAAATATAATTATTCATTAAAGCGATGCTTTAAACACTTTGCGCCTTTTTCTACCATTTTCTTTTTTTCCTTCTTTTTTTTTTCTTTCTTTTTTTTTCTTCATTTTTTTTTTTCTGTTTGTTTTTGTTTTGTTTTTATTTTGCGTTATTGTTTCTCTTATTCGGATTCAGAGAGTAGATAATAGTTTAAATTATTTACAACTGCACACGCTACTGTACACTCGGGCGTGGAATATTTTCCACTGCCAATTAAAAGTGCTCTCGATGTCGTTTAGAGAATATTTTCAAAACAAGGACATTGTTACAGTCGGTTTAAAAATATCGATTGCCGCTTTATGCGCAACAAAGCAAATTACGAAATGCGATTAAACGAAAAAGCATAGGAAAGGCCGTTATTTTGTTGGGTTCGATAACAAGTGAAACCTAGCTTTTAAGCAGCGTGGCGCATACTCGTACATTTTGCCAAAGTTTGCCGAACGTAGAAGATTTCCACGCGAAAGTCAATTTTTCGAGCCTCCAGGCTGTACAACGCGACCGAATGACCGGCTTAAAAAAAAAAAAAAAAAAAAAAAAAAAAACGAAAAGCTGAAAGTGCCGGGGAACATTCATTACCTGGGAGAGAAAAAAACAGTAACATAATTATACGGACTAACCACGTAAAAGTAACGTGCAACGAGGCCATACAAAGACGGAATATGTCTAAGGAATGGAACGAAACTGAATGCTCGCCAAGGAATCCTCAAGGAGAGACGAGTCGAGACGAGAGCGCGAGGATGTGGCGGGGAATGGGGCGGAAGGGGTTCGGGGCAAGTAGGGGTGACGGGAGGGAGTTATGCGGTGGGAGGTATGGGGGGGGGGATGCGCGAGTAAAGGAGAGGATGAATAAGAGAAAAGATGGTCGCGTGCAGGATGCGCACCTGTTGGCCATATTGGTAACACTTTGGCCGAGGCTGTTTTTTATTTTTTTTATATTGTCTTATCCTTTGTGCTCGTCTTCGTTCGAGGCCTTAAAGGAAACACATGCCGCAACATTCGCGGAAGTTGGCGCCCTCTCGTCTTTTGTTCCTTTGCAAAATCGTTAGCGAATCTGGCGCGGTTTGAATTTCGTCCCGTTATTGCGTGCAAAGAATATAAAGTAAGCTGCATGATTTCGTATTGTCAGCGCGTCCGGCAATTGCAAATCATCTCCTGAATCTAACGCAGACGTGGACAATTTATCAGTTTTAAATATACAATATCTTCATAATAATTTTATTAATAAGGACTTACGAGCCGTGATTGCACTCGGCATAAATAAATTCATCTTAATAATCATTGGTAAGTGTTAGTTGAAGAGCCGGCTGACGTACTTTCTATAAGTAGAATTTTTTTTTTTTTTTTTTTTTTTAATACGCCAAATAAATAAAAAACGTTTAGATAATTATTTTATTTAATTAATTTAACGCTTGGAAACATACGAGCAAGCCGTTAAAATTTTATCCTTGCTATTAACCAATATTAAAAATGCTTTGCAATATTGTTTCTTTATACAATACCTATTTACTAATTAAACCACTGTCAAAATGAAAAATATATTCCGTTAAAATGAACGCTCGGATATTCGTTGTATCAATAAAAGCGATTGGCTGTTTAATTTCACGCTATAGAGTATTTTCATTATTCTATTAAATTCAGCAAAGTATTAAAGTGAAAATTCTCATAAAACTAATAGTGAAGATATATATATACACGCATTATTTCCATAATTTTATGATAAATTGTCGAGATTACCGGCATTCTTGAAATCTTACATCGATTCTATTACTTTTTGCCCTTGTAATAATGCATTGTTGAATGAAACGGTGACTCTTTTTCCATGTATCTTCGAGATTTTCAATATGCTTAACAATTTCAGTATCCTCGACATTTTAATGCGCCAATAACATCCGTTTGCAAGATTTACGGCATCGGATTAAGTTGCTTTACATTGTATAATATATGTAATGCAGGAACTCTTACAAGAAATACGAAATAACAGCCTCCGAAGAATACACAGACGGATAATAACGAACAGGAACTTCGATAAAATAATTCGGTATACACACCAGCCTCTTCAAATAAACGATCATAGTGTGCAAAAAAAAAAAGAAAGAATAGGGGGGGGGGGACGCCCGCATGCAAGGAAGGACTTCCGTTTAGCGCGAAAAAGTGAGAGATTTAGTCGGGCACGCGTCTTCTCCCTCTCACCTGCAGCTGCCTCCTCCTTCTCCTCCTCCTCCTCTCTCCTCATCCTCTCTTTTCCTCGATGGGCACGCGCCACAAAACAGAGACGGACTCAGAGAGAGAATACCAAGATGCATCTGCTGCGCATATGCATGGGTCAGCACCTGCGTCTGTTACCTAGCGCCGTTGCTTCTCTCTTACATGCCATGAAGTCGTGTATCGATGGCAGATCGAGACGATTGGTAAATGTGTGTACATTCACGCTCGCGCGATTCTTTCTCCTTTTTCTTTGCTCTTGCTAAGGCGGACCTTGTTTTACGGCTGCTTACGGAATTCGGATTGTTAACGAATGCCCGCAGCAGCATCGACTTTACTCGGAGTTCGTATTGCAAGGGTCTAGATGTAACTGCTTCCGAGACTAAACTGCTCCTCGATTCTAATGTGAATGGCTCGGGTATGGGTATCGTATTTATTTAAGTAAATGTTTAAATTGTAGCGCAATTCGCCTACAAATATTCGAAGATGGATTATCGTTGTGTTGCATAATACGATGGTATAATGTATTTATGTATCCGTCGTGTATTTAAATTGAAGTATCGATCTTGATGGGCAAAGTTTAAATGCGTGAAGGGAAATCTTTCTTTCCTTCTATCTATTCTGTTTAATATCAGGGGCTTTGCACGAATGTAACGGGATCCACAAATAATGTTAAGTTTAACTAGAGATTTGTTTCCTGCAGTCTTAAACGGGTTGCTTAAAAGGCTGCTTCCGCATCTTATTTTATCGACGCAATTATGAAAGTAAACAAAACAAAAAAGACATATAATTGAAAATAGCACGAGGTAATTGCATCGACTTTTTTTCTTTTGTTTTAATGCATAATACGCTGCGTTGGTCGTTTTATTAGGCCGTCAAGGCACTGAAATAAAAGAGCGGATCGACATACAAAAAATGCTTGGCCGTCAACAATCTAATTCCTAATAAGCCGCGATTCTTAAAATTGGTGCTTCGTTTTGGGGATTGGCACATTACTCGGAACCCCAGCACCAATACAACCGAGAGCTGGAGTTTACGAAAGTTCCTCCTCGTCTATCGTAACGTGCTCCATCAACTACTCGACTGAATTGTAAATTGTGCAAAAAGCCATAGGAGAATAATTCAATTCGTCGTCGACTGCGAGAAATTAACTCGTTTATCTTTCAGGCGCTTTTCGTTCGAGTTCGCCTTATTACATCGCTGTCAAAATTTTACTGCCCTGTCAAACTCCATTAAGGTGTTTAAGCTGTAAATAGCTACTGTCGAGAGAGCGTCTTACTTCCCTGTTGTAAAGCAGGCAGCCGAGGCAGATGGAGAAATAACATTTTACTTGATAGAACGTACAGAGATATAATTATTGTACATTAACGACATATATATATATATATATATATATATATATATATATATATAGGAGATTTATTTGCTTTATTTATATCTTACTTTATAATTGTTGAAACGTTAGGGATATTTCTGTTGGCTATGTAAATACTATCTTCTATTTAAAAAGCATGTTAAAACCGCTATAACAGAGGGTAATGATGTATTGATAATTATTTTATTACAATCGTACATAATCACGCGTACACGTATGCACGCGAGCGAACGTGTGCATTTCTTTATTTATAATTTAAAATTATTAAATAGTAAGTATTATAATCATTTGTACATTCTTACCCCATACCACCCCCCTCTCTCTCTCTCTCTCTCTCTCTCTCTCTCTCTTTCTCTCTCGGTATATTATCATAAAAATATTATATACTGTATCATTATACTAACCAAAAGGAATTGATTTCGAAATAACGTATACCTTGTGCAATTTATCCAATTCTCAGTCTATGAATATATTTTTTATTTATATAAAGTAGTCATACGAAACTATATTTTTGTTATACGTGGGAAACATTGGTATAACAATTATATTCTCATGGGATGATTTTTAAGGGAATCGATAGAGTCGACGATGCTACCAGAAGAAGTAATTATATGAATTAATATAAATGTCAAAGCGACGTAAAATAATTATTAATTTTTGGTGTTAGATTGGAACATTAGAGAGAATAAAAATTTATTGTAACGTATACAAAGACTTTCATCTTTAATATCTAATCTGTTAAGTTGTTTGCATAATTTCAATATTTTTTCTGATTAGTTTGCATCTCGAGAGATGAATATTCGCTACAGTGGCGCATTCCAATCACTAAGCCAGAAAATTCCAATCGATGATATTGAAAGCGAAAACGTCGATGGTTGCAAAAGTTGCGGCTTCGCCATTATCACGCATCGTACATTCTTTATTCGATTATTCCGAAAATCAAACTCAGCCGATTTTCTGTAAGAATACTTGGGAATTGACGCTAATTTCAATCGAGTCGTAATTTCCCGGTCAATTTGAATGATTTAGAACTTTTAATCACTGGGAGATTATGACATGTTGGAATAATTTGCTTTTCAGCGGCAGGGCACAATTAATAAGCGCGAAAAAGATTGATTGATTACTTAAGTCTTATTAAAATGTTGCCTCTATTACGTGTGAACTTGCCATTCAAGTTCAGATTGATCAGTGTGTAATATCGTCCCTCGTGGCTGTGTAAAAAAAAAAGAAAAAACAAACTTAATATTTTTATTATGCTGGCATGAAAAGAAAACGATAAGTACTTAATATTACATTAAACGATGATCGATAAATAATATGTATATATGTATATAGAATTTTTTTTTTATGACAAGAAAAAGAATTTATTGACATTACTTAATATTAAGGTAATTCATTATCGCCATTATTATAATAAAATATGGCAAGTATTACATATTAGCAAGACTAGATACGGAGGCTCTAATATATTCTGCAGAACGTATCATAAAGTTAAAAATTGACTTTTAAATGACTCTTGAAAATTCTTCGATTAATAATCATACAATTTTTTAACACGTTTCTCAATTAGTCCTTCGGCCAAGCGCTGATTTTATAATTTCATAATAGTAACCTGAATTATTTGTCTACCATTCTCTCAGTCGATACGTTAATGTACGCCAAAATAGATACAAAATTAAAGGACCAACGACTCCGATATGAAAGCTTTTAATATCGTTAAAAGCACAAGGCAGAAGCGGGCATCGCGTATAATTGAAACGTAAGTCAAATTTAACGGTCACTCAAATCACTGCTAATTATCGCGGTAAAATTCCAATGGACATAAATGCTTAGCGCCCGGTTTCATTAATCAACAAATTTAGAAGAAGAAAAAAGCTTAAAATTTGCAAAATATTGAAATATACTTTAAATGTTTCGTGAGAGCAAGCATAATTTACGGTTGGGTCACCAATGCTTTATTTTTTATGCCTTAATCGTGAAATCATAAGTTGGAGTTGGTTGAAGACGATGCCCGAGGACGATAAATAACTTCGTTTTATAAAAATCATTGGGCTCTCGTCGGTGAGCGATGAGGGGGGTGGGGGTGGAGGGGGGGGGGGGGGGGGACGGGAGGGGGGTGCCCGTGTACGTACGATATGTTGATGGGAGTTGGGCGCGTATGTGCGCTCGTTCAATTGAGATTGAATCGCGCAAAAATTAATCAACTCCGTGACTATTATTTCTCCCGATGCCGTGAAATTATTAAAGCTCACTCGAGGGCAAACGAAACCTCGGAATATATAATAATATATGCGAGGCTTCTTCTTTTGCATTGATGGCTTGCCAACCTGAAATCGAACAGCGCATCTACATTTGTGCGATACTTTTCCATAGCCCCGGCTTATGTCCTTTCATTTCTTCATTGTCTATTGTCTTGAGAACTCGAGGCATTGAAAATACCTTTGTCCGCTTTTTACCTTTTGTCCTTCCGCACTCGCGTTCGTATTAAATTCTCCATATCAGCCTTTCGAGATTATTAACAGAATAATGTTGTTAAGAAAGCTCGTGCATATCGAGCGTCGAAAAATCTTCTTTTTTTTCTTCCATCCTTCCATCCTTCCTTCCTTCCTTTCTTCCTTCCTTCTCCTTTCCTTCCTGCCATCCTTCCTTCCTCCCTTCATTTCTCTCTTTCTTCAGCGAATATCACTGCTAATGGCAAACGTAGTTAAAAGTGAAATTCTTTTAAATAAATGAATATTCGTTGGGGAGTTTTTACGATTCGGACCAACTCTTTTATGTGTTCATTTTATATGATGTTCTCAAGCATTTCTTCGCGAATGCAAAGACTTTATAGAACTATTACATACTTAATATATTGAGAATTGTCGTTTTATAGCTTGTTACGCGTTATCCCGTTACGAATATTATTAAATTCACTGGAATATAAAGAATATTGTTTATGTAAGCTCGTGCCTCTTGTAACAGTCAAGTCCTTCGTTTAGATAAAATTACCATTCAAAGGTTTTACAGAAACCGTAATCCTTCTTTATCTATCATTATGTGCAAAGAAACCATTTCAATAGCTGACTTCCGTGTAATTAATAATTAAGTATGGGTAATTATAAGAACATGATGACGATAATAATAATAATAATAATAATAATAATAATAATAATAATAATAATAATAATAATAATAATAACAACAACAACAACAACAACAACAACAACAACAACAATAACAATAATAATTTTTATTATTATAATAATAATAATAATGACGACGACGACGACGACGACGACGACAATCATAATAATTCATGAAGATTCCAAACACTGTATCATTATTAGAAATATAGACGAGAAAAAAAACTGTGTCGACGTAGATAGAATCAGCAATTAAGATTTAATTTAGCATTAGTGCTGAAATCAGAACGTAGAATACCACTACTATTTAATTGCGATTTTGCTAATACGTAAATTCCACAACAAGTTTCCAAGTTTCGTTAATCACAGCTGGTAACTTCGGCATTGCTTAGTCAGATCTTGCGGAGCAAAGTGAATTGAATGAAAGGACGTCGAAACGCCAGGCACATTACGATGAGAACTTTACTGAAAAAATTGAGAAAGGCGCGAGTGCAAAGCCACCGAGTACCTCTCATAGTTGTAAAATTTCGTTGTAAAGTTCGCCCGCAGGCTCATCAAAGAGCCGACCATAAAATAAAGCAATGAATCAATCCCTCCGCCTCGCCTCCTCCAATCGCCCCTCCCTCGGCCGCCCGCCAGCCCAGCCCGTCTGGTCCTCCATCATTCTCTCTCCCTCTCTGTCATCCCACTCGTTGCACACGCGTTCTGCTACGTTGGCATATAACACGAGAGAGTATAACCGATACGCCGGCCTATTAATGCCTCGAACTCGCGTGGGCAGCTCAATGCATCGTTATGCACTACGATGAAAATGCACTCGAAGCATTCCGCTTGTATGCTGCGTACACCGCACGCGGCTTGTTCCGCTTTAAAATGTATAAATACAAGAAATGCGACCTGACTAGCTTTAGCTAATAATCACTGTCATTCAGCGTTAAAAATTTGTATTTTTTAGACGTTGCATTGATCATCGTGAACGAGTGCGCTTGCATTTTGGCCTTATCGAGCTTAAAAATCGTAATGAATGGGATTGGGAGGAACGGGGTGGGAGGGTAAACAATGCATCCTTAAATTTTGTTGTTTTTTTTCTTCTTGCAATACGTCGATAAGGAGATTTATGGGAATTTACGTGCTTGAAAATTATAATGCTAAAATTATTTGTGGATATCATTACAATAATGATATCTCCGCAAGTGTCGCAAATTTGATGTGCTTGGAATACTTTATCCTATCTAATGTACCTCTCACGTAAAGCTCGTCAGTGATTTACAGAGCTCAAGCACTTGGCAACTTGTCTCATAAAAGCGTATTTATCGAGCTGAGTCGATTATAAATACAAAGTGTTTTAAAAGTCCGTCAGTCGGAAGTGGCTGGACAATGGGTCCCGAGTCAAGAATAACTTCTCTATTTTCCATCCGGGCAACGCTTGGCATGGGACGGCCGATATAGACTTTAGGCGGAAAAAGGCGAAACCATCCACACTCGAATGGGGAAAAGCGAAGGATGGCAAATGCTAGCCGATCCGTGGGATTTGCGAGTATCGCATCGTAAATTGGATGGAATTATGTTAATTTATACTCCGAGTTAAGTAATATCATTTGGCCAGTCGGTAATGTTTTTTCATAGCCTTCTGCCGCGCACGTAATAGAAAAGATACCAAGCGCACGCGTATTACCGGCCAATGCGCATAATTTATAATGAGCGGCTCGAACGAGAATGATAATAAAACTCTAAGCACTGGCTGTGCATGGTGGATCGCCTCCTTTTTCTTCCGATTGCAATCATCGTGCGCTGTGCATTGTTTTGAATCTCCTTGTCCGTTTTCTATTGTATTGTAATTGATTCGAGCCCTCTTACGGTTCCTCTCGAACCTCGAATTACTTTTATCAGATTACTTACACATTGATGCGCGTTGCGAAACTGCAATTTCCACGAGCTCGTAACGGAGTTCTCCCATTCTCTTATTACATAATCAAATTTTTCCAATCTAAACGCTTCCCTTTTAATTATAACAATAACGCCGAGAGCGGTTTGTTATCATATTGTTTTTCTTTTATTTCTATTTTTATATAAAAGTATTCGCATGCACGCATATGTACGCATACGTATATAATCGTATATAATCGCAGTTTATTAACATTTTTAAACTATTAGGTAATCGAAAAAAATTTTTTTCCTTTCTTTTTCTTTTCTTTTTTCGCAAAACTTGACTAACATATCGTAAAGTATTAATTAGCCTCTGAACTGCCGATGCTGAATTTCAACATTAGACTCGTGATTTGCTTTCAAAGATAATAAAAATTTTTACGTACATGGATAGATAATGTTATACAATAGCGATTGTATTTATTGTAAAGTTTGCGAGGCTAGTAGGTCAGTTACTTTTCAAAAATTTATATGGATAGATTGAAGGGAGCAACGATTTTGAGAAATTCAAGGTTCTATGAGTTATCGTTATGCTAAAATAATACTACTGTTACGCCAATATTTCATGAATAACTTGCATATCTTGAGAATTTGCAATCACGATGGAATATAAAACATCGGTTTATGTGCCGATAATCAATGTGTCCCGAAATGCCCCGCTATTCTCTAACAATTGATGCATCTCTTCTTAACCATTACAATGCACTGCTGCTAACAAATATATTTTAAAAATGCCTCTACCTCCAATTTATTAAAGAACCTTTATTCGCCGTGTATGACAATGGGACATTATTCCGAGAGTAAAAAAGAAAATTCTTTCAATTTTTATTTCATTACGAATTGCGCTTATTATATACTTAAGCGAAGATAAATAAGCATTTCCTACATGTTTGATAGCGATAAAATATATTGTCGAGAATGTAAATGGTTTTATTTTTGTGTACATTTGCTCGAAGGCCCTCGACTGCTTACTCAACTTGCATTTATAATCGAAGAAAATTCCCATTTTCAAATAAGAACTGTAATGCTATGACTTTACAACTACTTTCTTATTGGTTATCCCCGTAGATCCAAACAACAACACCCCCCCCCCCGGCAATAATCATCCCACTAAATACGGGGCCTCAATGTCGCCTAAATAAAAACTGTCAAAATTTTCTCGAGCCGGCACTCGTCTTTTGCTCATCCTTTAAAAATTTTCGACTTCAGCGCGCATTATGCAGCGTCGAATGAGTTTGGAAACGCCGTTAAACCATGTACCGTACCGTTTACCCTTATCCGCGAATCAAAAAGCTCGTTGTGGAATACGGCTAAGTCTTGGGTAGTGGGCGCATTAAAAAAAAATTAAAAAATTATATATGTATATAGAACAAAAAAAAGAAATAAAAATAAAGAAAGGAGCGCGCATGTACCGACCGAGCGATAACGACTTGGTACAAGCCTAAACAAGCGGTCGCCGGCACTTATTTAGTAACTTTCCGACGGGCGGCCGTCGGGCCTCGAATGTGGGTCACTAGGAAATCGTTTGTCTTCCTGCCTCGGCAGCCCCCGGCAGACTCTCTCGCTCGCTTTCGTTTATCCGAGCTAGGAGATAGGAGAGCGCGCGGTCATAGGAAAGCCGTTGCGCAAGAGCCTTCGCACTCTTAACTCCGACTCCAGCTGCTGTTGCCGCTCTTGCCAGCGATGACGGCAGAGAGAGAGAGAGAGAGAGAGAGAGAGAGAGAGAGAGAGAGAGATTTCTCGCTGCCGTCGTTTTAAGAGGCCGGATGTCGCATAGGCGTAGAGAGCGCCCCGATTGACGTAGGTCATGGCATGGGGCAATATTCGCGATTGAGTGAGTCCAATGGCCGGAGGTGCTGACGGTCCGCGGCTTCGTGTCCCCTCGACACTGAGCCTCGAGATCATTGGATAAGCGTTTCTTCGCGATAGTCGGCTTTCCCTCCCAGGCCTTTCGTTTTTGCGCCGATTCGCAAATATTTATTTGATTACAATGCGCCTTGCCTCGCGCACGCATGCTGTCGTTAACGATATTAAGGGAAACGAGTTAATGCCCACATTACTTTAACGAATTTATGTGCTTGTAATGCGCCAACATACATTACACTGCATACTTTATGCAACATCAAACTGCGCAGAGCGTGTTTTGCGATAAATTTACAGATTAAGCAAAAGCGCCGAGATATGCATTTAATTTGAACCTTTTATTCCACGGTTAACCACAAAAGACAAGCTCTATCAAGCGTGTTGGGAACACGATCTATATAAAAACGTAATTATTACTCATTTAAAGTCTATTTTATTCTTCGCGTAGTATTCGATTACATCATCCGAATACTTGGAGAATGTTGTTTTTCACATTTTCCAAATAAACAATCCCGAATTAATGACTTTGGCAAAGATATTTCTGCGGTAAAACTCGGATTTGTATATATAATTTGTGAAAAGTGCCTGGATTAAATGTACCGCTAGACTGAAACATAATCAATCGGAAGTTTAAAATCATCATCACTAAAAATCTATTATAAGCATTTATAAATTCAATTTGAAGAAAAGAGAGGGGAAAGTGGTAAAATGCCGAGCGTCTTCAATTACCGTTTTTAATATTTTAAACATTTTTAATATTAATATGTAATCGATTAGCTTCAAACGTTGCTCCTAGTATTATTTACGACGTAAATGTTTAGGCTAATTTTTTCTATTCTTATTTTTGGAATTTCCTTGCGAATTATTGAACACTAAATTGAATAAATCGTCTAATTTATTATCAATGCATAAATGTAAATAAAGTACATTTGTTTTTCGAATAAAAAATTTCTAATAAATTTAATTATGTGTTTATTGTTATTATTACAATTGCCAATTACATAACCTTAAAACGATAAGCAAAATTGTATGTTTGATATTATTGAAATTCTGCGCAATTTCATGCAAGTGTAAATATATCTGTATATATATACATATATATATATATATATATATATATATATTTGTTATAGTCATATGTTTAAGAAAATTTTAGATAAGTTACGTAAAATTTATTTATTTATTCGAAACTGATTTTTAACTTAAATAAACTCTGAAAATATTAATATTACATCTAAATATGTAAATTTAACGTTTATTGCACTGGATTGTATAATATTTTCATGATTTCGTACTTCGTATTTATCTATTTTGAAAAATGCAGTTACATAAAACATAGAAGATTAGATAACATTTTTATTCGTGCCAAAAATACATAATACAATTTTCTTTTAAACATTTTTACTGTACGATATTATAATATCGAGGTGTAAAATATTAAGGTCATGAATAATAAAAGATATATAAAATATAAATAAAATAAACAATAAAATAAAAGATAATTTGATAAGATTTAATTACATTAACATTGTATGTGTATATATATATATATATATATATATATATATATATATATATATACATACATATACATATCTAATTAATAGCTATCTAATTTTGTAATAATGTAACATCAATTAAGCCAATATTATTATGCTTGTGAAATTCTGTACATTCGCATTTATGTATTATTGTCGGAAATTATCGTAACTCCAAAAACTAATTAAAAAAAGTAATAATAAGAATATATTGTTGAATTTTATTCACATTACACCTACTATAAAATAATATTTGCATTGCCATTGCGTACTTGCTAATGAAATGTAGATAGTTTGACATTAATTAGTGATACAATGCCTTTTCAATTCCATATACAGTCATACATTATTACTTGGGTTATAAATATGTGAATCGTTACAAAACTTTGCTTCACGTATCTTGTATTATTTAGCAACATATAAGCTTGAAAATAAAATTTAATCATTTGTGCAACAAAAAATTACATGCTAATACTAATTTAACTGCACTAACGTAGTTGATGTTAGTGGAATATTTTTTGCTTAGTATTATAAGGATTTAAATAGAAATAAACTTTAGTACTTATAATACAATAAATTAACAATTTGATGATAAAATTTGGAAAGCTTATGTATGTAAAATAGCTATATAAAATGTAATATAATGCAAACGAATTCAACGTGAGCCGATCCAAATTAAAATTGAAAAATGGCATTCGTGATTATTTAATGCATTTTTTAAATATATTTTCTTACCTTTTCATCGTTTACATTCGATTAGATTATTAAAATCGTAAATAGAATTTTGAAAAGCTATTTGGTTTAGAAACGTACACGTATTTTGAAATGTTAGTGCAATTGATGAGTTTTTCGACATTATATATTAATATTCTTGTCATAAAGATTATTGAATATGCTCATATTCACAAATCCAACATTTACTGATTGTAACACTATATGTGTGTGGATTGTAGATATGTCAAGTAATATTATGTTTTACTGACAACTTACTCATCGCACATTGTACACTACTTATTCGGTAAATTATAGGATTACATCTTAGTATCATATTGTAGGAAAATAGATCCGATCGATCACGTACAATCAAAATTAAGCGTATGTAATTAATATTGTTTGGTTTCGAATGATACCAATATGTTTAGTACTTTTGATCTTTTTTGCTGTTTACATTTCAATTATTTTTTGTAGATGTGATTTTATGAGGTGAAAGCCAAAACATATTTCATTTTAATTATCTATATTCTATTTGCGTATTTTAACAAATAGCGAACATGTGAATTAATGTTATTACGCGCAATTGAGAATAAATAACTTAGCGAATAAGCTGCTACATAAAGATCTTTGGCAAACTTTGTTAACGTCTAAATCTACTATGTTTCATTAATTCAAACTACGTATAATGTTACAAGATGAATTTATTCTATAATATATATATAAATAAAGAAACGTAAATAGTGCATTCATAAATTAAACAGTTTAAAGAGAAAATTAATATCGGTACACAAACATTCTTAGCCAACTTGCATAATTATACGGAGAAGATTTAATGAATTTTGATTAATTAATGTAGATATTTAATTTAGTAGAATAAAGGCACATCGATGATTTCCGAATAATTCATATTTGTTTGTATTCTTATAACGCTTCTCTCTCACACACGCACACACATACACTAACGCACTTTCTCGGGGGTAGGGGGGGGGGTTCCAGTGCAAATATTATGTTTGTATATATGTATGGATAAAATTGAAAGTCGGGAAGCCAGAGATTACGATTTCATTTGCCACGCGAACTCTTCTTGTTGCTGTTGCTCCTCTCTACATTTCCTTTCGTCTTCTGCTTTACTCGATTGTAAACACTATAGACTAGCTTAATTTGTTTGCTGTTATTGATGCTTTGACGTACAATAAGGAAAAACTACACTACTATCATTATGCATATTTTTTTAAGCAATTGATAAACGATAGAGTGAACGAATATATTTATTAAAGAATATATATATATATATATATATATATAATATTACGTAATACGTAATAAGGTAATTTTTAAGTTTAATAATATAGAGATTCTTCGAGAAAATGGGCAATGTAATTTAAAAATATCACGAAATAATATTAAGGTATTCTATGGTACCGATTAATAGGTACGTTCCCTTTCATTGAGAAAGTGGTAATTCTTTCGAAATAAACTACTCGTGGACTTTCTAATTTTATTTTCTTTTTAATCTAAGTGGCAATGAAAAGTGAAATATGAAAAAAAAAAAAAGGTGAAAATAAAATAAAATTTCGTCTAGTGTTATCATTCCACTTAGCATACTTTTATTTCAAGTTATACTTGGGTACATAATTTTCAACGCTACAGATTCATAAATTGATCATATTAATGGTATAAAGAAATATGCCTTTCCAATTTCTTTTTTCTCTTTTGGCTCTAGAGTGAATAAATTGAAATCATTAATCAAATTTATGTATTTTTAAAAGAGAGAGTTCGAGCTTTATTACGTCGATGTGCACCCATGCTTCCGTGCACACGCATAAACGTGATAAATATATTTTGACTTGTATTTATTATATTTAATGACACTAACATATTCAATCGCTATTATGTTTTGATTATTGTGTACTCGAGTGAAGCCGAATGATTGGGGCGGGCGTCAAACAAAAAGTGTAAATAGAAATGGGAGAAGACATCGTAGCTTACAACTAAGGGGACTAATATTCAGCCGTTTGACCTTCTCTATTACTCGATTTAATACCCCGTGTGACTGCACTGCAGACAAGCTTTGTTTATCGATCGCGAGCTTTTGGCCTTAAAATGTTGACAAACTCGCTTCACGAGGACAGTGCGCTTTTGCAATTGCGATGTAAGTACAAAATCCCGGGCAAATAATTGCGAACAAAAAAAGAAAAAGAAAAAAAAACAGTATAAATAAAAAAGTAGCGCAGAAAGTTTGCAGGGCGCAATAAAAAATGCTATCTATGCATTCGTAAGTTAAACAATAAAAAAGTAAAGTTACTTACCACGACAGTTACGGCATTGTATTAAGGATCGACGTGGACTGGGTAAGAAGAATAGAATGATGCAACATTGAAAGTAAATCCCCTCGACGGCTTAAACGAGCGCATTGTTTGCCGCGCATTATTAAATTTTGATAAATACTATTTGATTATTATGATTATTTCAAGCGTTAAATTACGAGAATACGAGCAGCCCAGGAAGTTTTAAACGTAGGCACTTTTACGGTAAAATACTCGGGTCCCATTCTCGTAGTTCGCGTCGCTTTTCATAGCCACGGAAGTACAGAGATAAGAACCGAAAAGTCTTCACCACCTACCTCCTCAAGCGTCCTCCTTTTGTCGCTTTATCAGCCGAATGGGTGTCCCCCCCCTCCCTCTCCCGGCTGAACGAAAGCTCGCGATGATGCATGTCCTCGTAGCACCAGCACCACCTATTAATTTTTTTTTCTCCTCTCCAAGTGATCAGTCGCTAGCTTATTGTCGCGTAGGAATTTAAACTAGTTTTTTAAAATCGCTCCCTCGCCAGTCCGACGAAGCCCCCCCTCCCCCTCCCCCTCCTCCTCCGCCACCTCCGCCACCTCCTCTCTCCCTCTCTCCCTCCCCTCCCACCTCCTCCCATTTAAATACAAATGACAGCCATTTCGCCAAGTCCTTTACTTAATTCGACTTTTTCTCGACGTCCCAGCGGCACATTCAATCTCACATTGCCGAGCTTCGCCGGATGAGCGTCGAGATTTATTAAAAGCGCCGATTGTAACGAGGCTCGTCGTCTTCTCGTATCATTTTAAAAAACATCGCAACGATAAACTTAAATGGGGCACATTTATCTTCCGGTAATCTCATCGAAATGCCTAATTCCAAAAAGCGTAGTATTCATCGAATGGGGAAAATTATTTATTGCCAATGGTCGGCTATTTCAACACCGCAGTATCTCACAAATAACGGATAAAATTACGCGAACGAACATTATTATTAATAATTTGATGAGGGGAACGACATAATTATCCGAGAGAAAACGTTCTCGCTCCGGACATTGTTTTCACCTCGGGCGCGCCTTTGGTATTGAAACGAACGAAAAGGAAGCTTCACGATTATCGCTGTTACGAACAAAAAATGTGGTTCACTTTGCTATAAAAAACTACAAGAAAAAACATGAATTCCATTTAATATGCATTCGAAATATATTGTATTTCGACAATTTATACTGGGAACTTGTGATAATAAATAGCGGAATTTATACAGAATTTATGATAATATTCTTCGATACGGCAACGCAGCTCGCTTCTCTTCAAATGCCGATAAATTTTAATTTACATCCACGCGATAAAACCATTTTTTGTGAATACATCGATAGTGCTACAAACGTAAGTAATGGCCGGATGGAACGTAAGCTCGTCAAAGGCTCTTCTTTACGTTAGTTTTTCCAACCATAGGGAAATTTAATCATCGCCATCATCGACGCTTCATTCGTTCATTCCAAAATCACGTATCTTAAACATTTTCACGCTCTATTGCTCAACGTAAGTAATGTATACAGAGAGAGAGAGGGAGAGAGAGAGAGAGAGAGAGAGAGAGAGTGAGAGAGTGAGAGAGAGTGAGAGGAAGATAGAGAGAAAAGATGAAGGTACAACGATTCTCGTGTACGATAAAATATAAAACAAGCGAGAAAGTACTTCGACAAGTGAGCCCACGAGTCTCCGCTCGTCGTAATTCCTCTTTCACGAGGTGAATATTCGCGTACCGACGGCCGTTGGCCACTAGCCAAGAAAGGTCAGCCCGCCCCCCTCCAATCCCCTCCCAAGACTATAAAATCGTCCTCGGCATCTCCGAAATACCACGCGCCTCTCAAAAATAGCCGCTCGCCAACGTCATTCTCAGCGAGGACTTCCGCGAGCCTCCGCCAGCTGATACGAGCAAAAGACAACAGCGCGTCCTTGACAGCTCCCCTCCACAACAGCTCCTCATCGGAAAAATGCACTGGAAAGCGCAGCACGTGTCGGCGATTGCACGCGCAAGGCCGGGATTGCGCAACCGATGCATCGGCGCTTTATTTTATGCCACGACTCGCCAGAGGATTTACTTTTGCCGCGAGAGGAGTTTGGCGGGGGCGCCCCCCCCCCCATCCAACCCAACGCCGTCCCCATCCCCGTGGTTCGAGTGCCAGTTTTAAAATTAAAGCGCGCGGATGTGCCAAGTGACAAGTCCATTCGCTTTCACGGCTAATTGTTGTTGCACCGTATCGGCGAGAAACTACTTCCAACCGGACGAGAGCTTTGCACTGTTCACTTCTTGGGTTCGTTGTACCGAGGTATTAGCTTTTGTTTGGTATTGGTGTGTGCGCGCGCCCAATCGAAACGGCTCGAAAGATATAGAGAATTGCTTATCCAATAATGCTCCGTATTTTCCAGCTATTCGATAATTCGGCTCGAAAGTAGCGCCTCTGCCCGCGCTATGCCGTCATTATTATT